>NC_142035.1:9687038-10004330 GCF_982192425.1 Myodes glareolus | reverse complement strand
TAAGGAATTACCAGCCCCAAACACCAATAGCGTTCATGGTAGAGTTTCCAGTCTTGCCTTTTCCACTCATGGACTCTCAATTCAACACCCAAAGCAATTTTCATTTCCCAAGACATAAATCTTTTACTTTATAAAGTTCACTTCCTTGCCTAGTCTTTTATTGTGTCCTGGTTGCTTGCAGGGTGAAAAATCTGAATCTTTACACAGGAAAATAAAACATCCATTGCTCACCTCCCTCCCTCCCTCTCTCCCTCTTTCTCTCCTTCCCTCCTTTCCTCCCTCCCTCTCTCCCTCCTTCCCCTCCTCCCCCCTTCTCACTCATGGTTTGTAGGTGTACCATGTCTTTACTTACTGGTTTAGCATAAGATATTTTCAGAGTCAGGGTCAGTCTCTCATCTCGCTTTGTATGGTGGTTTGAATAAGAACGGCCCCCATAGGCTCATATGTTTGAATGCTTGGTCCTCAGTTGGTAGAACTATTTGGGAAGGATTGGGAGGTGTGGCCTTGTTAGAGGAGGTGTCACTGGGAGGTAGCCTTTGATGCTAAAAGACACCATTCCTTGTGTGCTCTCCACCTCTTACTCGTGAATCCAGATGTGAACTCTCATCTGTTCCTGTCACCATGCCTTTGCTCTACCATCATGAACTCTAACCCTTTGAACCCTAAGCCCAAGTAAACGCTTCTTCTAAGTTGCCTTGGTTATGGCATTTTGTCACAGCAATAGAAAAGTAGTGAAGACAACTTGTCACCTCCTGTGTCCCAGTGCCGTTAGGCATCCATTCATGGATTAACCTCCTTGTGCTGGTTATTCTTAACTATCATTTTGGCACAGCCTTGAGTTGTCTGAGAAGGGAGTCTCAGTTGAGGACTTTCCCACATCACACTGGCTTGTGAGAAGGTCTTGGTGGGACTGTACTGATTGTTGATTGATTGTGGAAGGACCCAATGGTGGCTGGTACCGTTTCATAGGCAGGACCGAACTGTGTGAGGAGGGAGGCTTACTGAAGTTAGCCAGCAGGCAGGGGGCATGAAAGCAAGCAAACAGGCAGGTGGCACAGCCAAGGAACATTTGCTTTCTCAGCTCTTAACTGTGGAAGTGATGTGAATGACTGGTTTACCTTCCGGCCTTGACTTCACTCAATGCTGAACCGTGACCTGGGACTGAAAGACAATAAGCCCTTTGTTGCCTTAGTTTCTTGTTGGTGGGGCCTTTAGCACATCCCCACAGAGGGAGCTGAACGCTTCTCTGATGGCAGCCACCAACTCTGACACTACTCTTAGTTCCTTTGGCTGCAATCGCTTGACCTTCGAGGGCAGGGATTCTGTCTGCATGTCCTATTCTTACAGGTCCTGGTAAGGTACAGAGAGGCTCTTTGTAAATGCTCTTGGTGGGTGGAGCCCTTGGCTAGTTTGATGACGTAAGTGCCAAGTGTTCTCAAGGCATTAATCAAGGTAGGCTGTGTTTTGAATGAGAAATATCCCCTATAGGCTCTGGTGTTTGAATATTTGGTGCCCAGTTAGTGGCACTTGACAATTTCTGTGTGTCATTTCTGCATTTCCAGGGTCTTTACTCATGTACTTCAGGACATTATCAAGGAAAATAAATTTTATTTGATTGCTAGCACTGCCATACTTTAATGGTTGGTTTAATAATGAAGGCAGTGACTGAGATTCCAGTAGTGTGGGTAGTATGCACATTATGGATACACTGGACAGAGGACAACCCATGCCCTGAGCAGGACAGAGCAAGACAGTTTGAGATTTCCCTACACTACGATGTACAATAAGCAGCTAAAATGTGAGTTATGGACCAGGGATATAGCACGATGGAAGCTTGCTTGTTGAGCGTGCCTAAGGCCTGGGTTGATTTCCCAGCGCCAACTCCAATCCTTCCAAAAGAGTTCTCTTTAGCGTTCAAGTTTATAAATTGTCACAGGAATCTTTCTTTTTTAAACATAAAGACAAATAAACTCAATAAATAAGAATAAAGGATAAGTAATCCTAGCACTCTGGGGATAGAGGCAGGAGAATCTTGAGTTCAAGGGTATCTTTAGCTAGACAACAAGGACAAGGGCAGCCTGACTACCTGAGACTCTGCCTCAAGACAACATCACCACCAACATCAACAAAAACAAACATTCCAAACAAACAACAACAACAGCCGAGATCCTTATGAAAGGATGTGACTTGCTTATTTCTAGACTTTTTCACTTAGTATTCTTGCACTGCCATTGACCACAGATGACTGAAGTATTGGAAAGCAAACATATGGATGATGGGGAGGACTTGGGGAGTGGTTACTCTAATGGATTAATTAGAAATGCTGCAGATCCCCGAGTGACTGCAGTGGCAGAAATGCTGCAGGTCCCCAAGCGGTGGCAACAGGCCATGTGGCAGCAGGCAGCGGGTTCCGAGAGCAGCTAGTCCCAGGCAGGGAAGGCGCAGTTTCCTGAGTGGCTGCAGCAGGTCACGAGGAGAGACAGACAAATGGGCACACCACAAGACCACGCCACAAGTCTCCAAAGGCAGCTGGTCCCAGGCAGGGAGACATGCAGTGGTGGATGAGAGACAGAGAGATGGATAGGCACACCAAGCAGAGTGAAGTTGGATATTTATTTAGTGGGTTATGGAAGGGAAGGGAGAGAAGGAGAAGAGCAGAGAGGGGGAAGAGAGAGAGAAGAGAGAAAGAGAGAGAGAGAGAGAGAGAGAGAGAGAGAGAGAGAGAGAAAGAGAGAGCGGGGTGAGGAGGTGGGGGAGAAGGGAGAGACGGAAGTTACCTCTTTGAGAGGGAGATGGAAAAGGAAGGAACTCAGGCTGGAAGCTGAAGATCAGCCTGTCTCAGTGGACAGGGGAGGGAGTGGGCATGGCTTGTCTCTTAAAGAGACAGGACAGACCATTGCAGTTACTATATTGGTTAATTTATTAATAAGACAATGAACAATGTTGTGAAGAACTGTGGAGGGCCTGCGATTTTATCTTCTTGTTGGCTAAAAGGCTAGCCTGCAGAGGCCTCGTACACAATGATGCAAGATGGACAACTCCTGGGTCAGAAACAAAGGGCCTCATTGTCAAAGCGCAACAGGTAGCCTGTGCCTCAGGTTTCTGCTGATTTCTTTTGTTCCCTTATGTCCTATGTGGGCAGTGTGGGTATGTTTGTCAGACTCAAGCAAGCATCATTTCATCCCAGATGGGGCACCCATGGCAGACCAACAAAAACAATCACACCAAAGTCTAACTTGTTGGCTCAATGAATTTACTGAGGTTACTTACAGGAGTGTGGATTGGGAGTTACCTATAGGAACAGAAATGACTCAAAGAAAGCTGCATTACCAAAAGCTTACTTCAGTGTAGATGAGGACTCAAGAAAGCTAGAACTCTGGAGCCCTGAGTATGGCTTTCCAGTAACTTCACAGGCCAGAGAAGCTCCTCTAGGCCTCTGGCTGCTCAATCTCTTCTCCCAGTGGACTGTCAATACATCGGTAACACTGTAAAGGAGATTTGAGAGTCTTGTTAGTTTCAGGAGCTTCCTGAGACTTGTGTGTTGGTCACTTCTGGAGTCCCATGAGCCCTCTTCCTTCCTCCTCCAGGGAATGTTTCAGTTTAGAGGAAACCGCTGCTCAGCACAGTGGCTTTGGTAAATGCATACTGGGTAGTGGGTTCTCTTGGTAACTAAGGAGAATTAGGTTTATGCAATCCCCAGTATCTCAAGGTGAGTTCTAGAAAAGCTGCCCCATCTTTGCCTCAGTGGAAGCCATTATTTTTTCCCCTGCTCAGGAAGCATACCCACACTCTGCCTTGGAGGTGTTCACTACCTCTTTCCCCAGAATTGCTTGCTATCTAAACATCCCCCAGAAAACATGGAGACAAGTGATGTACTAAGGCGTGTGAGTGTGCTGTGGAGAACTGTCCACCCCGGTGTCACAATGATGCATTGGACTGTCAATCAGGCAGGGATTCAGGCTCCTCCCTGCTGCTTGAAGACTGAGATGGTGTGTCTGTATATTCTCATTTGCATGCAAGATGGAGGAGTGAAAGAAAGTGCAGGTCCATGTTGGGGTTTCTATCTTTCGATGTGTTATTTTTTTATTATTACCAGATAACATTTGCACAAACTATGGGGTTTTTCCAAACATTTTCATGCATATATAAACTATGCTTTGATTGTTTGCCTCTCACTGTTCCTTTTTTTTCTCACACTTGTTCTTTTTTCTCTATATATAACATTTTGTTTAAATGTTAACTTATTATTATTGGCTATGTACATGTATGATGATGATGGTGTATGTGTGTGCGCGCACATGCGTGTGTGAGCATGGATGCCACACCATGCACATGGAGGTCACTGGACAACATTTGAGAATTGGCTCTCTCTTTTCACTGTGGGTTCCAAGCGTATAACATTAGGCTTATGCATAATATTTCACTGGTTGAGCTATCTCAACCACCCCATGTGACATCTGAAAATATATTGCTCTGGGAACAGTATCAGCCCCCTCACCATATAGTTCTGTACTGACTTTTTTGTCTCCTGAATCTTTCCTGATTTCATCCATCTGTCTTCACCTCAGAACTGCCATCTTGCTTCAGCCTGTCTCCTCCTTCTTGTCCCAGGGACTATGGCGATGGCTTCCTAAGAGGCTTCCTCCGCTTTCCAGTTACGTCTCACCTCCTGAAGCCCCGCCAGTGTCTTATCTCTGAGAGGGAAATGGCATTATCCTTACCTCACAGATTTTTGTGGAGAGTATGTGGAATAATTGAAGTCAATAAGCAAGGGCCGAGGTTCATTTAAAGTCAGGCAGTAGAGGGGCTGGAGAGATGGCTCAGTGGTTAAGAATGCCTGCGACTCTTGTAAGGGACCCAAGCTCAGTTCCGAGCACCCATGTTGGTAGCTCACAGCTGCCTGTAACTCTAACTCTACCCCTCTGTCCTTCACAGCCCCAACACGCACAACACCCCCTACATAATTAAAAGAACAACTCCTTGCTTCGTACACACATGCATACATCTGATACCTCCCGCATGCGCCCAGGCTCCGAATCCCGCGCTCCCTCTGCTTGCAGGTTACTTTTCTCGTTCCAGTGACCAAATGCCTGGCAAGAAGCAGCTGAGGGTTGATTTCAGCTCGCAGTTTGAGGACACAGTCCATCATGGTAGGGAAGGCGTGGCAGCAGGAGCAGGGGGTGACTGATCATGTGACATTCATAGTCAGGAATCAGAGAAAGATGAAGGCTGTTGCTCAGTTCACTTCTCCTTTTTATTCAGGCAGGGACCTCAGACCATGGGATGATGCTGCCTACATTCAGGGTGAGTCTTCCCAACTCATTAAACCTGTCTGGAACCCCCATCCCCCAGGAGTATGCTTCCATGGCGATTCTAAGTCCAGTCAGGTCGACAGCAAAGGTTAACCATCACATTTTCTAAATTTGATTTATTTACATTTTTAAATATAATTTATTTTATTTTTATTTTATGCGCATTGGTGTTTTGCCTACATGTGTGTCTGTGTGAGGATGCGGGATCCCTGAGAACTGGAGTTACAGACAGTTGTGAGCTGCCATGTGGGTGTTGGGAATTGAACTCTGGTCCTCTGGAAGAACAGCCAATGCTCTTAAGCATTGAGCCATCTCTCCAGGCCTCCCCTGCCCCCGCTCCAAATTCGATTTCTTACAACTCACATGTACTCGGAGGACCATATATATTCAGAGTCCAAA
The DNA here is from genome assembly GCF_982192425.1 of Myodes glareolus. Taxonomy (NCBI): domain Eukaryota; kingdom Metazoa; phylum Chordata; class Mammalia; order Rodentia; family Cricetidae; genus Myodes; species Myodes glareolus. Next base: position 9,998,619 of record NC_142035.1, on the reverse strand, counting down.
CGCTCTTCCTGGTGTTGAGTCAAGTCCCAAGCACATTCTACTGAAAGCTGCCTTGCAAGGAGCAGGGTGCGGTGGGAAGGGGTGAGATAGACCTTTGTTTGCCCTTCAGGACAATATAATTTGAATTATTCCCCTTTGCCCATCACACTCACTTCCCCGGGCTTGTCCATCTGCAGAGCACATCGGGACTTTTTACATAGGGGTGTGAAAGCCTCTCTGTGCTGTGATTAATTAAACATGTTTGGGCCAAGAGAGGAGGAATCAGATTGTCACATATTCGATAAAATATATGATTAAAAATATTTATTATGCTGATGCAGGAAAGAATAATATGTTAAACAGATAAGCATGTAATAATGCATATTTTTCCCATAAAACTTAATTTATCCCTAGGGCTGGATATAAACTTTCCTCTTGAACATCTCGCCTTCTAACTGGAGACTGCTGAGCTTAACTTCTTATTTTTTACAGCAAATTGATCACGACTGTAATATTTCAGGGGCAAAATGATCCTCACCAGTCAGTCTGATTTCAAAGGCCAAAATTTATAGTTCCGTTTCTGATTTAATGATAAAGGTTTTTAGCGTTATCGAGTGTTTTGTCAGCCATCAGCACATGGGGTTGAACTTCCAAATGGGGAGAAAAAAACCAACAAAGAAGATAGCCATAAATAATTGACTACAGAATGACAAAGAGGTTAATATCCCCTTGGGGCTGGTGGGGAATCACTCAGCTTTCTGTCCTTGTGCCCACATGTCCTCGTCACTATGGAAGATGTGTTTTAGAATCTGTATGCTTCCAGAAGAGGGAACCACAGAAGATGCTGGAACCCAGAGCTGTAAGCATTTTGCCTACATGTAAAGGAAACTTTATTATATGCCTGCTTCCTGTTTTGCCCACCTGAGTTCATCCATGATGGATAAAATGTAGTTAATGCACACTTCGGATATGTTGATAATAGGTATAAACTGAGTGTGTCTCTCTCTGTGTGGTGTGTACATGAGTGTACCTGTGTGTGGGTGCCCATGTAGAGGTGGTATATGTGTGAGTGTGCATGTGTGTGTGTGCCTGTCTGGAGGTGGTGTGTGCGTGAGCGTGCATGTACAAGTGTGCATGTGCCCGTCTGGAGGTGGTGTATGCATGAGTGTGCATGTGTAAGTGTGCATGTGCCCATCTGGAGGTGGTGTATGCGTGAGTGTGCCCGTCTGAAGGTGGTGTCTGCGTGAGTGTGCATGTGTGTGAGTGCCCGTCTGGAAGCCAGAGGCTGTCATCCGGTCATCCTCCTCTATTGCTGTCAGCCTTATTCCTTTGACAGGGTCTCTCACTGAACCTGGAACTCAGTACCCAGGCAGCCAGGAAGCCCCAGAGACCACTCTTTCTCTAACTGTCTCAGCACAGAGGATACAGGTGAACACAGCCATGCTCATATTTTCTCATGGGTACTAGGGGATTCGAGTTCAGATTTTCATGTTTGCCCAGGGAGGGCTTTTACTCACTGAGCTGTCTCCTCAGCCAGGTGTAGACTTGTTGATGAGAACGGTCCTGCGTCGGGGCAAGAATTCCTTCACTGTTGTGCTCAGACAGGACGCTACAGCAGTCAAACCGGGGCCATCACAAGAGTCAGAACCACACCGAGCTCTCCAGCTCTGTTTTCTGGAGTCCTCAAGGCTTTGGCCCCGCCCCCTTTGCAAGTGAGCGGACTAGATTCTTGATCGCCCCAGTGAATTAGTAGGAGAAGCTGTCTTGAGGACTGTAGTGAATTTTTAGAAAAACTTAAGTTTGTAAAAGAAAACAGAGCGGGGTGAGATGCGGCATGCGAAAGAGACGATGAGGACTATCTGCTCTGACGGAGACGGACCCGCGCGCAATCTGCGACCGCCTTTGAGGGGTTGGCTTGGCTTTAAACTGGGGAAAACAAATGTGATTGTCTCAGCTGTCACTACCAAACATCATTTCCCCCATCACGCCGCGGCGTCTACCTGACCCGGCACACAGTTGAACCATTGATCTGGGGTTTAACTAGACCTTAACTGTGATTGTCTAGTTCGTGGCAGGGAGCATGCGTGTTGAGTCAGCAAGGCCAAGTGTACTTTTCAAAGACATCAACTCCAGACCGCCGGGATCTGGGAGGTTCTTATTGTTTTTAACCTTCACTCAGATCCGTGTTTTAGGGAGGGAGCTGACCTTTTCTACCTATGACATTAAGCATATCTGTTTGGACAGTGCCCTTGAGTGACAAGTCTCACTGATAATTTTAAATGGAATGTCAGCCCTTGCTGTGTCAGATTACTTAGCCGCTAGCATTTTATGAGCTGCCCACTTCAGGGTATGGTTGTTAACATTTATAGAATTCTCAGGGAGTGCTTAGTTCTCGTGTTTAAAAACTTTTCTTACTATTCTGTGGCATTTAGCTATTGCTGCACAGAAACCAGCTACTGGAACCTAGTAATGTGTGTTGTGTTTATTGTTCTTGTTCAGAATGGCCCCATGAGGATCCTGCTGCCTCATCAGGGTTGGTCACATCTCTGTGGGCTGGCTCTGTTAGCTAGACCACTAGGTGACCTGGTGATACTCTGTGTGTCTCCCGACAGGAGGCCAACTGGCCACATTCCCATGGCAGAAGCAACAGAACCCACGGTGCCCAGGGCTTCTTTGAGGCCCAGGCTGGGAACCCCAGCTCCATTATTTTCACTGTGTTCAATTAGCCAAAGTAAGGCAAGGTATCAGACAAGTCGGAAAAGAGGCTCTACTTATTTTACTTTATAGTCTTGATAGTTTAAACATTTTTAATTATTTTGTGTGTGTACAGTGTATGTGTGCCATGTATTTGTGTGTGGACATACAGGTCTGAGGTCCAAGGTTGACATGCCATCTTCTTCTTCTATGGCTTTCTTCTTCACTATGTAGTGCTGATTGATCAGGAACTTGCTGACCTCAAACTCACAGAAATATGCCACCCTCTGCCTCCCAAGTGCTGGGATTAAAGCACCACTACTCCTGGATTCTTCATCTTTCTTTAAAAAGGTTTATTTTTGTTTTTGATTATGTGTGTATGTATGTATCTGTGTGTGAGTATGTACATGAGTGACTGCAGATACCCTCAGAATCCACAAGAGGGCGCTGGATCCACCGAAACCAAAGTTACAGGTAGTTGTGAGCTGCCAGATGTGGGTGCTGGGACCTGAACTCTCCGCCCCCTTGACCTTTTTAAAAAAAAAGTCTCAATAAAATGTATTTATTTATTATTATATTTATTTACTTGTGTATGGGGGAGTTGCATGCCATAGCACGTGGGTAGAGGAGGTCAGTGAACAGTTCACAGAAGTTAATTCTGTCTTTCTACCATGCAGGTCCCAGGGATGAACTCAGGCAGTCAGGCTTGGCAACAAGCGCTTTTTATCAGCTAAACCATCTCATTGCCCAGACAGAGACTAAGAGTGAAGCTGGAGCTCACCCATTTGGCTGGACAGCCATTGGTCAGGAAGCCTTGGGATTCACCTGTCTCTGCCTCCCAAGTGCTGGGATTACAGATGAATGCCTACATGATGCCCCTCAAGGCTCTACCTCTTTAAAGAGAAAAAAACTACAAAGTGACTTGGCACAAAGTAAAACAAGGGGCTAGAAAAGAGCTGGTTCTCCTATAGCTCTTTCGTCCACAGAACGCGGCAAGGAGGTAGCCGTCATCCCTGTTTGTGGCAGAGCAGATGACGGCACAGAATGAGGGGAAGTAACAGAGGTCACACACAGCTGACGAGGGGGAACCCATGGAACCAAAAGCCTGGTCTCTTTATGACTGTTCCAGGTGGTTTGATTAGAACAGACCCTCGAGTCGGTCATGGACAAGCACTCTTGAAAATGACATAGTGTCATGGTGGAGGACGATGAATGCTCGCCGGGAACCTGAGCTGTGCAGTGGGATTTTATTTCCTGTAGCTCAGCCACATTGCTGACTGGGTGTGCTCACGTTGCTGAGATAGCAGAAAAGTTTAACTCAAATCTGTCCAGAAATCTGAGCCCGGGGTGGACAGATGTTAATGCTGTTTGCGGTTGTGCATCCGGCACCCTTCTTGTATGTGAGCAACCCTTGACTGTGTGAAGGAGCTCACCATTCACTACCGGAAAACCAAAGCTGGGCTGGGCGAGAAGGCACACCTAAGGAGGTTGAGGAGGGTGGATCTCTGTGAGTTCAAGGCCAGCCTGATCTTTGTGGCAAGTTCCAGTCCACCAGAGCTACACAGCAAGATCTCATTGGGGTGGTTTGAATGAGAATGGTCCCCATAGATTCATATATTTGAATGTTTAGTCCTTGCTTGGTGGAAATGTTTGGGAAGGATTAGGAGGTGTGGCCTTGTTGAGAAGGTGTGTCATTGAAGGTGGGTTAAAAGTTTCAAAAGTCCATCACCTTCCCAATCTCTCTCTCTCTGCCTCTCTGCCTCTCTGCCTCTCTTTCTCTCTGCCTCTCTCTCTCTCTCTCTCTCTCTCTCTCTCTCTCTCTCTCCCTCTCTCTTGGTTGTATCTCAGGCTGTATGCTCTCAGCTCCAGCTCCAGTGCCATCCCTCCTCCCTGACATGCTCCTCACCATGATGGTCATGGACTCTAACCTTTAGTACCACGCGCCCCAAATTATATACTTTCTTTTTATAAATTCTCTTGATCATGCTGTTTCGTCATGGTGATAGAAAAGTAACTAAGACACTGTCTTAGTCCTGGTCACTGCCAGTAACAACAGCCATGGTCATATTCACGTGGCAGGGGTGGGCAATGGGGAGTGGGTATAAAGGGAAGAAGATGTTTGCACCTTGGTGCTCGGTGTTCAGTATCATTGGCAGAACACAGCAGTACCAATGCAGGTATCTGTGTCAACATTGGGGCCATGCATTGACTCTGGATTGGGCATGGCTCTCATTGCCAAGCCTATAGATGCACCTAGAAGATGTTTGTGTGTTCACATGTGTGTCTGCACGCACATTTGTGTGTGTGTGGTGTGCACACATGTGTGTACACTTGTGGAGGTCAGATTCTGGTGTCACTTCTCAGGTGTCTTCCACTTTTTGTCTGAGATGAGGTCTCTCTGTGACCCGGACCTTTACCGAGTGGGCCAGTTGGGGTCCAGGGATCTTCTTGTCTCTGCCTCCCTTCTCGCCACTGCTGAGATTACAGGGCCATGCCACCATCAGAAGTTTTATGTTGTTCTGGGATTGAAACCAGGGCCCCACGCTTAGGAGGCAAGTGTTTCACTGAACCATTTCCCAGCTTCTGGGATTATCTTTCGCTGCTTGTCACCATTGGCCCCGATCCTCCAGGTTGTCCTACATTCTGGGCCTTCTCTTGTGCCCAGGCATGAGAGGTGGCTCCATGGATGTACTGGGTTAGGGTCATATTGGAGCCTACCGCCGTATCCATTGCCCCAATACCCTCCAAACTCAGAAGCTTTCTGTTCCTTCTTCGCCATGTTTGTGAAGATGGTAGGCTGCCCTGCTTGCCCGGACACTCTATTGTGTTTGGAATATGTCAGGTACTCCACAGGCTGATAGATTTGGGGGATGTGACTGGGTCCTGAGGACTCGACTTTCGCAAGTGGATGAACCCATTGATGGAGTCCCAGTCTGAACATTGCCAGGTGGCAGCAGTGTGGAAGGGGGGGCCTGGTCAGAGGAAACAGGTTCCCAGTGCTATGCCTTGGCCCCATGTTCCTGCAGTGGCGACATTCTGCCTTGCCTTGAGCCTAAAGCCAAGGGTCTGGACACCCATGGCTGACAGCCTCTGCTGCTGGGCTCTCAGCACCTCCTTCCTGCCCAGGCTGCCGCCCTCAGGCATTTGCCACAGCCGTGAAATCGATAGCACACCCGCTAGGCAGTCATCCGTTAGGGGACTTCCTTCCTTTCCAGTGGCCCACAGGGACCGGCAGAAGCCTTGGTCCCCTTCCTTCTTTCTTTCACGCACATTCTCCCTCTCCGGTGTGGCTTCTCCCTTGATTATGGAAAACTCTTTCTTCTCCACATTTCCCCAAGTATATGAGAATTTATGTTCTGCCCTGGACTAAGGCTCCTGCTCATTTGATTGACAGGGAGGAAGATCAGGGGAAAGGCAGGGATTAGATCCCCTTCTGAAGGTGCCCCCTACAGGAAGCGACCTCCTGGAGAGGGAGTTCCAGACTCTCACAGCTCCAGTCCTCGGTCTTGGTCTCTCATCTTCCTTCCTCTGCTTCGCACAGCCCAGGTTCCAGACTACGGGAAGAGCCACATGTCCTGAAAGCCCCCATGCTTTCCCCACGCTTATCCTTGCTGCCAAAAACATCCTCCCCCAACTTTTAAGAGTCAGAATGCTAACTTAACTGTCTTTTGAGAAGAGCTGAAGGGGAATCCCCAGTGGAGATGAACATCAATATTATTTGAATAATAATAGCCGCTTCAGCCAGAGGTTTATTCTATGTTCTGGAAGCTTTTGGTTGGATGGAATAAGTAGTTCATAATTGGAGTTTTTGGACTGTGGGGGTTAGGCGAAGTTGTTTGTTCAGGAATTAAATATATAGGACTAGGTGCGTGGGAAGAACTTAGCTTCCTGGAAATAAACAGAATGATAATTTTAATGTCATTTTAAATTTTAAGTGGGCTAGAAATTACCTATGGGGATGTTGCCTGGCTCCGCTTTCCTTTGTCTCGAGATGGTAATTTCCTGGCATTTCTTCCTTCTTTCAAGGCAGTTATTGAGATCTCTCCATCTGTGAGAAATTATGCTAACCAGGGTTTCATGTGTGCAGCGGAGTGCTAAGCAGGTGGGAATGGTGGGGTGCAAAGAGAATAATGGGGTGCAAGCACAAAGCAGCTTCAGTTTGTCTTCTCCTCTGACTTGAAACTTTATTGAAGTGGGAAGTTTTTCTCAGTCCACTTGACACAACTTTCCTGATGGCTTGTGTGTGTGTGTGTGTGTGTGTGTGTGTGTGTGTGTGTGTGTGAGAGAGAGAGAGAGAGAGAGAGAGAGAGAGAGAGAGAGAGAGAAGGTGGGGACAGACACATCCACAGGCACACAAACACACAGAAACTCAGAATGTGGAGTTTAGGACGACTTTCAGGAGTTGGTTCTCTTCTTCCACCATGGTGGTCTCTGGTATCGAACTTAGGTCATCAGCCTTGGTGCAAACACCTTTTTCTTCTGCCCTGCATGAAAATTTCTATAGTCTCTTTACCAATAGTCTTTGTTAACAAATCAGCACATTTTGCTACATATTTTAAGCCCACATTTCAACCTGACTTAAAATTAAAGCCCCCTCGTCTTAGATACCCTCTTGGGCATGCTGCAAACCAAGCCCATCTGACTGCCTTGTACCCTGGAATTTGTGAAGATGGAGGAGTTGGAGGCAAAGTTGGTTTACACGTTACTGCTATGGATGTGGGATGGTTCCCTAGGGTGGAGGACCAGGATGGGATGGTTGAACTGGGTCTCTCCTTAAGATGTGGCCCTAAGTCCTCTGGCAATGCCTCCCTGCTTGGTAAAAGCTCACACTGTTATGTCTTTCTTTATCCCCTGTTTATAGCCAAGTTATTCAAGCACCCCCTCCCCCGTTCAGTTTGGTGAGTCTCTAGGTACAGGATTATTGCTCCGCACACAGCACCTGGATGCACAGATCTGAGTCTCTATGAATACAGTTCCAGCTCTTAAGTATCATACTTGGTCCTGTGACTTCGTTGAGTCTGTCTGGGACTTAGAAGGACAGGTGCCTTCCTCATGGTCCTGTGAGATTAGCAGTCATGAGACCCAAACAAACGCTGGAAAAAGGTGAGTCAAGATGGGTTCTGCCTGGCCAGTGACAGCGTGTGTGTAAGGGAGCTTACCACCAGGCTCACGGCGTGAGCTCATCCCTGTACCTACATGGTGGAAGGAGAGAACCCACTCCTCTGCATTGTTCTCTGACCGCCACACATAGAACCCTGTCATGTGTGCCTCCCTACAAAAATAATAAACGGGAAAATATCTTATTAAAAAAATGTAGGTTCCAGCTGCAGGCTTTATTCTGGGACCAGGGGCAGTTTTCTGAGAGTTTTTATCTTAGCTGGCACCGCACTGTGACAGAGGCAACAGCGTTTGGAGGCATCTCTGGAAGGACCTTCGGCCACGAGAGTCCGGCGCATCCAGTTTTGTTGTGACAACCCCAATACCTGCCACCCTTGCCAAGTGTCTTCTTCCTGCCCTAGCTGAGAGCCACAGCTGACGGGGAGACAGTTTCCTCATCTCCTTGGCTTTGTAGGGACATAGTGTAGTCTTGCCAGTCTGGACGGGGTGAGCTTCGATGCCCTGCAAAGCCCTCTCTGAGAAGGTGAGCCATTGAGGTGGATTCTTTTCCTTCATTTAATGAGAGTTTCTGGGCTTGCAGCACCGTTCTGCATTTGTTTTCCTTGTTTAGTATAAATGCGATCCAATTTAATCTGCATATAAACACACCCATTGCATATTAAAATCAACATATTATAAATACCAGTCTGAACGTTTGCTTTCTTGAAGAAGCAAGCTAAAAAAAAATCCATGCATATTAATATCACAGATAAGCCAATTATTATATTGAGTTGTAAATAAAAAAACAATATGATTAATCTAAATCTGGGCTCTTCATAAAGTCAAATGTATGATATCAAGATCAGGCTGTTTTAGAAACAATATTGTGAACCCTTGCATTTTACATGCAATGTGTTTAAAATTAATTTCCCTGGGCGATATCTTATTTTGTCTCACCTATACTAATAAGGTTCATGAAACATTGATATTACTTAATATCACAATGCAGAGAGGAAGCCATTTCTCTGCTCTTAATTGAGGCAAACCACATTGCTCAGCTTTCTGGTTTCCATGGCCACCATGAGGGTGTCCAGGTGTGCGGAGTTCTTGACGACATCTTGGAATGGGACAGTGAGAAGCTGACCTGACTTGTTAAACCCTCAGCATCCCATACCATCTAATGATAGCCTAGGTGATAAAGTAGGTAGTCTTCTGACTGTTTGCTACATACCAAGTCCTCTGCACAGCCATTATTGGACTTGGTCTTTATATTAACCTGGAAGTTTGGCATTATTATCAGTGTCCTTACATGGGAGGAAAAACGAGCTTTAAAATTATTTTGTTGTTTTAAAAAATTCCAATTTTATTATTTATGGGTATGGATGTTTTCCCTGCATGTGTTCCTGTGCACCACATGCATGCAGTACCTGTGGCGACCAGAAGAGGGCATTGGATCACCTGGAACTGGAGTTTCAGATGGTTGTGAGCCAAATGTAGGTGCTGGAAATCAAACTCAGAACCTCTGGGAAAGCAGTCGGTGCTCTTAACCATTGACCCATCTCTTCGGCCCCAGGGATCACTTTCTACCCATGCCAGCTGTTACATGGGACACTACTAATCCAACACTGTTAGGAAATGTGTGTGTGGTGTGTGTGTTAGTGTGTGTGCAGAGAATTTCAGGTGTCTGCCTCTATCACTTTCTGCCTTATTCCTTTTCCCCCTTCCTTCCTTCCTTCCTTCCTTCCTTCCTTCCTTCCTTCCTTCCTTCCTTCCTTCCTTCCTCCCTTCCCTCCTTCCTTCCCTCCTTCCTTCCTTTCCTTTTTTTCTTTCTTTTTGGTTTTTCGAGACAGAGTGACTCTGTGTAGCCCTAACTGTCCTGGAACTCACTCTGTAGACCAGCCTGGTCTTGAACTCAGAGATCTGCCTGCCTCTGCCTCCTGAGGGCGGGGGATTTAAAGGTGTGCGCCATCACCGCCTGACTTCCACCTTAATTCTTTGATGAGAGGTCTCCCACTAAATGGGGAGCCAGACAGGATGCCAGCAAACCCCAGTAATCCTCCTACTGTCAGCCATTTCTCCAGCCCCACGCTTTCAGATTCTTAACGAGGAGCTAGACTCTCAAACTTTTATCTGAAAGCATTTGAGTTTTTTTTTTAAATATTAGCAGCTAAATAAATGCTACACCGAGGGACAGAAAACACATGCTCCCGCCCCAGGGTGGCCCCTAGACTCAGTTTGCAGCCTTGCTTCCTCTGAAGTGTCCTTCCGCCCTTGCTCTGTGTCCTGCTCTCTGTTAGTGGGTGGACATCGGTGCTGAGCTTGCTAGGGTTTTGGTGTGAGAACTCTGGATGATGAGTCTCCATGTATAAGACTGGGTGTGTGATTATAGAAAAATAATCCACAGGCTGCTCTTTTTACTCTGTGAGTTCACATGTGTGCAGGTGAACACGTGTGTGTTTGCATGTACACATAGGCTCATGTGGAAGCCAGAGGACAGTTATGGATGTCATCCGCCACCTTTTTGACACAGAATCCTTCACTGCACCTGGACTTGCCATTAGATGAGGTTGGCTGACCGTGAGTGCCAGGACTGAATGTCTCCTCATTCCCGATGCCGGGATTGCAAGTGCCTATGACCATGCCCAACTTTTTTTGTGGGTGCTGGGAATAGAACTCAGGTCTGCATGCTTGTGTGGCTGTCTTCCTGACCCCAAAGGATGCTTCTGTTGTTATTTTCTCCCCTCTTTCTGTGAACATGGGTGTGACATACCCTGAATGCAGGGAAGCCACAAACTAGGTCATTTTCTTGGACAGCAAAATTCTCTGAAACAAAAGCAGGAAAAAAAATCGATCATTTTGTGCTAAAGAAGTACATGCGTTTCCCTGCAAACACTCAGGGTTTAATATATCACTACCAAGTCTGACGAAAATGTAAAATTCATGCACTCTGAAAGCGGAATTTTTATTAATTTAAGTGGGAATCCTAAATCAGTTTTCCTGTAAGAATGCAATCAACTGTTTAGTTTCCCTTCAGACAGACTTGACCTCTGCAAGGAACACAGTTATTTGTTTTAATTTCTCCCCCTTCTTTCCCCTTCCCTCCTGTACATTCCCCTCTTCATTTATATAGAATTCAATAATGGGTAGAGTAACAAATGAGAGGATAAAAATATTCCAGAACACTCGAGGGCATACACGGGTGTATAAACAGGGAGGCTGTTCCCCTAAGTCCTGTCATTGGTTGGTCCATTTGACTTTATAATTTGGGCTGTCTGCTTATTACTAAATTTAACGTGTGTGTGGAGAGTGCCGCGGAAACTCTCGCCAACGGTAAGCCTAGAATAGGAAATGCCGAGCTACCTAGTTCATCTGTACTTCTGTCTCACTGTGTCTCTGTCCATCTGTCTGGAGCTGTTTAGCACAATCTATCAGGGAAAGCAGGTCCAAGCCTGTGCTCCTTACACCTTTCCGTTTGTGGGGATCTGGGTCTCCCCTATTTCCCAGTCACCCTCCCCACTCCCCAGCAAACGCTCACGGTGCAGATGGCCCCTTTATTATCCCTTCTAAACTTTCTTTGTTCCCCTCTAAACTTTCTTTGTTCCCGTTCTCCGTCTTTTATTATTTCTCCTGTGTCATCAGAAACTGACTGCCGGAGTCTGCCAATTAGCCTCTGTCTGTCAGTGCCAGCCTCAGCGTCCCGAGGAGTCAGTGTGCAAGGGACAAGCCTTATTTCACATGGAGCACTGCATCCTTACATAGAGAGGCCATTACTGACAAAAGAGCTGTAGATGGGCTCTGATGAGCTGCCGACAAGCGTGTGTGTGCGTGCATGTGTGTGTGTGTGTGTGTGTGTGTGTGCATGCGTGTGTGTGTGTGTGTTGGGGAAGTGAGCTGGGTGGGGTTGGCAGCCACACCCTCTCACACCAAGAAGCAAGTTGAACTTGTCACAGACCTTGCCACTTCTGAACCTGAACACCCAGTGGCTTTAGCTGCTTTGTCACATGGTGGTTGCTGTCTACTGGTCTTGGTGGCTGCAAACGGGCAGGCCCCAGGGCCTGGAATAATCCAGTGGTTGATCTCAGTTTCTCAGCTCTTCACCATCAAGTGCTCACAGCTCCCAATGAGTGTTTCTTGGTGTCTTCCAGGATCTGGAACAGGGTTTATGGGAACACTTAAAAACAAACAAACAAAAAATAAAACCATCTTTCAGCGGGTGTTCGGCCTGTAGGGCTGGCGGTGCTGTGGGGACTCTGAGAAGATGGTGTGTGCAGCTGCGCGGTCCCCAGCTGACCAGGGCAGGTTTATTTAAGCAATAAGAAGCCCATAGCAGAGGGGAGGTGGATTCCCATAAGAAAGACTGTTTTCTACCCTACTGCCACTGAGATTCAGAATGTATGCTCAACAATAGAACTGAATGCATTTCTGGAGAAAAACAAAATGCACTCCAGAGAATGGAGCCGTGATATTCAGTCCAGAGGCAGAGTCTGGACACAGCTCAAACAGGAAGATGGCAGCCTCTGTCCTGTACAGTTCCCGTCAGGTAAGTGGTAGGAATGGTACCCAAGCGAAAAGCATGAGGTGCTGACCCAAGTCTTCAGCCAGGAGAGGAGTGAAAATGGGAAGAGGAAGAATGACGTGGTGTGAACGTGAAGCTCACAGCCCTGCTTTGAGAGACACGGACATCTTTGCTTCTGAGGGGATGGCTTTTTGTATGTGTCATTTAACTGAACTTTGAATAAGTGTGTCTCCATCTTCATCAGCAGAGTTAACAGCGAGGTAAGTTTGCATCTGGCTTTTATAGTGTAAAAAGGAAAGATTGTGTGTATGTTTTAACAGATGACGACTGTCCCATAAGTTGCTTGAAATCCTGTATCTGTTTGTCCTCTGTGTAAACATATATTTCAAGTAAATAAGCTTAATAAAAATTAAAATACACATACATATGTACACACACACACACACACACAACCAAAACCCCCAAAACCTTGGTCATCCAGACAAATAGTTTATGACATTTTAGAATAAAGAAAGCTGAGACCACGAAAGGTGAAGTAACTTGTTTGAGCTTTCAGAATCAACAAATGATTAAATTAAGATCTGAACCCAGACCTCCCACCTGCACAGACCAGATCTGTAACCATATCATAGTTACAGCAAAACCCTCTAGGCTGTCTAGCTGAGGGGGAAATACCTTTTCTCTGGATTCTGCCCTTTTCAACAACTTCTCACTGTCAAAGTATTACTTAAACAGTATTTGGGCCAGGGTGGGATGCGGGGGTAGGAGGTTGGAGAGATGGCTCAGTGGTTCGGAAGGAACACTTGCTGCTCTTCGGAGGACCTGAGATCAGTTCTTAGCACCCATGTCTAACATTCCAACTTCAGGGGAGCCAATGCCCTCTTCTGACTTCTGCAGGCTGCAGGTGTCTTCACACACACACACACACACACACACACACACACACACACACACAAAACAAATATTTAACGAAACACAAAGAATAAACAAAAAATTGGGGCAGGTGAGATGGCGTGGTGGGTAAACGTGCTTGTTGTGTAAGTTGTATAACCCGAGTTTGATTCCCAGAATCCACTATGGAAGGGGAGAGTGGGCTCTTGTCCTCTGCACTGCTGCCCACACTTGGACATGATTGCTGCCCCCACAATGATAATGAACAGAAAAACATAAAAAAGAAACCTTCACTACATTCTATCCAAGATTTTTCAACAATATTCATAACCACATATGCATATGAGCAGCATTACCTTTCAAAATATGATTTCTAGAAGCTTGCCATCTGTGAAGAAGAATTGAGAACTTGGAAAACATTGCTTAGAATATGGCGATTTTGGTGGTTGCAAAGTTCAGGGCCAGGATCATCTTTGGCTTTCTCCACTCCCTTGGAACCTCAGTTACTAGAGGGAGTGATGTAATGCTGGGCGCTGACCTGTGTCATAGCCTTAATGGCCTCTCACTCTCATTAGCATGTCTAGGAGCTTCCCAAAGATAAGCCATCCACAGGATTGCCCCTCATCCAGGACCAACACTCCTTTCTCCTCTCCTTCCCTGTGGGAGCCCACAGAGGAGGGTCCATTCCACCTTGACTGGAGGTCAGAGGGTTCAGGCCTGTTCTTGCTCCTTCAAGACTCTTGACAAGCGGTTTGACTTAAGGTGTAGCTCCTAATAAGATATCTTGACCAAGGGTGCGCTTACTTGATATTTTAGGTATGAAGATGGCCCACAGAGGTGGATCCGTTCTACCTGACCAAAGGTCAGAGAGTTCAGGCATATTCCTACTCCTTCAAGGAGAGGACAGGAGGTTTGACCCAGGGAATGGCTGCCTACAGGATGTGGGGTCTAAGGTCTGATCGCTGCACGTCCTGCGTAAACAGCAGAATACTTAACTCAGGGAATAGCTGCTTGATGCTTCAGGTATTGAAGAGGTAATTGCCTTGTTTGTTCTTTGTACCATGTTAAAGCAGTCTTCTGTCTTTCCCCCCTACTTTCTGAGTTGAGGCAAGCATATGAATTCAGTATTCACTGGGTTGCCCTTCTGGTTCCGTTCTGTGTCTCTGTCCTTTTCTTCTGTATCTCTGATCTGTCTGCCTGGCATTTCTAATCCACAGGCCCCTACCCTGAAATGTGCGAACCCCATCGAACCCCAACACTTCCCACTTATTCCTTTCCATTCTCACTCCTCATTCTCAGCACTGAGAATTAAACCTTGCCACCCTTTATGGCATAGTCCCAGAAACCTGACTCGAGGCTGGAGGGAATGAAGGAAGGAAAGACACAGGGACACGCATGAAGAAAAGTTGCCAACATTCACACTCAGACTAGAGAAAGGCTTTGCCTTTTCCCAGAATGACCCACATGGGGAGGACATTGCCAATATTATCCCTTGGGTCTGAGGCCTTGGTTTTGTTTGTTTGTTGGTTTTTCAAGACAGGGTTTCTTTGTGTAGCCTTGGCTATCCTGGAACTGACTTTGTAGACCAGGCTGGCCTCAAACTCACAGAGATCCACCTGCCTCTGCCTCTTGAGTGCTGGGATTAAAGGTGTGCACCACCACTGCCTTCCTGGTGAAGACTTGGTTCTTAGCACAACTGACTTGCATTAAACAATACCCACCCACTCAGGACTTCACCAAGGACTTCGCTCACTCCCTACAGAGCCTAGCGCTGGTCTATCCTAGGCAAATGCTCTACTCTTGCCACATCCAGCTTCTTTTAGTGAGAACTCTGTTCAACAGAAACTGTGGGCTGGAGGATATGGGTGAGAAATAAACTCTGTTTTCCCCTTCTGAGTTCTAGCAACAATCCGAAGAAAACTGAATCTTTATTGAGCATCTCTGGGAGCAGAAGGATAGATTTCGTCATCCTTGGATCCTCTCAGAAGGAAGACTTGAGATAAAGATTTGAGTATGAGTTCTCACCAGGAAATAACTGGAAGGAGTCGGGGATGAGACAGAGAAAGAAAGTAAAGTCATCCAGGCTGCTACCCCCAGGGAGGGATCCTCAGGGCAGGGAGGGAGTTAGGTTCTGAGACCCTAATTCTATCCATTGTTGATTGAAGTCGGCTCCTACAGGAGTCCTAATCCCTGGCTCTTCTGTTCCTCCAAGACAGAGGCCAGAGGACCACCTCATTCCAAGAAATGCAGATTCTGTGGGTGTCAGATATTAGCATGGGACTCAGGTGACAGAGCCTGGCATACATACATGACAGCGACAGATAAGAACCCCTTTGGGTTGCTAACTTTGTGGATTTCTTAGATAGATTTGCATGTTCCTATCCATGTCTGCCCCCTAGACCCTCCATATCAGCCTGATGGCTCACGCCTGCACTTAGGAGGCAGAGGCAGGTTCTCCACATCATCTGTCTTTTCACATCGATGATAAAAAAAAATTGTATCAACTTAAAATTTGCTAAAAGGCCCCCCCTCCCAGTATTGTTGTTGAACCAGCCTGCACCCAGGAGTTTAAACTGGTGAAAAGACATTTCTCCTCCACTCTTTTCAGTAGCAGGCTGTCCCTGCTCCCGTGTGATGATCAGACGGTTGAACTGGAGGGTAGGAGCGGCGGCTCAGCTGTTAATGCGGCTGCTCTTGCAGGGGACTCAGGCTCAGCTTCCAGCACTCACGTGGTGGCTCAGAGCCATCTGTAACTCCAGTTCCAGGGATCGCTGCCACACTCTTATAGCCTCTCAGGGGTACTACATACACATGGCACAATACACTGCAGGTAAAACACTCCTACACATAAACATACATAAAGCTTTAACATTATTAAATCACACAGCCTTGATTTGGGAGTGGTTTTTGTTTTTGTTTTTTGGTCATGTACTCTCCTCCTGTTTTCTAAGATTATTATTTGTGTTTCTCTTTATTTTAATTAGGACTCAGTCTTTGGTTGAACCTAATCTCTCTCCTCAGAACTTTTCTAAGCTGTGTTCAGCAATTTGCAGAGTCTCCAACAAGCTGGGAAGAATTCTTTCTGTCAGTGAGCTGGGAACGGCATGTGACTCGCACACGGTGGCCCAGGCTTCATTTCAGAGTTTGGTGTCATTCTAGCAGATGGGGATGGAAACTTTTCCTTGGAAGTCATCCTACCTCCCAGTGACTGAAGAAACAAGCTTTTATTTCATTTTTATACAACTGCATTTATTGTCTTTTCTTTCTACGCTATTGCTGTCCCTGCCACCCACCTTGCTTGTATCTGTGGTTAGATGGCCCTACTGTCCCCTAGATCCGCTCTGCTCAGCGGCTCGCTGCTGCCTGGTCTAGCTGTGGTTTAACTCCTTGATTTCTTCATCTGTATAATGGGCATGGTAAAACCCAGCTTGTAGGTCCTTACAGTCATCAGACTGTACACATGACAAGATGTTTAGACCAATGTCTGTAACCGAGTGAGACAGGTGATCAGCTTCATCTTTCGTTACACACCAATGGCACACATGCCTGTCCTGAGCACAGGACACACACACACACACACACACACACACACACACACACACACACAGTATTTTTTTTTCCACTGGCTTCTGAGTCTACGTGCACATCTAATGTGAGATTATCAAGAGGCAGATTTGTAGTTGATGTGCGGAGTATATGTGCACCATGGCTCAGTAAAAATCTGCATACATAGTGTGTGTGTGTTGTACATAAAAATACCATGGTGTACACATGGAGGTCAAAGAACCTCTTATGGAAGTTGGTTCTCTCCTTCTGCCATGTGGATCCTGGGAACTGAACTCAAGTTGTCAGGGTTGGTGGCAAGCGCCTTTACCTGATAAGCCACCTTGCCAGTCCACAATCTTGATTCTGAAACATCAGCCACGTCTTGACGGATGCCAGTGTCATGTGTCAGGTGTCCTTTGTCTTTTTGTTCTGTATCTGCTTCTCCTACAGATGATAAAGTCACAGTCACCTCTCGAGGATTGCTCTCAGTGTCCCTGCTCTCCCCGAGTGCCCTTTCTCCCCCATTAGCCCCTGTGGCTCCCCTCTGTGAGGATGGGGATGGGTCTTTATTTGGTGCTCTGTAGAGGGAGGGAAACAATTCGAGGTGTTGCCAACAGCCCCTAGGAACTCACTATGCACAGGACCTTCACTGCAGATGCCTTTCCTCCCCTGCAGAGCCCAGCTTCCATGACCAGGCAGTGATGGATGGGAGGACGGTGAGTGTGAGCACTGGACAGTGAGTCCCTGCAGGGCAAGGCAGTGGGGCTGCTCAAGAGCCTGTGTCTAGAAAGGGAAATTCTCCCGTAGGATTACAGACTCTGTCTTTGCTCCTATGCCCGCCTTCTCTTCAGACTCTAAGACGTTACCAGGCGACCTCAGTGTTGCCCTCACCTAGAGCTTCTGAAGTGCAGATTATACCTTGATTTGAGGCTCCGGTTTTACAGTGATGGTTCCACTGGAGAGCAGATGTAACGTTTATTCCTTTCCCAGCAGGTAGCGCCCGGTGTTCTTTAGTGGCTGCAGAGGACTTAGTGCTTAGTTTCCTAAGCTGGCTGTCCTGGAACTCGCTCTATAGACCAGGCTGGCCTCGAACTCACAGACAGCCACCTGACTCTGCCTCCTGAGTGCTGGGATTAAAGGCATGTGCCAGGAATGAACATTATACATACACACATATACAGATATCACACACATATACATTATACACACACTTCCTGTCATATACATCACACACACATCCATCACACACACACTCATATATACATACATTCACACTCACGCCCACACTTGTATACCCACCCACAGACTCACCGATACTTCACACACCCTCTCACACTCTCTTGTACAGACAAACACATAATCACACCCCCCTCACTCATGCACTCGTGAGCACACATGCTCACACACTCATGTTCACACACACTAATATTCACACTTACAATCCCACGTGCACACTCATACCACCCCTACACACTCACACATTTTCTCACACACTTATTCACTCACACACATGTTCACACAGAGTCACACACAAACACTCTTCCCCACCCTTCCTCCTCTTCCTCCTTTGGTGTTCTGAGACAGTCTCTCTCTCTCTCTCTCTCTCTAAAGTTCAGGCTCAATTTTCCTCCTTTAATCAGTTGCATGCTGGGATTGCAATGCCACACCCATAGGATTTTCCTTTTCCTTAAAACAAACAAAAACACAAACAAACACTTTTTATTATTGTTTTGTTTCGTGTCCATGAGTTTTTCACTTAGATATATGACTGAGTCTGACATCCTTGGAAGACAGAAGAGGGCACTGGATCTCCTGGAACTGGAGTTCCCATGGTGATAAGCTGCTACGTGATCACTGGGACTTGAACTCAGGTCCTTTGGAAGGGCATTCAGTGCCTTTGACCATGTCTCCAGCCTGAGATTTTCTTTCTTTCACTTTTAGTTTTGTTTCGAGACAGGGTTTCTCTGTGTAGCCCTGACCATCCTGGAACTCGCTCTGTAGACCAGGCTGGCCTTGAATTCACAGAGATCCATCTGCCTCTGCCTCTCAAGTGCTGGGATGAAGGTGTGCACCACCACTTCCCACTGGGATTTTTTTTAAGGCCATTTCTTAGCTTGTCTGTGCAGGTCTCTCTTTATTCTTCAGCTCCTTTTTCTGGTGTCACTCTCTGTGTGGCCTTCCCTGGCCCCCTCTTCCCTCCCTGGATTGTCCTTCACCCTGAGTTGTACCTCCACTCTGGACACACATCTGTTATCTCCGGCAAACAACCGCTGGAATGATGTTCCTGGAAACACCTGTCTCCTGTATGTTGCACTTGAGGAATGTATTTTATTTTTCTCTTATATTTCGAAACAATGAGTGCTAGCATTTATTGCACTTATGAGGCACCGGGCGCTTTGCTAAATCTTACTGTGCAGTATTTATTCATGGATCAAGACAAACCTGTGGGAGTGTTTTCCATTGTCTATCATTCAACTAGCAAACAACTATTTTTTGAGGGGGGGAGGAGAGGCACCAATGGCTGTAGGAGGCACTGTTCTAAATCATAGTCACCACATGAGGACCTGCCCACCTGTTTATATTAAAAGTTTTATTAAAACATAGCCATGCACAATTGCTCCCCTGCTTCCACTCCACAATGGCTGTGTCGAAAGTTGCAGCAGAGCAGACACGAACAGGAAAGTTTAAATACGTACTATGGGATCTGGTAAGATGGCTCAGTGGGTAAAGGTGCTTGCCACCCAGTCTGACTACCTGAGTTAGATTCCCAGAACCTCTATAGTGGAAGGAGAGAACTGATTTTGCAAGCTGTCACCTGAGCTCCACACATACTATGACATGCATAGCCATGTACATGCACCCCCACACACCACCTCCCCTCTGTCTCTCTCTGTCTCTCTCTCTCTCACACACATAAGTGTAATTTAAAAGATTTATTATTTGACACTAATTCTTGTTCTAGATGTTGGTGACATAGCAGAGGACAGAGCAGAAGCAAACTTTTGTCTTATTTTTACAAGCAGCCCCTGGCCCACATGCGTCTGTGATCCGTAAGTGTCTGTCCTAGATTTTGTAGCCTTCCCTTCAGCTAGGGGTGTCCATGTAGCAGGTCCAACCAATAGGACCTGTGCGGAGGTGATACAAACTTCTTGCTGAGCTGGCTCGTGGCAGAGTCCTCTGTGGGATCATCATGGCTCTTCCTGGACAGAAATGAACACAGAAAGTTGGCAGCTGCCCTCGGATGATGACCCTTATCATCCTGGTCTTGAATGATGGCCCAGAACTGATGCCCATCCCCCCCCCCCATTATGGATATACTCACCAAGAACCACTCAGTATTGCTGTTTTGGTGAGAAATAGGATCAGATAGCTCTTATCAGGCTATAAACTACAAAACTATTTGCTACTTGACCCTTCATATAACAGCTTACCAAACCTCTGCTTTAGAATAAATTGGTATTCTAGATTCAAATTTTGAATTAGTTATTTTAAACCCCTTTTCATATTTCGTTTGCCCGAGCATGTGTGTTCAATGGCTCTTTTCTTTTTTTGAGGCAGGGTCTCACTATGTAGCCCTGTTTGGCCTGGAACTCTATATGTTTGTAGATCAGGCTGGCTTTAACTCATAGCGATCCATCTGTCTCTGCTGCCTGTGTCCTGGGATTAAAGGCGTGTGCCACCACAACCTGCATGATGCTCAGTCTTGATTGTCAACTTGGTCACATCTGACACTAAGATGCGTCTCTGGGAAGGCCTGTGAGCACGCTTCCAGGAATGATTAAGCAAAATGAGAAGGACCCAGTGTGGATGGCAGCTCCTGGCAGCAGCCTGAAGCCTAGAAGGAGGTCCAGGGAAAAGTAGATTGCTTGCCTACTTATCCCCGGTCCTTGTTGGTGAGGGTGTCTATTCCAGCTTCTGATGCTGCCACTGCCACGGCTGCCATCAGACCTCATCTTCTTCAGGTTCCGACCTGGAGTGGAGACCACTGACTCCAGGAATCCTCTGTCATCACAGAAACTGGGCCTGCCGAGGTGACCAACACGTTGTAATGAGCAGGTTCCGGGGTTCTCAGTCTCTTCAGTGTTCAGATAACCACTGTTGGGTATAAGCCAGCCTAATGAATCCCTCCTTATAATATGTGCACATTCCATTGGTTCTGCTTCTTTAGGGAGCTCCTCTAGTACGTGAAGATATACCTGTGCATAGACGCATAGCCTGGGTTTACGGATATACGCATGTAGGCATATTTTTAGCCAAAGGGGATATTCTTTTTTCTTTCTTTCTTCCTTTCTTTCTTTCTTTCTTCCTTTCTTTCTTTCTTTCTTTCTTTCCTTCCTTCTTTCCTTTTTTTTAAAGATTTATTTATTAATTATGTATACAATGTTCTGTCTGAATGTATGCCTGCAGGCCAGAACAGGACATCAGCTCTCTTTCCAGATGGTTGTGAATCACCACGTGGTTGCTGGGAATTGAACTCAGGACCTCTGGAAGAGCAGCCAGTGCTCCTAACCTCTGAGTTGTCTCTCCAGCCCCCAAAGGGGATACTCTGTGTAACTGATGCTCATGATAGGTATGTCTTGGACATTTTCCCTCTATCAATAGCTATAAGCTCTCTATTGCTTTCTCTCTCCTCTCTCCCTCTGTGTGTGTGGTGTACGTGTACAAATATGTGCAGAGGTGTGCACGGGTGAGTGCATGTGTAGTGATGGAGGTTGGGATGCCACCTGTCCTGTTGTCTTCCTCTGTTATTTCCTGGACCCAGGGCCTCTCACCGGACCCAGGGCTAAGCCGCTAGGCAGCAAGCCCCAGTGATCCCCTTGTCTCTGCCCTCATAGCACTGAGCTTGCAGTATGTGCCGCGTTTGGCTCTTTAGGTGGGAGCTGGGGATCCAGACGCGGGTCCTCATGCTTCCATAGCCTGCTCCCTTTCCCGCCGAGCCATCTTCCTGACTTTCCTATACTTTGAGTGAAGTACACTCTGTCGTACGGGACTACAGTAATGCCTTTGATCCCGTGCTCTCCGGACGGCTGTAAAGCTTGTTTCCAATTTCTGTCAACAATCTGAATGAGTTTTCACAGTACCTACGGAGTTGTAGCCTCAGTTCGTTGGCTTTGTAGGACTTGGAGTTATTGCTGTGGAGAGGCTGACTTCCTTCAGTGCTGGCATCTCTCACACACAGTAAACAGGACCAAAAATACCTCCCGCATTTTGGATCTTAATTATGCACCGATACACTTAGTTAAAATTCACATTGTCAGTAAAAGGTAAGGACCACGTTAGATTGTGGGCGCTGGCATCGTGGCTCACACACACTTAAGCTTTAGAAAATCTGTTGGTACATTATGGTGGATTTTTCCAGAAAGAAACATGAAGTTTGAAAATGTGTTTTGAAAAGAAGACAGAAGGAGGTATGAACCCCGTGGAAGGAGTCCAGTGCATTCTAGAGCAGGTGAAGCTTGCAGTTAAAAATGGAGCCAGCATCACACCTCCATCCGTGTGCTGTTTCCCACTCCCCGAATTTGGCAATGCCGGAGGATGAAAGCCTGAGGTATCAGATTCCAGGATCAAACCATTTTGCAAAGCCAAATGTTCAAACTTCACTGATTTGGGGTCAAGTCCCTCCCAGACTTGGCCTTTCCTCTGGCCTCCTAGGAGAGAGTCTAATTTTTATTTTTTCTGACCCTTGACAGTTTCCCTTTGGAGAGACTCACCGTCGGTGGTTTGATGCTAGTTTTTCACCTTGTTTGGTGCGTCTCCAGCTATGAGCTCTGTTTTTCTCACCCTCTGTTCTCAGTTTATTTCCCTTGAAGATGGAGGCATCGCGGGATGGCCTCACTTCTCATTTTGTCTGCTGCTCTGGGACCTCCTCCCCCACCCAGGAACCTTTTTGCTCTCCTTCCTGTTGCAGTGTTCCCCTTGTCACCGACAGGACCTTGGCTTTAATCCCTTAACTTTGCTGTCGCCCTTTGTTCTTGGTTTTTGTTTTCACATCTGACCCTTTGTTGCTTTGGGATCGTCTTTGTGCTTGGGACAGTCTCCAGGGACGTCCTCAGCATCTACAGAAGAAAGAGTCAGTTTCCGTTAGGGCTCCTTCCTGTCGCTTTCCCTTTTCTTTTCCTTTGTTTCTCCCCCCATGTGTGCGCTCTCTCTCTCTCTCTCTCTCTCTCTCTCTCTCTCTCTCTCTCTCTCTCTCTCTCTCTCTCTCTCTCTCCCCTCCCTTTTCTGTCTGTGTCTGCAGGTGCTTGTGGAAGCCATAGGACACTCACCACTGTGAGTTTTCTTTTCTCTTTTTCTTTCTTTTTCTCTTTTTAAGACAGAGTTTCTTGCTGATTTGGAACATGCTGACTGGCCAGCAATATCGCGGGATCCACCTGCCTTTGCTTCCCCAGCATTGGGATTATAAACTCATGTGGTTTTTTTTTTCTTCTTTCTTTCTTTTTTCTTTTTTTTTTTTGTCTAGTTCCCCTGCCGAAGGTTCTGGAGAAGCAAACTCAGATCCTTAAGCTTGCAAGGCAAGCCCTTCACTGACTGAGCCTTGCCCTTTGTCTTAAGTCGTGGACCCTACGGGGCTGAAGAGATGGCTCAGCTGTTAAGAGGTCCCAAGTTCCAGAGGTTCTGAGTTCAAGTCTCACAACCATCTGTAGTGAGATTTGGTGCCCTCTTCTGGCCAAGAGGCATACATGCAGGCAGAACACTGCGTACATAAGTAAATAAATCATTGAAAAAATATGTTAAAGCATTTATATTTACCGGGCGATGATGGCGCATGCCTTTAATCCCAGCACTCAGGAGGCAGAGGCAGGTGGATCTCTGTGAGACTGAGGCCAGCCTGGTCTACAAGAACTAGTTCCATGACAGCCAGGGCTGTGTGTGTGTGTGTGTGTGTGTGTGTGTGTGTGTGTGTGTGTGTGTGTGAGGCCATTGACTGTTGTAGAATATTGTTTTTGGGACGTGTTACATTTGTTTCTGCTGTGAAACATTTATTTAATAATGCAAAGATCTGTTGCATTTGTTTAACTCTGTGAAGCTGTGATTCTTTGCCTGTCTAAAACACCTGATTGGTCTAATAAAGAGCTGAATGGCCAATAGGGAGGCAGAAGCAAGGACAGGCATGAGAGATAAGCATGGCAGGCAGAGAGGATAAATCGGAGGAGAAACCTGGAGAAAAAGAAGGAGCAAGATGAAATAAGAGAAAAGAAGGGGCCATCTACTCAGTTACACAGTCAGCCATGGAGTAAGAGTGAAAGATCTACAGCCAGCCCGCAGACAGAGTTGTTTGCTTTTGTTTTTCTGTTGATGTTTGTCTGTTTCATAACCCCTCATAACTTCTTTGCAGGAGTTTTCATTCACAGCATGGTGCTGTCCACTGTGGGCTGGTTCCTCCTCCTATTAGCAATCAAGATGGTTAGCTGCTTAGAATTTCAGTCTGGTGGAGGCATTGGAATGTTGTAGACCCAGAGACTATCTTATCTTGGGCCAATTCCCTTCCTGACTTCTGTAGCACGATTAGGAAAAAAAAAAAAAACAAAAACCCAAAAACCAGAGACAGATACTGGGGTTTAACCTGAAGATCAGAAAAGCAAAACACCCAGCCACCGGCTGTTACCTCTACCTCAAACTGAAATTGCGGTCCTGCCTCCACGAATCCTCAGAATGAGACTGAGACTGAGAGCTGCCTCCTCCCGTCTTATATTCCTCACTAGTGCTGGTATTAAAGGTGTGCACCACCACTGCCTGACTTCTATGGCTAACTAGTGTGGCTGCTGGGATTTAAGGTGTGTGCCACCACTGCCTGGCCTGTACGACTGACTAGTGTGGCTGCTTTACACTACCCTCCAGACAAACTTTATTTATTAAAACACCAATAATATACCACTATATTTCTCTGTGCTAGAAGTGGGTTCTTTTGATAGCAGACTAAATAATTTTATAGATAGAATCTATTAACTTAGCAGGCAGCTAGTTCCTACCAGTCAGAAAACACAGGATATCATCAGGTCGGCTCTTGAGCCTATAGGAAAGCTTCCCCACCTCCCTGTCTCTGCCTCTCTGATGTCCCCACCAATGCAATTTAAACTCGCTCTGGTTTATGACTTTCTCTGTTCTGTAAAACTATAAAACCATTATGAAACTGTTTCCACATTGGAACATGGAATTTGGGGTAACCTAAATCTGTGCTTCTGGGCCATGCTCCCCCTAAATGGCTCCAGAATCAACTCTTAATTTTAAGACAAGAGCTGTGGTCTCTGCCTTGACAATTACTTAGTTAGCTGGGCTGTCTAAGCAAGCCTGATGTGTCTGAGCCTGAGAGTGCATTGGCAAGGAGCGTTCCTCTGTGGTTTCTGCTTCAAGTTCTTAAGTTTCCTCTGTGGTTTCCTGAGGGAATGTGACCCCGCAGTGTAAACCAAATCACTCCTTTCTTACCCTAAGTTGCTTTCAGCCAGCGTGTTTTATCGAAGGCCCGGAATGAAACTACAACAGATGCTTCAAACTCAAGAGCCCAGGCTCCTGACTGGTTGAGGTGGTCACGGCACACAAACTTGAGGGTACAGGAATAAAATGACTTTCTGTAATGTGATTCAGTCACGTGCGTACTTGTCTGTATATGTATATGCATGTGTGTGTGTGTGTGTGTGTGTGCGTGTGTGCGTGCGTGCGTGTGTGTGTGTGTGTGTGTGTGTGTGTGTGTGTGTGTAGAGGTCCAAGGACAATCTCGTTGTTTTATGACACCGGTTGTATTGACCAGTTTAATGTCAACTTGACACAAGCTAAAGCCATCTAAGAGGAGGGAATTTCAATTAAGAGAATGCTTCCGTGAGATCCAGAAGTAGGCAAGCCTGTAGGGCATTTTCTTACTCAGTGATTGATGGGGAAGGGCCCAGCCCACTGTGGGTGGTGTCCTCCCTGAGCAGGTGTCCCAGGTTCTATGAGAAAACAGGCCGAGCAAGCTGTGAGAGGCGAGTTGGTAAATAGCTCCCTCCACAGCCCCTGCATCAGCTCCTGCCTTCAGGTTCCCCTGCATCAGCTCCTGCCTTCAGGTTCCCCTGCATCAGCTCCTGCCTTCAGGTTCCTGTCCTCAGGGCTTTCATTGGCGAACTGTGAATGAGTGAAATAAACCCTTTCTTCCCATCGTTGTTTTTGGTCATGAGGTTTCATTCCAGCACTGGCGACCCCGACTAAGACATGGTCCTCTAGTTTGCAGACAGAGATCAGGGCATCTTGTGCATTTCTGTCCTGGTTCCCTGTTTGTCCTTCCTGAGGTTGATATCCCTAGCAAGGATCCCACTTAGTTTTTGATCAGATCAACCTAGTGAAAGGTTCAGGGCCGGTGTCAAATTCTTACCTTTTCCTATGGAAGATGTTGTGAAAAGTGCTAATTAGAGTCTGCAAATGCTCCTCCCAGCCCGCCTCCACATTCTGACTTTGTGACTGTTATGCCCAAATCAGTGAAGTCCCCCAAAAGCCAACAAGAAGACTGAGTCTCATATGTAAAAGCAAAGAGCCTTTATTTTATGCAAGTTTGCAAACTCAGTCTCTCTGCATGTCCAACGAATTGGAATAAATAGAGAGTCCCGAGCTCAGTTGGGATTTTATAATAGTAAAGGTGGGGGTGAGGGGTTTCTGAGGTTCAGGACCCCTTATTGGTTGACATTTGTCTATGGGTGTCCTGGTGAGTGTGTACTGGTAGGTAATCTTATCTACAGCGGTTGGAACGTTAGGCATTTCCTTTGGATGATCTGTTCTTGGGTGGTGCTCAGGTAATCTTAGTTTGTGGTCTTTCCTGCAACCAGGTATTGCTTCAGGGTAAACTACTGAGACTCAGGCCTTCATTAAACTTATCTATGGCTGAGTGATAATGGTTGGAAGTAAAGAACTTTTTGGGTGCTCTGTTCATATTTAGCTTATCATGGCTGGCTCCTACATTTTTAGCTGTTAAATGCTGTCTCCTGCAAAGGCAAGGAACAGGTCCCAGGGTGAAATGGGAACTGGAGGGAGGCTAAGAGCTAGCATTGCCCTAGGGCAAACTGAGACTCAGGTCTCCCCTCCTGCTGATCTATAGAACCCATCTTGGAAGGTGTGTACCAAGTTGCCCTGGGAAAGCTGCCCTGGCCCTACAGTGGCAGGCTTTTTTTTTTCTTTCTCTTTTAAATTTATCCCCCCTGCCTTTCTTTTTTTTATTTATTTATAAAAGTTTATTAATTTATAAAAGTTTCCATTTCTGCCCCTTCTCCCAACACCCTCCCAATCCCCCCACTCCCTCTCCTCCTCCCTCTCCATCCCTAAGAGCAGTCAGGGTTTCCTGCCCTGTGAGAAGTTCAAGTTCCTCCCCCCTCCCTCCAGGTCCAGGAAGGTGAGCATCCAAACAGACTGGATCCCAAAAATCCAGTATATGCAGAGGAAACAAGTCCCAGTGTCATTGTCAATGGCTTTTCAGAAAGACCCCGTGCCAGCCACATTCAGAGAATCCAGCCACATTCAGAGAATCTGGTTGGATCACGTGCTCGTTCAGTCCCAGTCCAACTGGCCTTGGTGAACTCTCATTATATCCGTCCCCTTGTATCAGTGGGTGATCGCACCCCTCACGGTCCTGCCTTTCTTGTTCATGTTCTCCCTCCTTCTGCTCCTCATTTAGACTTTGGGGGCTCAGTCCAGTGCTCCAATGTGGGTCTCTGTCTCAATCTCCATCCATCGCCAGATGAAGGTTCTATGGTGATATGCAAAATATGTTGAGCCCATAGGGGAACTTTTGGGAGTGTGGGTCCTAGGAATCGAACTCAGGTCATTATGCTTGGTGGCAAGCACCTATATCCGTCTGGTCAGTCCTTTTTCTTACCCTTTTGTTTTGCCTCTGGGAGCCTTTGCCCGTGACTCTGAGAGAGGACAGTGACACCGGTCCAGCCTATCATCTCAGGTATAGCACTCCATGTACAAGGACCACGCCAGCTCACCTATTTCCGTGTGTTGCTGGTGCTGTACTTGTAGCCGATGTGTGCTAAGAACCTGGTGAGTGCAGTGTTGGTTTTCTTAGCATGGGACTGTAGGGAAAAATTGGGGTGCGAACGACTTGGGGGGGGGCGGTTCCAGAGCTGTGCAAGTTGGGAACCTCTGTGACAAACAAGCCTCTGACAAATGGTGAGTCTCAAAGAGGCTGATGAAATCCTGCCCAACACCCACACCTCTGCACCCTCCAGCCCCTCATCCTGGGTTCTCCTGCAGCTCATTGGCGGAGACTGCCTGCCTGTGGTGGCAGGGCCCATGGTCAGCTTGGAAGACTGTAGAGAGATGTTCCTGGGAGATGCATAGGGGACAGGGGAACCGTCAGGAGTTTGTTAATTGAGGCGGGAATACCTACTGTAGGTGACATCACTTCCTGTAGGTGGGATCCTGGACTGTAAGTGTGGGGGAAGGGAACACCGGTCCATTGAATTCTGTGTCCTGATTGGATATGGTAAGGTTGTCTGCTGCAAGCTCCTGCCATCTAGATTTCCCTACAGGGACCAACTGTTCTCTAGAACCGTGAGTCAGAACAAGTCTTTTCTCCTTTAGGTTGCTTTTGTGAGAGGATTGTGTCCCAGCAGCAGGAAAGACCCCAAGACACTACCTCAGAGCCCTTGCTTTCTCTCCAGGTGTGCTTGGAGCAGTAGGCAGAACAGGTGGGTGTGGATGGGTAAATACCCCAGTTCACTTGCCCCCACCAGGGGCAGTCCTGAAGGGCTGACTCTGCCTGAAAACAGAATTGATTCTTTCCTCCTTTCCTATCTCACTTCCCACCTTCCCGTGAGTCCATCCCTGCACCACTTCCCCACTTTTCGGAGAAGGGATCTGCATCCAAACGCAAGACGCAAGACTTAGCGAACTGCGGTGTTAGCTAGTTAAGGGGAAGCCGGGAGCGTTACAGGAGGCTCAGCCAGGAACTTAGCAAGGATAACAAGCATCTGCACTCTTCTAGGCTGCCACGCCTCCCGCTGGTACCTGGCCTTTCAGCCTCTGTCACGTGGGTTCAGGATTGTGAGGAGCCTCTCCGATATGTCTAGGCTGAGCACACCCAGTGTGGAATGCTGGTGGCCGTGGGAAGGACCGAAGGAAGAATAGTGGGTGGGAGGGTTTTTTTCCCCCTTACAACCATCTGTCCTCAGAAGGAGAAAAACACCCTTCCCATAGTGCATTTCTTTTGTGTGCATGCGTCCATGTGCATGGGTATCATCCACGCAAGTGTGTATGGAGCCAGAGGACAATGTTGAGTGATGTTCCCATCTTTTCTTTTTGGAGATAATGTCTCCTGTTGGCCTGGATCTTGCCAGCTGTGCTAGGTCAGCTGGCTAGTGACTCCGGAGTGTCCTGTTTCTACTTCCCCAGGAACTGATGACACACGCAGACCCTCACCTAGCAGTCTTATGTGGCTTCCTGGAATCAAACCCAGAACCTTATATTTGCAAACACTCTATTCACTGAGGTATTTCCCCAGATCCCAGAATGATACTCTTTATATCTCTTAGGTCAGAACTGGATCACATGGCTGGCCTGTGCTGCAAAGCAGGCTGGGAAAGCAGATGGCTGGTCTTCCTAGCCCTGGGCGGTAGTGGGGGCATCAGGGACGAGATTTCATAGCAGAGCGCCTTTCTTCTTTTAAATTGGTTTTGTAGAGATGTACAGGAAGATCACAAGTCGATAGTCAGATTGCAGGGATGATGCTGAGCCGAATGTGCTTCCGAAAAGGAGTCTTAACGTGTTCATGGCTGAAAAGTTTAAATTCTACAGCAAAAGTTTGAAACCTCTGTAAACAACAGAGATGAAAAGGTCGGCATTTCAATCTGTTTCCGTAGCAGATGGCTTCCGGTGAGCCGAGCCCTGCGCGTGTTCAGGGCTCTGCGGCTCCCCATAAAGCTGGCGGTGCTGTTTATGACATCAGCGAGTCCCATGGTGAATTACTGCAGGCCCTTGGTTCCTCGCTCAGCTCTCCTGCCACCTATTATGTGGCTGTGTGTGACGCTGAAGAGGAAGGCCTCAGTGGAAGAAACACACATGCCAGCGGCTGATTGAAAATAGTGTCTGGGACAAAGGTCCACCAGGGGTGCCGAGGACGGTCCCATGCACTCAGTCCTTGCTGCACAAGTTGTGCTTGCAATCTGCCTGGAACCAACAGAAGTCAAGGGAGATGTTGGCTTTAATAGCTGGGGATGTCTTAAGATTGAGAGATTGGTATAGTATATCATCTGTGTAAAAAAGTACACACAGCCTGCCAAGGTGGCTCAGCCGGTAAGGGTGACTGTGGCCAAATTCATGGGACAAACTCAATCCCTGGGACCCACATGGTGGGAGGAGTTAGCCGACTCGCGCAAGTTGTCCTCTGACTTTCACAAGGGCATTGTTGCACACGTGTGTGCAAGTGTATTTGCACACATACACACATACACAGAGAAAATAAAAATGTAATAAATAAAAACACAGTGTAAGAAGCCACTGTTCGCCATCTGCCTCAGGGAATTTCACATGGACACCTCTGCAGTTCCTCCAGGATGGTCTAGCTGCACTGACACTGGATGACGCTACATCTGTTTGAGACTCGGAAAAAGTAGGTATCCATCACTCCTGACCTCTCAAGGGTCAAAATGATCAGAATCAAGGATTAGCAGAAATGGATTTTCCTCTTCTGGAATGCAACCTGGTGCAGGAGAATTGTCTGTATTCTGTCAATCATGTTTTAAATAAACGCTGATTGGCCAGGCAGGAAGTATAGGTGGGAAAACCAGACAGGAAGTAGAGGTGATGCAATGAGAACGGGAGAATTCTGGGAAGGAGGAAGCTGATTCCTCCCAGTCCTGGGCCGATCACAGAGGAAGCAGGATGTGACCTGCCAGCTGAAAAAGGTACTGAGCCATATGGCTAAAATAGATCAGAATAATGGGTTAATATAAGTCATAAGAGCTAATATGAAGCCTGAGCTAATGGGCCAATCAACTTATAACTTATGGAGACCTCTGTGTGATTTTCTTTGGGGCTAAACAGCTGTGGGATACTGGGCAGGACAGAAACCCCCAACAAGCCAGCCCATCAATGTTACAATGACCAAATTGGGTGTGGCTTAAAAAAAAACACACGATGTTAGTGGTGGCTGGAACATTCTTCTGAGCAATGAAATTCTTCTCCATGTGGTTTAAATAACTGATTGGGGGACAAGCTTGTCTCATCAGTTCAACATGGGACCTTCAGGCTGTGAGTTATTTCAAATCGCTGCACCTGTGGCTAACTTGTAGCTCCAGAACCTGAAATACTGTTGTGGATACTTGTCAAAGTATCACCTTGATGCCAGGGAACAATTTTTCCATGTCATTTTAAAAAAGGGTTTATTATTTTTATGTGGTGGGTGTTTTGCCTTAGTGTGTATGTCTATGCATCTTGCATGCAGTACCAGTAGAGGCCAGAAGAGGGTGACAGATCCCTTGAAAGTAGACATAAAGAAAGTTGAGAGCTGCCATGTGGGTGCTGGGAATTGAACCCAGGTCCTCTATAAGAGCAGTCAGTGCTCTTAACCTTTGAGCCATCTTGCCAGCCCCTGGGGGGCTTCTTTGAAGTAGATTTTGGGTGTACCTAAATACCTATGCTGAACATTATGGGTAAGACCTTCACAATATAGTTGCCACCATCAGCTATGGGAATCAATTTCAGTTTTTTAAATACGTATTTTGCTATTTATTTGCCTGCGTGTGAATATGTGCCCATGCAGGTCAGAAGAAACTGTGGTGGTTGGAGTGAGACAGGCTCCCACAGGCTCATCCATGGGCATGCTTAGTCCACAGTTAGAAAAACTGTTTGGGAAGGATTAGGAGGTGTGGCCTTGCCAGAGGACGTGTGTTGCCAGAAGTGGGCTTTGAGGTTTCAGAAGCCCATGCCAGGCCCAATCTCTCTCTGCCCGCTGCCTGTGGATCTCAGCTACTGCCCTAACACCATAAGTTGAGTGTCTGTTTCTTGCCACAATGATCATGCCTCCAATTAAATGCTTTATTTTATGGATTGTCTTGGTCATGGTGTCTCATCACAATAGAACAATAACTAAGCTGAATGATGGGCAATTGCAAGCTGCCTGGTATGGGCACTGGGTACCAAACACATAACACCGGTCTTCTGAAAGGGCAGCCAGTCTTCCTGACTGTTCAGTGACTCTCCAGCCTCAGGGCTATTTTAGTTTAGGTTTTTTTCTTTGTTTGTTTTTTTGAGACAGGGTTTCTCTGTGTATCCCTGCCTGTCCTAAAACTGTCTATTTTAGTTTTAATTGGCATAAGTTATAATTATAGTTTAAATTCCAGTTCACGAATCTCAAGGGTTCCATAGCCACAAGTGAGTAGTGGCTGATGCCTTGGCCGGTAAAGACACAGAACACTTCTGAAATCCCAGAAATGGCTGGTTCTGGATCAGGCAAAAACAAAGCAGCTGCTGCCTCTCTCCTTGATAGAGAAACGGCGGCTTCCTCACCCAGCAAACTGACACTAACGGTTACCGAGTCTGGTTTATTAGGGAAACAAGGAGCTGCCGTGAGAGACGGACTTACAGTTTGTAGGGCCCAGTGGAGAACTGAGAGCAAAGGGCACCTGTCAAAAAGCATTAAGACTCTAAGTCTCAGGTGGTGCAGGCCTGTTTTCTCAGCACTATGAAGGCTGAGAACCAAGGAGTGTGAGTTCAAGACTAGCCTGGCTATATACTGAGCCCCTCTTGCCTCAAACCAAACAAAGCAAGCACCAAGACTCTGAAACAGTTGTGACAAAAAGTGTACCGAGCCCGAGGCTCTTCCCGTGTGAGCGGCACCCTCAGTCTGAAGTGCAGAGGCTTGGAGACCCACAGATATGTCTGAAGACTCTGAGGTGCTGAAGATGAGAAAGTGCTGCCAAGCCAGTGGTGTGCAAGGACACAGAACTTTCCAGAAGGCCAGAGGGAGGTCAGAGGGCGGGAGCTGGGGCCAGGAGCTACTATGTCCTTGTGATCTCTGTGTGTGTGTGTGTTTGTGCATATGCATGTGGATGCCGAATGCAGTTGTCAGGTTTCTTGGAGGTGGAGTGACAGGTAATTGTGCTGTGAGTGTTGGGACCGGAATACTGGTCCTCTGCAAGAGCAGCCAGTGCTCTTAGCCACCGTGCCGTCTCCCAGCCCCTAAACTGTAGTCTAAATCCTACACTACTTTCTGAAGTACAAGTGTTTTAGCTCAGTTCAGTGTAAGACTCTTACTTTTTGGAGTAAAACCCCAAAACCCCAAAAGACTTTAAAATTAGTGTATGTTAATTAGGCACAATAGTTAGCATACATTAATTATACATAATAGTCATCCTCATAATATTTTCATACTTGTGTGATATATTTTGATTATATTTATCCTATTCCCCTCTCTTGTCCCCTTCCACTCTTGCTGATACCTTCTTCCTAACAAGTCTTCCTTCTGTTTGTGTGTGTGGTGTGTGTCCATGTGTGAGTGTACGTGTATGTGTGTGATGTGTGCATGCATGTGTGGTGTGTATGTGTAATGTGTGTGTGAGTCTGTGTGAGTGTATGTGTATATATGTGATATGTGCGTGTGTGTGAGATGTGTGAGTCTGTGTGTGAATGTATGTTTATGTGATGTGTGTGTATGTATGGATGTGTGATGTGTGTGTGTGTGAGATGTTTGAGTCCATGTGTGAGTGTATGTTTATGTGATGTGTGTGTATGTATGTATGTGTGATGTGTGTGTGAGAGATGTGTGAGTCTATGTGTGAGTGTATGTTTATGTGATGTGTGTTTATGTATGTGTGTGTGGTGTGTGTGCATGTGTGGTGTTTGTATGTATGTGTGTAGTGTGCATGGTGTGTGCATGTGTGGTGTGTGTGTTCCAATGACTTGATCTGGCTTGCTAACTGGAGGCTGGGGGAGGGGTTATTTCCGGGAGTGTGTGCTTACCAGTGGCTACACCACTAAGGAACTGATGGGTCTCCATCCTTTGGATTCCTTTGGAGGGTGTGGGTGTCTCTAGGATGGAATCCTTAGGAGACAGGGTGAAGTCTCACCTTTTCTTTTCTGAGGAGAGGAGCAGGAGGGCGCAGGAAATGACCTGCTTAGAATCACAGTCTGGCGCTCTGCAGTGAAGGAAGTCAGCTACACATCCTTGGGAGCCCCTCCTGGAGGCAGGGCTAGGCAGGAAGGTTCCTGACCGTTCCAAGCGTCGGAGAAAAGCCTTGCCTGCTTGCTTCCGCACGTGCTGCTTCCCGGGAAGGTGTTTCATCAACAGCAATGCTGATTCTCTGGCTTTCTCACACTACATTTAGAAATGACATTTGCATTTCCGCAGAGCCACAGTGCCAGCTCAGACACAGCTCCCGGGGCTCAGCGCCAAGTGAATAGTTTTCCTTTCTTGGCTGCTGGGAATTAGCAAAATTAGGACGAGCCTGTAATGGGGTGGATGAAGATAGTTTCATACAATGAATGCATCCTTTTTAGGAGGCAAAAATGAATTGTACCTTGACTTTCGAAAAGGCTGGGAGTGGGATTTATCCCCTGTACTTTCTAGCTCATTCATTTAAAATATAACTTTAGGGACTCTAGCTAATAACCCCTTCATCCCCAACTCTCCTCTTCCTCCTGGGTCTGTCTCAGTGTCTATTTTGTCGTGTGTGTGTGTGTGTGTGTGTGTGTGTGTGTGTGTGGACTGAAAGTTTCTTATTACAATTTATTTATTTATTGTGCATATACATGTGTGGGTTGCACACAGGCCACAAGGTGTTGTGGAGGTCAAAGAGCAACTTGCAGGCATCATCTGGGTTTCAGGGGTAGAACTCAGGTCATCAGACTTGGTGGCAAGCACCTTCTACCTGCCGAGTCATCTTGCCGGTCCCAAATTGAAACATTTCTGATGCCTTATTGGCAGCTCACGTTGAGAGAGAAGTTCCTTTTATCGTATAGCTCACCGTTTCTGGCTGGAGCCCTGTGCGTTTATTAATCTGTCTGATGGAGTTCAAATATTTGAGGTGTTACACTGACAGTTTTCCATCTTGGCAGAGTTCTCGTAGATATTGAGCAAAGGAAAGAACAGCTTGTTTCCTGGT
The DNA here is from genome assembly GCF_982192425.1 of Myodes glareolus. Classification (NCBI taxonomy): domain Eukaryota; kingdom Metazoa; phylum Chordata; class Mammalia; order Rodentia; family Cricetidae; genus Myodes; species Myodes glareolus. The sequence goes on along the minus strand of NC_142035.1, from coordinate 9,963,831 downwards.
CAAGAGGGCGGGAACCTGTCAGCTCACATCTGTCTGAGGGGTTGTCAATCTCCTTTAGGTGGTAATGGTTCACCCCTTTCTAGAGTCTATAAAACAATGAACACGTGTCACCATAAGAGGGCAGTGTGCCCTCTCCTCAGGAGCCCATCCATACCCTGGGTTTCCCTGTCGTAGGTAAAAGGATTTGTCTGGCAAAGGGCAACCCCATTAGGCATCAACATCCCGCATTTTCTTGCTGTTGCTTGTCATCATGGAAGCGATGATTGGAAAGCCCTGATTGCCCGCACGCTCTCAACAGCACACGTCTCTAAGCATTCGCTTTCCAAGTTACTGTTTTTGGTTTTCACCTGTGCTCGACACGCGGGTGAGAGACCTAGGGGCACTTTCTCCGGTGTTGTTAGGCAAGCCTGCTTCACTCCATGGCAGGTCCACGCTGTGGACGTTAACGTCTGGGTAGAGCTGGCCCTGAGGTAGCAGGAATGTACTTAATAAGACAGTGATGGCTAACGTCTTAAAAAGAGCCTTTACTCATCTTCCCTGGGAGTGCATGTGGGGGAATGTCAGAATGTACTAGAAAGTTCCTGCTGATAAAAGCCTAAGTCAAACATACATGAAGAATTAGGGAATTTCAGAACTGTTTTTTTTTTCCTGAAATACCTAAAAAAGTAGGATGTTTGTTGTTTGTTGTTTTGTTTTGTTTTGTTATCATGGACCCCCAAGCCAGAAATCAGAGTCCAGTTCCTTTGGAATGTGGCCACTGCGACACCATACAATCTCATCAATGGGTCTCTTTGCTTTGGCAAATGGACCCGGAATTGGCAAAATCATTTTTATGTCTATGTTCCAGCCCCTGCTTGTTCAGGTGTGAGGGAAGGTCTGGGACACACTCTTCTCTTTTTATACAAAATTCAGCAAATGGACTGTTTGCTTTAGAACCGCAGGGCAGAGTGGCCTCTGGAGGCTGCTGCCTGACGCTGTGCTGGCTGAGGGTTCAGGCCATTCTGCCAGAGTCTCTCTAGAGGGCAGTAAGGGTTGGAGGTTCTCTGCGGATTTCCTGAGCTGAGGGATCTTCTCTGGGCAGCTGCAAAGGTCAGGGAGGGCAGCCACTGCTGCCACAGGGGGAGAGGCAGAAGGTTCCAGAAAGGTGATGCTGGGCTCTCTTAGGTTCTGTGAGCTAGTATCTGGTGATGATGGACAGAAAGGGCTTTCTCCTTTTCCCAACAGGACAGTTAGAGGGAGTTTGCTTACAAATACATCTATGTACTGATGCTTGGCCAGGGATCCTAGGATGGTACCTTGCAGAAAGCTCATATTGGCGAGTCCTAGCAGGGAAGCTGGGAAGGAGAAATTCATCCTCTTAGGGTGACCCTAGGGTATGCTACTGAGGACAGTCACACTCCTAGGAGACATCTGGAGACTTATTTGCTTGTTTTTTGTCAGAGAAAAGGGCTCGTGTCCAGGGGTGAGAGGGTTCCTGTAGGGATGAAGAAGTATTGATACCACACACTCGCAAAATGGTGTGAGAAGCTGGCATCGACTCAGGAGGGAGGGAGGGGAGGCGAAGGGACTTAGGGAGCACTAAGTTCCCAGAACCAGCTGAATTCGGGGTAAGAGGAATTTTAGGTGAGGGGGCAGAGTGAGCTCTGCGTGGTTTCTGCAGATAGGAAGTTTCTGAGCTGTTGGGAGTTTGGGACTGGGTTTGCTGGTGTTCACTGTTGGCTTCCCCCTCCCTCCCTCCCTCCCTCCCTCCCTCCCTCCCTCCCTCCCTCCCTCCCTCCCTCCCTTCCTCCCTCCCTCCTTCCCTTCTTCCCTCCTTCCTGTCCTTCCTCCCTTGCTGCAGGCCCAGTGTGTTTCCTTGTGGAGGCTTGTTTGCGGTAACAGGGGTTCCTCAAACAGAACCTTCGTAAAGGGCAGACTTTGCATGGGTGTTACAGAGCTCAGTGGCTCTGTCTCTCATTCCAGGGTAACTTTGTCTCTGGGTGGTATTAACCATGGCAAGAGACACAGATTCTAATGACTGGGTTGGGATGCTATAGGCGCTCAATAGGCAGAGGCTGTGGATGTGCTTGTGATTGTTCAGTGCACTGGGAGCTGCCCTCTGCCCCAGGCCCAATCTGCGCTCAGTCAGATGGACACAATGCAGATTCCATCCTTGCCTGCCCCAGGTCAAACACGGCCATAGTGTTTTTCTACCCAATAGCTGTGGTGCTGGGTGAGACAGAGGCAGGTGGATCTCTGTGAGTTTGATGCCAGCCTGGTCTATATAGGATTCCTGCCTCAAAAACAAAAACAAAACAAACAGACAAAACAAATAAACAAACAAAAAACCCAACGCATCCTTTGCAGATGATAAGGACTGAACAATGGGAATTACATTCATCGTATGTAGTTTGTGTGTGTGTGTGTGTGTGTTTACAAAGGATAGCCTTGGGTGTCTTTCTGCCTCAGCAGCCATCTGCTTTTGGTTTTTGAGACAGTCTTTCAGTGGCCAGGAGATCACCGAACCGGCTAGCCTGGCTGCCCAGGGAGCCTCAGCACTAGGGCTGTGGGCGGAGCCACTAAGCTGGGCTTTTAGGTGAATTTGGGGTTTGAACTCTTGACCTCAGGTTTTACTGATGGAGTCATTCTCTCTGCCCCTGCACCTGTATTCCACATGTGCAGGCTTTCTTAGGTTCTGGAGTGGTCACGTGTCAGTTCCTCAGTAGCCCTTGGCTCCTCTGTGGTGCTGAACAGCGGAGACAATAGGTCTTGGAAGAGCACACACAAGGTCTCACAGTGCCCCGCTGGCCCATAAGCAGCGCTCTTGTTGTAGAAGATGTCGAGATTTATTTTTATAAAAGATTTACTCACTTTATTTTATGAGTGTTTTGCTCATGTATATGCACTGCATGAATATAGTGCTCATGGAGGCCAGAAGTGGGCACTAGAACTCCTGGAACCAGAGTTCTAGACTGTTGTGAGCTGTCATATGGGTGCTGGGATTTGAACTCAGGTCCTCTGCAAGAGCAGCCAGGGCTCTTAACTACTGAGCAATCTCCCCAGCTTGCTAATGACTGTTTTTGGCCACTGCTTTTTGCATTTGCATCTGCCAAAGTTTGAGAATTAAGTCATCACTGTCAAACTCACAGTACTCAGGGGAGAGTGGAGCTTTCTGCGGCATAATGCCGCACCGCAAACTAAAGCTAATTCTTTAAAAAATTATGACATGACATCATGCTTTGATGTAATGTGATGTGACAGACTGTGAGCTTTATTTCTGTAAGATCTCCTCAACGTAAAGCAGGAAATGGATTAATATGGTTTCCACTGCCCAGGACCCCAGAGACGGGATCATACATTCCACTAGGCTCAGCCATGTGCCCTACACACTGGGGCAGCAGCGTCCCGCTGGGTGCTTAGATCCTGTTTGGTGTGCACAGTTTGAATTCCACATTCTTTCCGAGGGGTCAAGATGGAAATGAAGAGCGGGAGGGGGACGGGGCCCAGGTCACCTGATTCATGCTACTGAGTTATGTGATTTTAGAATGGGAATTCCCATGGCTTCGTGTAGCATGGCCTGCAATCATAGTTCATCTCATGTGAGAGGAGGCTGGGTTTTAATGGTTGTCTGGTTCTGTGCTAAGAAAACCTTGGAGAATTCCTATGGGTTCACTGTTATGAATAATTTATTCAACCAGCATGTGCAGGGGTAGTGACAGCTTAGACGGCATATATTTGGTCATTCCAACTAAGGCGTCTATTTCTTGGTTCATACAGTGGGAATGTGGTGGGCATACAGTGAGAATTTCTTCTCAGATTAGGAAGGTGGGGGCGTCCTAGAAGGGGGTTGAAGCGAGCTGGTTAGCTTGAGGTAGTCTGGCTGGCTTCAAAGCCTGCGGTCTGTGGTTATAGCCTCGCTAAACTCATGGTGAGGGGAGCAATGCCCATTGGCAAATTTAAAAGCTAAGGCCAGATGAACATAAGCCTGGAAGCTCGGTGGAATGGGAGAAGAGACCAAGATATAAAAGATATGGAAAGAAGTATTTCTCATTGGAGGAGAGTCAGTATGAGCGATTCTTATTGGAGGAGAGTCAGTATGAGTGATTCTCATTGGAGGGGAGTCAGTATGAGTGATTCTCAATGGAGGGGAGTCAGTATAAGTGATTCTCATTGAAGGGGAGTCAGTATGAGTGATTCTCATTGGAGGGGAGTCAGTATGAGGGATTCTCACTGGAGGAGAGTCAGTATGAGTGATTCTCATTGGAGGGGAGTCAGTGTGAGTGATTCTCATTGGAGGGGAGTCAGTATGAGGGATTCTTACTGGAGGAGAGTCAGTATGAGTCATTCTCATTGGAGGGGAGTCAGTATGAGCATTTCTCATTGGAGGGCAGTCAGTATGAGGGATTCTCACTGGAGGAGAGTCAGTATGAGCGATTCTCATTGGAGGGGAGTCAGTATGAGCGATTCTCATTGGAGGGGAGTCAGTATGAGTGATTCTCATTGGAGGAGAGTTAGTATTTTTTCCTGGTCGAGATTGCTCAGTAGCATCTCCCTGCAGTCCTGTGTTGAGGATTTTCTTTTATCTCTTTGTGTGTACATGAATGTGTACAGTTTTGTATGTATATGTATATGTATATGTATATGTATATGTATATGTATATGTATATGTATATGTGTACATGTTGAGGCCTGAGGGCAACCTTGGGTGTTATTCCCAAGGCACTGTCCTTGTTTTTTTGAGACAGAATCTCTTACTATAGTCTGGAGCTGACCGAGTAGGCTGGTAGCTAGTGAACCCCAGAGATTCTCCTGTCTCTGCCTCCTGAGCACTGGGATTACAAGTGTGCTTGACTTTTTCATATGCGGGTTCTGGAGATTAAACTCAGGTTCTCTTGCTTCTACAGCACACACTTTACCAACTGAGCCATCTCCCTACTGAATCGGAGAATTCTGGAGTCGTGGGAGCCTCTAAAAAACAAAGAGTCACAATTGATTGTCAGTGTCTGTCCTAGCCATAGAGGTTATGCATGACAAGCACACAAGATACACATTCATAACAGCTGATTAAAAGGCATGCTTGTGTTGGGGTTCAGAGATGGAGGGAGGGAGGAAGAAGAGAGAGAGTAGCGAGGCAAGACAGAGGAAGAAGAGGAGAAAAAAAGGAGAAGAGAAACAGGATGGGGGGAGCATGATTGATTAGTAATGTTCTGCCATGGGTGTAGGAGTTATGGGAGACAACACACATTATATATCAAAGCTTCTGACTTAGACGTGGTGCACAGTGCTGACATACATCACCTCCTCTAATCGTCTCTGGCAGGTGCCTGTTTGACTTTCTCTCTTTATATTTATTTGCATGACCAGGTTACCAACAGCTGAGGAAGTACAGCAGGAACCATGGAGAATGTGGCTTGCTGGGTCTCACGCAAGCTCAAGAGCAGCTAGTTTTGTTGTACAGCTGAGGACCATGGGCAGGGAATAACTCCACCCATAGTGGGCTGAGTAGTCCTACATCAACGAGCAATCAAGACAGTCCTGCACAAACCAATATGATTGGCTCAATCCTGCAACTGAGACTCCCTTCTCAGGGAACTCTAGGCTGTGCCAAGGTGACCGTCAACGCCGACTAGGACAGTAGAGGAACCAGGATCTTAGGAATGACACCAACCAGAGCTTGGTGTTTGAGTGGAATAGACACTCCTAAGACTTTGAATATGTAAACATAAGGAGAGGACAGCTGGGAGTGAGGTCACGGGGCGGTCACAGCAGAGAAGTGGCTTCTCCAGGGTGTCCCCCGAGGGTGACTCTCACAGGGTGAAGGGTTCTAGGAAGGATGCTATGAGAGAACTGGAGATGAACAGCTCCTGGGGTCCCTCAGTGCCAACACACACAGAGCATAGACTCCGCAGGCTCCCCATATGGAATTGCCTGGAATGTTCTGGAATATCTATCGTGCAGCCTGGGGAGCTGCTAAGTAGGTGCCTCTTCCATCTCCTGTCCACTGTCACCTCTCTCCACGGTCACCTATCCCATTGTCACCTGTTCCCAGGGCTTAAAAACTGCAATTTTCCAAGGCTGGAAACTGGGTGATGGGATAGAAATCTCTCTGATTCCAGAATGTTCCTTACCCTCCCTAGAGACTGCATATGAACAAGGCCTCTGGTGTGACTTGTTTCTCTTTCTCCCTTTCTGCCTCCAAGAGGAACTTGTGTTCCATAAGCCTTGGTGGCAGTTAGGGGAAGAGCAGGCAGAGGAGGATTGTAGAGTATAACGGAGTCCCAGAGGAAAGAGCTGGGCTGTGGGGAGCAGCGAGGACATGGGGGCATTTCTGGTGGTCAAGCATATAAATGAAGGCCATGTCACATTTACTGTGCACTGAGTATTCCCTCGGCTGTGACCCAGGTTGGGACCTGCATAGGCCCAATCCTGGGTCACCATTCCCTGAGCATCCTCCGTAGGGACACTTGGGTCACATTCCACGTCCTCATCAACCAGTCTGGAGTTATCACCAGGAGCTGGGTTCCAATATCATTTTGTGGAATCAAAATCAATGGCAATTCCAAGCCGTTGCATGACTGTGATCACCCTCAACGAGTCCAAGTTTGGAGGCAATGCTCACACAGAACTCAGGTCCCCAGGAAAAGCATCAGATGTGAGGGTCAGTATGTGCTTAGAAAGATAAGTGCCGTAAGAATGTGTGTGTGTGCATGTGCACACGTGTGTGTGCGTGTGTGTTTGCGTGTGTGCGCGTGCGCGATGAGGTCCTCGTGCTTGTGCAGCATGCCCTTTACCCACCGAACCATTTTTCAAGCTTGCCATGTTCCTCTTTTGGCCCTATTCTGCAGTGTAAGATAGATGGGCATGCTGCAGATAGGATGCAGGTAGAGCATCCTGAGAGGGCCTGGCTTTGTGCTCTCTCTGACACATGTCTGTCAAATGCTCACTAAGATGTCCCCTGCCTAACACAGTCTCTGCAGGTGAGTTTGGTTCTGTCTGCCCCTCTTGGCCTCACACCCACTGCTAATGCAGTCGAACTTTGGTGTGTGCTGTGTGGCTCTATGAGATACAAGCTGTCTTAGTCAGGGTTCTGTTGCTATGAAGAGATACCATGGCCATGGCAGTTCTTATAAAGGAAAACATTGAATTGGGTTCTGACAGTTTGGAGGTTCAGTCCGTTATCACCATGGTGGTACACAGGCAGATGTAGTACTGGGAAAGGAACTGAGAGGTCTGCATCATGCATAGGCAACAGGAAGTGGTCTGTCTCACTGGGCATGACTTGAGCATATATGAAACCTCAAAACCCACCTCCTTAATGACACACTTCCTCCAACAAGGCCACACCTACTCCAACAAGGCCACACCTCCTAATAGTGCCACTCCCTTTGTGGGCCATTTTCTTTCAAACCACCATCAAGCATTATGAACATTTTAGGGTGTCTTCCTAGGGTTGTGACATGTGGGTCAGGAGGATCCCTCTGAAGACTTCCTGCTGCCTATGTGACCATTAAGGAGAAGATCGAAATTATTTTGGTGGTTAGGGAAGAAAAGCAAACTGGATTCACGTGTGTTTTCTGCAGGGTCTGCTTCCTGACTGCACAGGTCTGGCATGGAGATCTGGAAGGCTCTGGGGTATTGCATGCCCTGGCTCTCTGGAAGCTAACTAATAACTTCTCATTATCAAGCATAAATGAAAGAGAGTGGGCTTCCACCAGATGGCTGTTGAATAGCTTCAGGCTTAGTGGGTGAAGGCTGTGGGTTTTCCTGTACCCATCCAGCAGTGCCATGCTCTGGAAAGTGCCCACAGCCCCATGTGATCATGGAGAGGAGGAACCTAGCTGGTCCTCAGAGTGCTGAGAATGGGTGAGGGAGTTCTTGAACTACGCCCTTGGGGGTTGTCTTCGCTTTGTTTATGTCGCAGTTATAAAATACCCTGACCAAAACCAAAACCGAAAAATCAAACCAAACCAAACAAACCCCCGCCCCCAACAAAACAAAACCAGAGAACAACTTATGAAAGAGAAGGTTTTATTTCAACCTGCATTTCCAGGTCACCATTCTTTATTGTGGGGAAGTTGAGACAGGAACTCCAGACAGCTCGTCACATTGTGTTAGCAATCACGAACAGTGAGAAGTGAATGCTCGCCTGCCGGCTTGCTCAGCTCCTTCTCTAAACTTCAGGACCGTCAGCCTAGGGCATGGTGCCACCCACAGTGGGCTGGGTCTTCCCATATCAATTCATTTAATTGAGATACTTATAGTCAAACCCAGGCAATGCTAGGTTGTGTCAAATTGGCAGCATTAACCACCAGAGAGGTTAAAACCATTGAGGTCACAGCCTAGTTCACTGCCTACCAGATTTGATGTGACTGCTTAGCATGTACCAGGCCAGCCCTCCCTTCCCCATTCCACTGTTTCTATCCACTCCTTTCATTCCCAGCTTTCCTAGACCTTGTAGATTTCTTTCTTGCTTGCTTTCTCCTTCCAAGCTGCTGTTGTGTGATTGTCAAGGTGAAGACTTGACCTTCCAATGGCAGAGATGGTGAGCAGCCACCTGCAGTGGCTGCTCTCTCTTGAGTTCCTTCCGAGGTATGTGACATAGATCTCCCCACGCCATCATGGCTCTTCACCAGTGTATGTCACAAGCATCATGCAGGCCCTGCATGACGAGGAGCCAGTGGCACTAGAGGCTGGTTTAGGGGAAGCGATTGGAAGAGCTGGCGAAAATGAGCCCGCTCATGACACCTCGACAGCCAGCTCTTTCTGTCCGCGAAAGCTGCCCTCCATGGCCTCCTACTGGGACAAGTGTCAGGCTGGCTCTGAGCTCTGTCTATCGGGTTCTTAGTCTGTAACGTTGACTGTAGGGGGCTGTGTGCAGTGAGGCTGTTAAGGCAATCGAACTACAAACACCAAACACTCAGACGAGAAATTCAGCCACTCAGAGCAGGGAATGCACAGCTGGCACCGGCTGCAGACCTGGGTGACTGGGCCTCAGAAGACTCTGTTGGCACACAGCTGTCCTAGAGCAGCCTGGCCGAGCACGTGTTTTCAGTGCACGTCCATGGAGAGGGTCGGAGGAGGGGGAGGCAGCTGGGGCTAGAACTGGCTGTTCCTTGACTTGGCCTTGTGGCTTCATTTCGTTCATGTGTTTGCCGGGCCCCAGTGTGAAGGAGGTTTACAGGCATCCAGCAACAGTCTCCAGCGTGTGGTCCAGCACAGCGAATGCCTGTTTCCTCCTCTCGGGGAAGGTGGTCTGTGATGGGTTTGCTAGAGACATTGTGTGGGGGGCACGCCCTCCTTTGTCTGAGACAGGGTCTCATATAACCAAGGTTGGGCTCACACTCATGGCGTAGCTGAGGCATGTAGTTTAGGATGACCTTGGAGTGCCAGGATTACAGCAACACCAGCTTTTATGCAGTGCCGGGGGTTGAACCCAGGGCTTTGTGCTTATTTGATAAGCCCTCTGTATCTTATACATAAACTATGTGAACTATATGCCTTGCTCATAGCTCCCTTATAAATGTCATCTGTAAGGATAATTTGACCATTTCCAAATGTCACTTATGTGTCACCCATGCAACCCAACCCCTGGGTGTATTGGTGCTTCATCTTGTGCCTGGGCACACTCCAGCTTCAATTTAGTGTGTGTGTGTGTGTGTGTGTGTGTGTGTGTGTGTGTGTATAACTGAAAGCCTGTTTAAAAGGGCCTCCTCCCTAAAGACACCCCTCATCTCAGGGACTTTCTAGACCAAAGACTGTCCACATTTTACCCTTCTCCCCCTGCTCTCTGGTAAACCAAGACATCCTCCCATTTCTGAAGCTTTCCAGCATTGTGTGTGTTGAGCTGAAATAATATGTTTGTGTGCTCGGCATCTGGACCATCCATCTCATGTCTCCCAGATGCGTCTTTTAGTCCCCGAACATCTGGGTTTCCCACTTGCAAACAAATCCAAGATTACCCAAGAGTTTAAGTTAGACTTTCAGCTGCCTAAATTGCCCCACACATTTGGAAGGGAAGGCGGTGTGATCATGTTTGGATCTGAAAGAAAGGTCATTGGAGGCACCGGCTCCATTGTGCATTCATGATCTGACTTCGTGCATCATCTAGATCTTAGGTCTTTTTTTAGAAAGAGATTTATTTTTATTTATGTGTATGTGCGTATGTCTGTGTGAGTAAATGCTGCATGTGAACCGGAGCCCAAGGAAACCAGAGGAGGTATCAGGTCACCTGGAGCTCGAGTTACAGGCGGTTGTGAGCTACCTGATATAGGTACTGGGAACTGAATTTGGGTCCTCTGAAAGCGCGGTAACTGATGGCCGAGTCATCTCCAGCTTCCGAACACAGTTTTCACAACCCGTGTTTGGGATCTGAACTTCTGTCCTCGCGTTTGCCCCACACGGGCTTTATCCACCAAGTCATCCAAGCCCTAAAGGTTAGATCTGAAAGTTGGTTTCAAAGAGAATGCACTACAGGATGAAGTGATGTGTGTGCGCTGTGTACTGTCAGCAAGGAGCCTCTCTGAATTCCAAAAGCTCCTATTACTTACCAGCTCCTAGGAAGTGAGAATTTTTTTATGTATTTATTTTTATTAGCATATATTAATTGTACTTAATGGATTTCATCATGGCATTCTCTCATACACACATGTATGTAAAGGAGCAGAGGAAGCCCAGCTTCAGTGATTACATGTAGAAATATGATTTAAAACTTTCACTGGCTCTGTTGATTTCCTAGGGGTGTGTTAACAAAATACCTTGATAGTTATCATTTTGGACAACAGACGTGCCCGCTCACAGCAGTGGAGGACAGAAAGTCTGAAATCTGAGCTACTGGGCCAGAGTCAAGATGTTGACAAGGCTGGGCACGATCACTTGCCTCTCCTCTGGTGGCTGCTGGTCTTCCTTGTGGCCACATCCCTTCACCCTAGTATTCCATGCCCTTGTCTTCTCCATGTTGAGATTCCTTGTTTCTCCAGGCCCGGTTTACTCACACCTGAAAACTATTCTTAATTTTGTCAGGGAACAATGCTGGTTCCAGTTACTGGGATGTGGGTATCTTTCGAGATTCGTTGTTCAGCCCATTGTATGCATGTGTTCAAAATGTCCACAGAGGACGTTCTACCCCAGACCTAGAGCTAGCTCCTCAGATGTTACCACCAGAAGCGCCCCGTCTTCCTCCTTCACCTGTCATTCTCTGGTTGGTGCGTCCCTTGAGTTGGTATCTCTAAAATGCCACCAGACGCTGTAGACAAGAGGCAGACTGGTTTTCCAGGTCAAATGCTTGCCTGTTTTTGTCAATCAAGTGCAGTTATGTCTATTTGCCTATGAGAAGCCTATGGTTGAGATAGTGTTCGCAGCAGAGAGCCGGTGGCTCGCGAATCCTCTGATAGCTACTCCTGGCGTCACAGGGCTGATGGGTCTCTGCTCTTGACTGACATCCTGCCAGTTAGCAAACTGCAGTTGGGAGAAAACCCCAAAGTGACTTATATAGAAGGCTCAGTCTTGAGCCAGTCAACCAGGGAAATAGAAATCGCTAATAGGGTCTTGTGTCCAATTTTATTTCTTGGCAAACCTGACTTAAAACACGTGCGCTTGGGAGGTGGAGGCAGGAGGAGGTTCAGGAGTTCAAGGTCATCTTTGGCTACCAGATCTCTCAAAACACAAATGGAAACAACAACTAAAGCAAGCCAACCAACCAAACACCTGCCCCTCATCCCTGGACAAAGCCCGCAGACCAAACATAGCAAATTCCATGAGTACCAGCGAAAGAGGCCTTGCTTCCTGTAGATCTTAAGTCAAGTTGAAGAGCAGGGGAGGGTGGATGCTGAGCAAGACTAGGGAACGCACCACCAAAAGTACTTTGCTTGGCAAGAATAGGGATTCCCACTGGAAGTGGGGTCTTGAAGATGTAGATCAGAGGGAGTATTGCGAATCGGGGATAATTCTGGCATCAGTTTGGATTGCCACATATTCCTCAAAGCAAAGTTTGGGGGCACAGCCAAAGGACAGATAGAAGATGCTGGAACGTCTAAGGGGGTAGAAATGGCAGTTTGGGGGGTGTGGTCAGAGAGAACGAAACGCAGGGACCAGAGCAGAGTCACAGGAGAGGAATCTTAGAGGGTCAGGTGCACCGCTTGGGTGGGAGCGCTAAGTCTGTCATCAGAACGGGGTTGACCAAAATGGCTTCAGGATCTGGATGTGCTGTGCTACTGCGTCCTCCCGCCAGCGTTTGTCTCTCTTGCTCCAAACATTCTGATCCCAAGTGCAGGTCCCCGCCCCCCTTCTTTAAATCAGGATTTCTGAGAATAATGAAACCCTTCCGTTAAGAGCTTTGAACTTACAGGGGATTGTTAAAGTGTGCTTACCTCTTGATCTTCACAACCAAGACGTTTTTAAATGCTTAAATCGTTTTTATCATAATTTTGCTTTTCGACAAAGTATTTTGAGATAATTTTTTAATGGAAGATGCCATATAAAATAAATTGGTTTGAAATGGCAGAGGCTTTAAAAAGATTATCATAGATTGATAAAGTGGGTCACCTCCTTACATGTTTGGCACCATGCCCAGGGAGGGAAAGTTAAAAAAAAAAAGAAAAAAAAAAAAAGAAAAAGGAAAAAAGAAAGAAAAAGGAAAGACGCCAAAGTTGGGAAAGGGCAGGGAGCATTTATCTCAGAAAGATGAGCTCAGTTATGTTCAAAGAGAACAGTGACCTTTCACCTCACAAAAGGTGACCTTTGTCCTTGTGCCCTGAATGTATTCCGGTGGGGAACACTGTAACGCTTTTAGATTTCCGACAGCTGAAGATGGTGTGTTTGTGTGTGTGTCTTAATGAAGAAATAAAAACCACAGTGTGAGCGCATGATCGCTTATGCTTAGTATTCCAGAGAAGCTGGGGAAGGGCTAGAAGAGGCGACATAAAGACCTTTGCCTCCGGGCAATCAGTACCTGTCGGAAAACTCCCGGGCCAATCGATATATTGATGCTTGCCTCTGTGTACATGGCAAAGTCTTTGGACAACAGAGACTGGGTCTCTTCCCAGGAAAATTTGTGTGAAAATTAGTGCGTTAAAATTCAATGTTGATCAGCCTCAGTCTTTGGACTTAGTGCAGATGTATGGGCAGTGTGACCCAGAATAGTGCCTCAGTCACACTGTTGATCTCCAGGATCCCATAGAAGGTTCCGGAAGCACACTTTGGCCTCAAACCCACCTGAGATACTTGCTAAAAAGATGTTGCCTTTCCGTAGACAAGATAGATACATTTAAGAGAGAAAGCATAGCAGTTATGTACACAGTTTTCTTTAACCATTTTTTAAAAATTTTATTTGCCTGGGTTCTTTGCCTTGTGTGTACATATGTGTACCATGTGTGTGCCTGGCGCCTGGTGGAGGCCAGAAGAGGGCATAAGATCTCCTGCAACTGGAGTTACAGATGGTTAGGGTTGGGAATAGAACCCAGGTCCCCTGAAAGAGCAGCAAGGGCTCATAACCGCTAAGCCATCTCTCCACTTTCCCACTTAAAGCTTAATTCTGTAGCCCTTTAAGTGGACTTTTCTGCCCTACCAGGCTCCCGAATAACCTACGGAGACTTATTATTAGTTATAAATGCTCTGTCGATAGCCTAGGCTGTCTCTAGCCAGCTCTTACTACTTAAATGAACCCATGTCTATTCATCTAGGTGCTGCCCCAGGCTCGTTTACCTCATCTATGAACTTCCCATGTTGCTTTTTGTGCATCTGACTCTCAACGCTTCTGACTCTGTCCATCTCCTTCCCAGCATCTTCCTAGCCTGGCTCTCCCGTCCATCTCCTCCTGCCCAGCTATCGGCCCGTCAGCTCTGTATTAACCAATGAGAGTAGTGCATATTCACACCGTACAAAGACTGTTCTGCAGCTTAGCTCCTTGTTGGAAGCAATCTTGTTAGTTTCTGGCCATTGATTCAATGCTTCATCATTGATCGGAGTCTTCCCGATGGAAATCCAGTGCGTCTCCAGAGGGTGCCTATGACAGACAATGTTGTCAGGGATATTTTTGTCATTTTTATTACAGGAAGAGAAGGTAACACATTGTAGTAGATGGACCTTTGGATTTTGTCATAGAACACGAACCTTGGCTTGTGTCAGCAGAGAAAGGATTAGCTAGACGATTCACAGATGGTGAGAATGCTACAGAAATCAGGAAAAGAGGCGGATCGGTCAGTGGAAGGGACTGGTGTCATCCAGAAGAAGAAACTGGTGGAAACTGGAACTTCACTCAGGAACATGAAAACCACCATTTTGGAAACTGGATGCAGCTCTCCAGTGCCCCTGGTACCTTTGCCTAGGAGATGGTTTGTGACCCAGCTTTACTTTTTAAAATTAATTAATTAAGTGTGTGTGTGTGTGTGTGTGTGTGTGTGTGTGTGTGTGTGTGTGATATGTCAAAGACTCTGAAGCTGTCTTTGCTCCAGGGGAGTCTGGGAAGTCAGAATAAGGTGACAGTCAGAGTTTGTCTCTGACACCCCCCCCCCAAGTTTCCTAAGTGAGTCAAAGTCTTACACAAAAGGAGACATGATCACAGGGTTTCTCCTCAAAGCCAATACAGTGCCAAGGCTTTGGGCACAGGGAATTTCCTTGGAAGGTGACTCCGGGAAGCCCAGGTGAAGGCCTGGGGAAGCTGAGGCAGGAAATGAAGGAATGTCAACAAGGGCTGTCTGTTCCCTGTGGGAGTCCTGAGGACCTGCGTAAACACACACTAGAACCGACCCAGGGCTTCTGGGAAATCTAGAGGCCGTGTCCTTTCATAACCCCTTCCCTGCTACAGTTGGCTCATGGGGCCACCGGCAGGGAGGACTGTGCCGTTCCCAGGGAGGCTTGAGGTAGGAAACATCAGTGGCTCTGGTAAACTCAAAGGTTGACGGTGAGGGTAGGCAGCCACAGTGCCTGCTGCTTTGGGCTCCTTGTGGAATAAACAGAAACAAAACAAAACCAGCTGGCTGGGGAGATCTCAGAATAAGAAAGGAAAGAAATGCAGGGAGACAGCGTCTTTGGTCAAAGCACCTGCTTTATAGGCACAAGAACCCGAGTTTGGGCCCCCAGCATCCATGTAAAATGTCAGGGGGTTAGCCAGGAGTAGGGCAATCACCTCTAATCTCAGCACTACAGAGGCAGCGGTAGACAGATCTACGTGAGTTCAAGGCCAGTCTGGTCTATAGCGTGAGTTTCAGGCCAGATGGGGCTAAATAGTGAGACCTTGTCAAAATAAAGAAATCAAAACAAAACTAAAAACACCAGTTGGGTGGGGAGCCCAGACCTCCCAATGCTTGGGAGGCAGAGACAGGAGGAACCTTGGGACTTGCTGGCCACCCAGTCTAGCTAAACTGGTTCACGGAGAGACCTCAAGAAAGGAAAGGTGGGATTGATTGAAAAAGATACCCGATGTGGACATTAGCCTTCGTACACGTGTGTACATATACCTACAGACACATACAAACAAGCACACAGACAGACACACAAGAAGAAAGACAATACAAGGGTAAACAGAAAATTAAAGGCTAACTATGGCTCATTCATTGATTGCTGAACAAATACCTCCTTGATGTATCTGATCTCTATGAAGACTATATAAAACCCGATCGATGGTGTGAGCATCATCTTCTTTGTTTACTGCCGATAGACATCAGCTAATACGAGGCCGCCAGACAGTGTTGGCTTCCTTGTCAGCCGGCGGGAACGTATTTCTATATGCCAATCCCCCTCCCCCTCTCTGAGCTGTACTGATGAGCACACATGAAATCGTGACTGCGCCATTAGGTTTGATGAATCCATATAATTGCTGCACAAATATTTTGAATTTAATTGCATGCAATGTAGTTAACACTCAGTCATCATTGCCAATAAGGGGGGCATTGGCAGAGATAATTCAAAACAGTGGGAAATCCAAAATCATTTATGTGAGGCTTCGGAGGCCCACATTTGATGCAAGGCAGCTGAATCACCTATGTAATTCTATTTTGTTTAAGCTAGGAGGAACATTTATTTTCATTTGAAACAAAAAAGCACGGGCTGATGGGAGAGAAGGATTGAAAAATATTCTGGGTGTTGGTGAAGGCTGGCACTCGAAGTTTTCAGCCCATAGCCACTTTTGGATAATGTAGAGTTTGATGACTCAAATCTCATTAAATCAGGCCATCCCTCCTCGTGGCTCCTGCTTATTAAGCACCAGCTACTGTATTAAGACATTTGCAGAGATGAGCTCATTCCGTCCTCATACCATGATTAGGAGTATAGTGTACAGAGGAAGCTTCTAGAATAAAGCTTGGTGGTTGTCATGTGCGTTTCTGAAGTTATTAGTTCTGTGAAACTGGTCAAACCATGAATACCAGGCTGGTTGAATTTCCTCATGTAGCGACAGCAGTCACAGTAAGCCATTGGTTATTGACAGATTGTGCTGACTCTGTGGGACAGGGCGCACCACACTCTCATGTCTGGACTTAGTTACAGAACCTGCTCCGCACTCCTGCAGCCTGAGGTCTCAGGGAACCTTCCAGAGCAGTGCCTCTTATGCTTTTTAAGTGCTTCTGAGTTGCTTGGCTCTTACTGATGTTGATCAGGTGGGTGTGGAGGTTCTAAGGGATGCTCATGGTGGTGACTTGGGGGACACCGTTGAGGAGCAAGGGGATGGACTCTTTCGGTCAAATGTTTTCATTTCAGCTTGTTTTCTCTGTATCTGTAGCAAGATTGGAAAAGAAGAGATTCCTTTTATTATGCTCTTATTTGCCACTCAAGGTCTAATACAGGCTTTAGATTTTCACAGATTAGATTTCTAGTGCCCTGGATCCCTTAGATAACTTCCTTCCAACTTCCAGTATGCATGCAGTTATAGTCTGAGAAGCATCGTAGGAATGTAGCTCTCAGCACAAAATCCAGGGATCTCAGCATTTCACTTAACTTTAAAATATTTTTTGACTGGGCGGTGGTGGCACATGCCTTTAATCCCAGAATTTGGGAGACAGAGGCAGGTGGGTGTTTGTGAGTTCGAGGCCAGCCTGGTCTACAGAATTAGTTCCAGAACAGGTAGGGATGTTACACAGAGAAACACTGTCTTGAAAAACAAACAAACAAACAAAAGAAATCTTTGATAATTTCACACATGTGTATGATGTATATTGATCATATTCATTTCCCATAGCCCCTCTCACCCTCTCCATCTTCCCCGTCCTCCCTGGGGCCCTGCTTCCCGCTTCCTACTTTCATATCCTTTTTAAAATATGAAATTGCTGAGTTCCATGAGAGTGGCTCTCGTGAGTAGGGTGTGGGATTGTTTACCAGAGCATGGGCCTCATGCCAGTGGCTCCACCACACAGGAGAACTAACTGGCACTTTCCCGGCAGCCACTAACAGCAGAAAGCACCCCAGGGAGGGGTGGGGCCTCAGGAGCCCCTCTACAGTCCATGCTGGGAATTTGATTGGCTTGGTCTTGTGTCCTCTTGTGCTGTGAATTTCTGAGTACAGCAGCCACATCTGGTCTGGAGGCCAGGATTTCACACTGCCCTGCCCCTTCCTCCAGCTCTGACATCATGTGTAACACAGGACCCTTTAACACGGATCCATTTTTGTCTGTGGACATCTAATGTCTCGTATGCTTTTCTGTGTCACCATCTGTAACGATGGTAAATAGTCGCTGAAGATTCAGAACTCAGGCAGAATGGCCCCATGCTCATTTGTCCCTCAGAGGACACCGTAGCTCTAGTGTTTACTTGAAGCTTCATTTTGTAGATTAACATCCAAGGGTGGAGGTTTGCCTAAGTGGACTCATGGGAGCCGAGTTGGACTTGAACCTAAGCCTTCTACTTAATTTTTTAAAAATTGAAGTTTTGGGGTAGCAAATGCTGTGCCAGCCCTGAATCCTGACATCCAGTCATCCATCAGGGTGATGGAGATGTTGTCAGGGTCTTACTGTCTTGCCCAGGCTGCCCTTTGAACTCCTGGACTCTGAAGACCCCCTGTCCCCCGCCCAGTAGCTGGGTCCATACGCATGAACCACTGTAAGTAAGAAAAGCAAAAGTAAGTCATAAAAGAAAGACATGTTTTTCTTACTTCAAACAATAGAGAAAAAAAAAGATGAAAGGGTAACCAATAAAAACAAATGTTGATGGTTTTTCTTGTATACTTCTAGATGCTTTTTTGACATATGTATTTAAGCAGATTTACATGCAGTCATGTTAAATTTTGTACATTTCAGAGCATATTATATATAATGTTCTTCAGCTTGCTTTTTCCCTTACGTGCAGTGAAATACCACTGACAGCAAGTCAATGCTGTCGTCAGCGACTTTGTCTAATCCTAACTGGCGTCTGTGATTACATGTTTATTTTCTGACCTGAGTGGCCAGTCTTGTCTTGATGAAGTTGTCTTAAGTGTGGGTTTCCTGGGCTCATGCAGTCCAGACTGATCTTGAACTCACTAAGTAGCTGGGGATGTCTTGAGCGTCAGTCCTCCTGCCTCAGTCTCCTGGAGCAAGGACTGTAGGTGAGCACTACACCGTCTCTAGGCACCCCATGCTCTGACTTACCATGGGGGTGGCTGAGGAAGGAACCACACAGCCCTCCAGCTCCAGGGATGATCTCGGGATGGAGGGTGTCTTAGGCTTTTGAGTGGCCGACACCAAACTAACTGATTCTGTAAGATGTTAGCAGTATCAGCTAAACATATTTACGCGGCCATTGGTTTTCTAAGCAAGTCATGCTGTGATGGGCATTCTCTGATTTAGGTCTCTTTGTGCCCCTTTACCCCCAAATTCTTACATATGGAAATTCTAGAATGAAAGTTGTGGTAGTCAAGCTAGGTGCTCACACAATACCTGTTCTTTCCTCCTTCTTACTGACTAAACAATTGTTGACTACACCAACAGGCCTTGTTTAAAACATGTCTCTGCTGTCCCTGAATATAGAGACAATTTTGATCTATAAAACATAAGTGGGCCCCAGGGATGGAATTCAGGCCCCTAGGCTTGACTGTAAGCCCCTTTACCCAATAAAATATCTAGCTGATGCCACATGCCACTCCTAATACAAGGGACCCAGTCACTGCCCCACCAGCACCTGGACCACAGAGAAAAGAGCCACCAATATACGGTCATCAACTCACAGATCCACACCGGCATCTGAGCCAAGATGGGAGAGGCTGATCCTTTCATCTATCTCTAGGACCCAGGAGCAAAAAAGCCAAGGGTTTTTCTCTACTCTGGAATGGTGGTGTGTGGAACAGCAGAACTGGGTAGACATACCTGTGATTTGTTTTTATGTGACTGTGAGGGTAGCAGAGGCCTGAGACCATTTCCAGTCTTGTTAATAACAAAAATATTAAGCCTACTATCTTCTCCCGTGCCAATATGAGAAAGATGTACAGAGAGAAAAAGCTGGAATCTCCATGAGAGAGATTGTCTGCAGGCTGCCCTTTCAGTGTGCTGTGTGACGGGGGTGCAGGCTGCCCTTTCAGTGTGCTGTGTGATGGGGGCAGCCAGGAGGGGAAGGAGAAGGTGGTAGATGGTGGGACGGTCGGGATCCACCAGGGGCGGAGCACTGGGGGTCTGCATATGGATACTGAAAATGCCAAGTTGTTCGATGACTTGTAGCTGGATTAAGAGCAGGTGCCCAGACTCATGGTGTTGGTGGTGGAGTTCTGGACTCTGTAGATGACACGATCCTTGACCCCCCCCCCCCCGTCTCTCCCCCCTTCTCTGTGAATGGTCACGTGGTCACTGGACTAGTGTTACTGTAAAGCCTCCTCCCCGAGCAACTGTTACTGTTTTCATCTCTCTTCCTGTGCGAGAGGCATTTTGTGTGTGTGTGAGAGAGGGTATGTGGAGAGGGAGGGAGAGAGGGAGGGAGGGAGAGAAATAGAGAGCAAGAGAAAGATCAAAAAGATGCTTAAACTCGAACTTCTAGCAAGCTATAGCTCATTAATAACTCTAGTGCATTAGCTAGCTATTGCTATATAATAAATTACCTCAACCCTAGTGGCTTCGAGAAAGAGCAAACACTTGTCACCTCCCAGTTTCTTATGGTCTGTTCTCAGTTTTCTATCTTGAGTGAGTAGATATTTCTTCATGCCTTCCCAAGAAAAGTCTCGCATGACACCCCAACAATCAAAGTCATCAGAACTTCCCCAAACAATGAAGCATCCAAAAGCACGAATCGATGGAGACATTTCCGTTTTGATTGTAACGGGGTACAAAATGTGAGCAATGCTAGTACTCCAGGGCCATTCTAGGAGACGCACCTACTGTGTGTTGGACACTGCCTCCAATTCTTCTTTACCTTCATCTTCAGAGAAGCCATGGCCATGTACGGTTGGGTCTACTTCTATGGGAAACTGAGCCGCAGAAGGTTTCACTAATTAGTCTAAACCAATGGTTCTCAACCTGTGGGGAGAAACAACTCTTTTACAGGGGTCACCTAAGACCACCGGAAAACACAGATATTTGCATTATGATTCATAACAGTTTCAAAATTATAGTTATGAAGTAGCAACAAAAATAATTTTATGGTTGCAAACCACTGATCTAAATCCATGGCATGGCATTCCTGATTGGTAGAGCTGGGATTCATTTGACAGCCGGCTTCCGGTTCTTCCTCAGAGAGAATTCTAGCAGGCTCACGACCTGCACTCAGCTAAGGAACAAGCCCTGCTTATGACCTTGTAGGTTGAATGCAGTCACAGCACAAATATAGGCTGTGGCCTGGCCCGACATTCATTAGACCTCGTTTCTTCTGTCATTTCTCTTTGCCTGGAATTCTCACATCCTGGAGTCACATGAGGTGGAGGGGAGATAGCTCTACTGTAGTCGGTGGATGAGGTGCTGTGTGAGTTGTGTGCTTATTTGTAGAGACCCGAAATGTGAGCCTATTTCCACGTGATCAAAGGTCAGCAGAGAACTGGAACTTACCTCTTCCTCCAAGGTTATTGTGTCTCTACCTCAAACAAAGGTCCCACCTAGGTGTAGCTCAGAGAGTTCTGCTCGCTCAAGGTTATTGTCAACAGGTGTGGCTAATAGCCAGACCTTGTTTTTCAGGAATAGAGAAGCAGACCCACTTTTCTACCTCAAACAGAAGTCTAGGAATCCAGCTACAAAGCTCCAGTTCCCTTAAGGAGATAACATTTTATTCCACTCAGGGAGTGGTTCGCCTGTAGAATGTTTTGGTCTAGGATGTGAGTATGACTTGTTTGGTTCTAGCAACAGAATGTTTAACTGTGGATGTGGCCCACAACCTTCGATTGGTCTGTTCATTTCCTTGTATCATGTTAATGAAGTCTTTTGTCTTACTCTTACCTTTTGGGGTCAGGGTGTTTTAAGCAGTTGGAGATTAATCACGGGTGATTTTCAGTACTCACTGGAATTCACTTCCGATACTATTCTCTGTTTCTCCATTTTATTATTTTCATTCACGTCCTCATATTCTTTACTATATTTCTAATCCTCATGCCTCTACCCTGGTGAGAGGTATTTTTGTTGAGGCTGGTCCCTGACAGTTATTTTAATGGGAAAATCTTGGGGAAAGTAATAATCTCTCTTTCACAAGTTACTTAGTTGAAACACAACCTTCCTTCCTTCCTTCCTTCCTTCCTTCCTTCCTTCCTTCCTTTCTTCCTTTCTTCCTTCCTTCTTTTCTTTTTTGAAGACAGCCTTTAATGTAGCTCAGGCTGGCCAGGACCTCACTCTTCGAAGTAGCTTAGAGATAACTGGAATTCTCTTCCTCCTGCCTCCACCTCAGAAGTGCTGAGATTACAGGTGTGCACTTTATGTTGTGCTCAGGATTAAACCCAGCTTTTGTGTGTTTAAGACAAACTTCCTCTCTCTCTCTCTCCCTCTCTCTGTATACCCTCAGCTTGTTTAAAACAGTCTTTTTTATAAAATTATTTTTTATTTCATTTATTGTAGATGAATTACTCTTTGGGCCAGCTTAAAGAATGACATGGAGACTTATTATTAATCATTAAAGCTTGGCTTATCACTTAGACATGTTCCTAACTAGCTCTTATAACTTAGGTGAACCCATTTCTATTCACCTACATTTTACCATGCAGCTTTTTACCTTCCTTTCATCTGTACGTCCAGCTCCTTCCATGTCTTGTCAGCATCTCTCTTGCACCTTGATTCTTCTTCTGAGTCCCATCTCTCTGGCCTGCCTATACCTCCTGATTAACTACTGGCTATTCATTAAATCAATCCCAGCCATGTATCTTCACATGGTGTCCAATAGTCCACAACAATTTATCATCATCATTGTTACATTAGTGAGTGTATGTATGTGTAAGGACATGCATGCCACAGTGTATGTGAGGTTACAGGCCAGCTTGTTTCTCTATGTTCACCTGTGGTCCTCAGAGGTCAAACACAGGTCATCAAGCTTGGAGCTGAAGGCCTCTATATTCTGAGCCATCTCACTGGCCACAAATTCTTGTGTTGTTTGTAATGTGTACTCCAGGATAGCTACCCATGAACTTCCAGGGCTTCTCCTGTCTCTGTCCCCTTCTCCATGGCAGCGCTGGGGTTGTGGACATGTGCTATCATGCCTGGTTTGATGTCCAGTGCTCACATGGCAAACCCTTTACCCCCGAGTCATCTGCCCGACTCCAAACTCATTCATAAAAGGAGCAGAAATAAAAGTCTCTTAGTGGTGCATGGATTGAAACAGGTAACATATGTCAGGCATACATCAGTTCAGAGTCCGTAATGCGTGTTTAGCAATGTTCCTGATGCTCGCCCACGGCCTATGGGAGGGGTCTGGGCAACAGGGAGGGTCTAGATTGTGGGTCACCAGTACCTACCTTGATGCCTTCTGCACCTGAAGGGATCATCTTTCCGAGATGTCACACTTCAGATTACGACCCAGCGGTAAAGGAAGCTCACGGGAAATGGATCATCTTAAGGACCTTAACAGCATCAGAGAGAATTAGCTTTCCCAGAGCCAATCTTGACGCGGCGATTTGAAAAGCAGATGTTTTTATAGTTAAGGGAGGTGATTGGCTTCCCTGGGTGTATAACTGTGCTTCCAAAGCACTTTTTTCTCTTTGAGTGCAAGGTTGTGTGATTGCTGCAGATGTGCGGGGCTGCTGGCTCCACTGGGCATTGGAGTCACAGTGCTCTGGCTTCCCTTCCCCAAAGGGACTTACTTTCCCACAACTTAATTTCCAGGCTCTAATGCAAAACAGGTTCATTTGCTTTGACAGGCGACTGCAGGATAAACAGAAAGGGGCAGATTTATATAGTCACCTAGCATTCCTCCTAACAGGAAAGGAAATGAAGGGATGTTTAAAAAAAAGGGTCTCAGACACCGTGAGGCTTCCCCTGAAGAGTTTTATTGCCAACGAACAGAACGAGAGAACATCCCCAGAACACCTGGAGAAACAAATATTGATTGATTGACTCATAGTCATGTCATCTTCTGCCAATAACTTGATGTCATTTAGAAATGAAAATGTCATGGGCCCCCCATCCTGTTTTCTGTTAGGGCATTGTTGCTAGAGGCATTTGGATAACTTTGGGAAGATGGTCACATTGCAGGACCTCAAAACAGCAGTTCTCCTGCCTCTGAACTTGAAGTGTTTCAGCTTCCGACATCGTCTTCACAATGAAGATGATGCTGAAAGAGGAGAAAATGAGCTTCTGCCTTTATCACAGGCCATGAAAACCATCAGTTAAAAGACAAAAATAAAACACTGATGTAAGAAGCCATGTTGGCTGCGTGTGGTGGTGCACGCCTTTGATCCCAGGACTCAGTGAGCAGAGACAGGCCGATCCTGTGAGCCTGAGGCCAGCCAGGGCTATATAGTGAGAATATGCCTCAAACAAATCAAATCAATACACAAGCAAAGCAAGAAACCATCCTGTATCGTATTAATGTTGGCAATTGTCTTTGGTATAGAGTTGAAGATATTGACCAGTCTGTTCCCATTTCTCTCTATCTTTTGTGTGTGTACATGTGTGTGCATATGTGTGTATGCATGAGAGACAAAGAGAAAGAGAGAGAGAGAGAGAGAGAGAGAGAGAGAGAGCGCAATTGTGTGAATGATAGAATACCTATGGTAATCAAAGGAGAGCCTCAGGGGCGGGCCCCCCTCTTCTACATCATTTGAGAAGAATCTCTGGGGTTCACGACTGCACGTGACAGGCGAGGCTGCTTGCAAACCTCTGAAGATTCTCCTGTTTCTGACTCCCATCTGGCTGTAAAAGTTCTGGGATTACAGATGCGCCGTACAATGTGCCCTGCTTTAGTTGGCTTCTAGGCAGCCAAATTCAGGCCAGTATGCTTTCTTAACCACTGTGGTGGTGTGGATGACAAGTGTTGTGCCTAGGCTCCCGTATTTGAACACCTGATCCCTGTTTGAGGTGGTCACGGAACTTTTAAGGTGAAGCCCCGCTGGAGGACGTACATCACTGGGGGTGGGCTTTGAGGGTTTTGTTTTCTGTGCTTCCTGTGTGTGGCTGGAGATGTGTTCCTCAGCTTTCTGCTCTGGCCTCCTGCAGCCTCGTTTCCCATGTCATACACCAAAACAAACTCTTGTCCACAACTCATTTCTAGTCATGGCCTTCTATCACAGCAGCAGGGTGACTAACATAGTCGCTGAGCAACCCCACAGCCCCTCGGACTCATTTTAAAAGCACCATAGACTCTAAAGTTTTTATATTTTAATTCTTTGGTGAAATTGTCTCCCCAAAGAACTTCCCGAAAGCCCTTGGAATAAAGCATCCTGGGTAAGATGAAATGGATGTTATAGAGTCTCCATCTAGGTCAATATATGCCAGGATAAGGCTCTGTGCTACTGTTAATACTTTTGCCTGGTGTTGGCATGAGGTTGGAGGCCAGCCAGGGCTATATAGTGAGAATATGTCAAGGTCAGTGTGCATGATCCTGGAAGCATGGCGTGACCATGTGTGAAAAACAAAAGAGAGGGTACTGAACTGCAAGCAAATCTCAGTGTCCACTCTCCCTTGCAGCTCAGTACCCTCTCTTTTGTTTTCCCGCCTACCTCTGTTCTGCCCTGCTATAGGTCCAAAGCAGTTTCTTTATTAATCAATGGTAATCACAGCATACAGAGGGGAATCCCACATCAGAACAGGCTTGGCTGCTTCTGGGATTCAGGCCTGAGCAGACATAAAAGCAGATGTTTAACCTCAGTGACGGCAGCCACCCAACACAGGGCAGACCAGCCTCTCTGTGCCAGGCACAGAGGTAGGCGGGAAAAACTAAATTGAATGCTGGGAGGAAGAAGGCAAAGTCAGAGAAAGGGCACATAGCCCCGCCAGAGGCAGACACTGGAACTTTTCCCGGTAAGCCACAACCTCGTGGTGATACACAGATTGATAGATATGGGCTAAATTAAGATGTAAGAGTTAGCCAATAAGAAGCTAGAGCTAATGGACCAAGCAGTGATTTAATTAATACAGTTTCTGTGTTGTTATTTTGGTTCTGGGCTCCCAAGGCGAACAAGTGGTCTCTTACAACACTGTTCCAGAACTGTGTCCCCTCACTTCCTGTCCATGGCTGTGAGATGGAGCTGAACCCTGGGCTAAGCCTGGTCACAGAGGTGGCTTTGGGAATGGACACATGACCAGCCTCAGCCAATAGGACTCATCCCTATAATTTTATGGACAGGTTTGGGCCTATGGTGCTCCTGTTAATTCTATTGGGTTTATTTTATGCCTCGACACTGGGAGTGCTGACACTAGACTCCAAGGACACATGGGGGAGGCAGGGTGCGGCAACTGCCCAACGCCCCAGTCCCTGAGGGAGGGCTTTCCCTGCTTCATTTTCTGTGAAGAGACTTCAAGTCATGTTTCCATTGCTTTCAACCCAAGGTCTTTGATTGGGTAACACAGTGGGCTGGACCTTCCTACACTTACTTGTTAAGCCAATCCTCCACAGTGACCGAGACAGTGTAGACACTCGCTTACTGATAGTCCCTCATACTCCCTCCTGAGGTGGTTTTAGGTTGTGTCAAGTTGACCAGCAAAGCCAAGTGTCACAGTGGGTCTCTTGCAAAACCGCAATCCCTCGGTGTCAGGAATCTTTTCTAACGTGAGCTCTCCACCAACACAAATAATCCCAATCAAGCCAAATCAGACCAGATTAAAAGATATCCATATTTAATTAGATACCTGCTCTCCCGGGTGGCCCTGAGGGGAATGGGAAGTCACCAACGCGACCACTGGAGAGGAAAAGGGAAAACCACATGTTTATTTTTGGGGGAGCAGTTTAAATAGCCTGTGGGAGTGGTCTTGACCTTTCCTGGGGAGGGGTCAAAGTTCGAGGGACACAGGGGAGGAGGCCAGAGGCTGGGATCGACAATCGAACTGAAGGACAGCCTCAGTCCTCCATGCTGTGGTGGGAACGTGAAAGTCTCCCACAGGCTTGCGTGTTTGCATATACCACTTCCAGCCGTTGACCCTGTTTGGGACCAGTACACAGCTAGCAGACGAAGGTCTGTAGACTCGGGGTTTGCAGGTTCTAAGGTGGCTCTACTCGCTTAGACCCTCAGCATCAGTGTTCTACCTGCATGTGAGGAGCCTCAGTCAGAACTTCTAATGCCTTTCCTAGCATGGTGGACAGCACTCCCACAAACCATGAGCCCAGTGACAGCTTGCTCCCTTACGTTGCTCCTAGTTGGTATTTTGTCACAGCCATGAAAAACAAAGCCAACGTACTTCATATGAGAGGGTCTATCATGGGAACAAAATTTAGGATTTAACCCCTTTCATTGTTAGAGCCCCTGACTCCACCTTTTCCTTCATGGATTTTCTTGAGACAAATAGAGCAATTGGATCACTCCCTCTTTCTCCAGGACCTCATGAAGCCCGGACTGGCTTCTGACTCACTATGCAGCTTGATATCCTAAACTCCTGATCCTCCTCCCTCCACCTCTCCAGTGCTGGGATGAGCACCACCCCACCCAGCCTGGTCTCTGGTGTCTTAGAAACTGACGACTTTGAGAAAGGTGGTCTCTTGCATAAGCAGAGCTAGAGTGTGCACGGTCACCCGACGGTTGAGTGGCAGAAGCTGTTGGCTGAGGGCTGCAAATTTGAGTCTCTGGCTTCTCCCTTCACCTCTTGGGGTCAGTGCACACTCTCCACAAGGAAAGCGCACATCCAAGTGCGCATTCATCTTTAGCCTCTCTATGAACAAGGCACTAGCAGGGGCCATCTGCTCAGGGGCAGCACTGTGGCGTGCGCTGCTGTTGAGTGAAGCCTCCTCCCCCTCTTCCCCCCTCTCTTCATCTTCTCACAGTTATTGAGGTATAATTAGCATACTCTAAATTGCACATATTTAATTGTATGATTCGGTAAGTTTTGTCATATATATGCACCTGAGAAACAGGCCCCACAATCAAGGCAATGAGTAAGTCCGACACCCCAAACTTCTTGGGGTCCCATGCTGCTCCAGCCTGTTTTCCTTCTCTTTATGTCCTATGTTCTGATAAATTCATTTACTTTTTTCCTCCTATAATTTTTTGAGATTTATTTTTATTTTATATTTATGGGTATTTTGTCCGCATACAGTTCTGCATTGTGTGCATGTGGGTGCTGGGAACTGAACTCTGGACCTCTGGAGGAGCGGTCAGAACCACTAGGCCAACTCTCAGGTCCTTCCCTAGAATTTTAATAGCATGAATTATACAGCAGGTGCTATTTGTTTGCTTATTTTCTTCTTTTTCCTGTTTTGAGGTTTATCATCTCTTGCTAGTTTCTGTAGCCCATTCCCTTCTATTACTGAGTCCTGCCCTGCTCTATTGTAAGAACATGTCGCAGCTCTATCATCTGTTTCCTGTTGAAGGGCAGACATATGGATTTGGGACGATGACAAATTAAGCCTTATGAACATCGATATCTTTTCCTCGTCTCTTAATACCATTTTTCAAAGAGCAGACATTAAAAATGGTGTGCGTGTGTGTGTGTGTGTGTGTGTTTTGAATTTTTTTTTCATTGCTAGGGATTGAACCTGTAGGCAAAGAGATGCTTGGTCTTGCTTTTTAAAAATCTTGTCTCTCAATTTTTTGGCTTGGAGTATTTAGACCATTTATATTTAGCTTGAACACTGCTCTTGGTCGTGTTTAAAACCTATCATCTTACTACTGGATCTCTGTTTGTCTCAAATATTTTTTGTCCTTATATTTTGCCTTCCTTTGGATGGTGTAGTAAATACATTTTTTTTTGTAGTCCTATGTGTTGTTATTTGTACTGATTAGGGTACTTAATACTGTTCTTTCAGTCATCACCGTCTATATTCAAGGGACACTGTACTGCTTCACATACAGAATAAAAACCTTAGTTACAACTTTTATTTTCCCTTCATAATTAAAATAACGATAACCATGTGTTTGATTTAGATGGATTTGATAAACCTCAGAGAATACAGGCATTATTTTTGCTGATAGATTATTTGTCTTTTAAAGAACTGCAACCTTAGAGGACAATTCTTACACATTTCTTCAGTAGTCATGTTCTCAGCTCCCTGACGGGTCTTTTGTGCATTTAAAATTTTCATCTTGTATCATCTCTTTCCCGTGGCCTGAGACTTCCTTAAAGGTTCTGTTGTAGTACAGCCTTGCTGAGTCTGTAGACACTCCATTTTTTGTGTGGCTGAAAAAGATCTTTCACTCATCCTGAAATATATATTTTATGGGGCATAAAATTCTTAGTTGCTCTACTACATCCTGTGCTGGTTCTCTTGAGAATTTGCTGCTGTTCTTGCTTTTGTTTTGTGTGTATTGTTCCTCTCTTATGCTGGGTGCTTCTAGGTTTGTTTGTTTATTATTTTTATTATGGCAGGATGTGTGTGTGTGTGTGTGTATTTGTGCATGTGTCACACACTCAGGTAGAGTTCAGAGGACAACATGTAGGAATCAGTCCTCTCCTTCCCCCATGTGGTTTCCAGGGATTGAACCCATGTTATTAGGCTTGGTGCAAATGCCCTTATCCCTTGAGCCATCTACCTGGCCCATTTTAAGGGCTTTGTGTCTGTCTCTTGGCCTAAGCAGCTATGTTGAGTGTTGGATTAGTTTTTTTCTATATCCCTTGTGCCTGGAGTTCGCGAGCTTCTGTAGCTTCATGGTCTTCCCCCAGCTGGGAACTCACATGCTGTCCGTCATCCCTTTAACTCAGTTTCCTTCTTTTCGGTTTCCTTACCTGTAGGGACTCTAATTAGCTCCTCATTAGTCCCCTTGCAGTTTATCACAGTGCGGTTGCCTTGCTCGGTTCCTTCTGTGGCTGTGTGCTGATACACCATCTCCTGCAACGTCCAATCCCCTCGTGAACGACATCCTGGGCTTTTCATAGCGTGCTATGTAGTGTTCATCTGAAGAAGAAATTCCTTCAAAAAATGTATGTTTCACATCTCAGCTAAGCATTTTCAATAAGAATGCACATTTATCCACCTCTGTAATGAGACAATGCTGTTTCTTGGTTGCTGAAAATAAAGTCCCGGTTTTTCCTCTAAAAACAGCAGTTTAGATGGAAGGCAGACATTAAAGAAAGACTTTCCACAAGTCTAAAATTATTCAAATCAGCATCAAAAAATATAAATAGTGGTGCACACTTGTGGGCGTTTCGGCTAAGGCCTAGGATGGGAGGTGAGAACGTCCGTGGCTGTAGACTGATCCTCTGGTGGCAGGGCTCTCAGAAATACAGCTTCCTCTTGCACTCTACCCACTCCACAGCCAAAGGCATCATTCGTGGTCTACGTGACGTGGGCATCATTGTTAGACATTCCGACTGTGTTGGCATATTCATCTACAAAACAGCCCCTGGGTGCGTGCCTGTCCTTCCAACACTTGATGGGAGTGGGGGTGGGAGGTGAAGAGTTCAAGGCCAGCCTTGGCCACCTAACAAACTTGAGGTCAGGCTCAGGCTACATGAAACCGTGTCTCAAAAGAGCAACAATACCACACTATGGCTATGTAAAGAAACACAATTATTGAGTGGATTTATATATTAAAGGGGGATTATCAGACTGGCCCACAGAATGTCTCACACTGGAGAGGGAGGGGCTGAGGACCTGGTAGCTGTTTGGTACATGGTCCACGAGACTGGCTGTCTCAGCAGTCCCAATCTGGTGCTGGAGCCCAGGAAGGTTCTGGGAGAGCCGCTGGACTTCAGCCTGCATGGGAATCCTGAAGAACTTAGTTCTAATATCTGTGAAGGAGTGTCTCAACCATGGGGCAGATGAACTTGCCAGCCAGTGAGGGCAAGCAGGCAAGAAGCAAACGCTGCCTTCTTCTGGAAAATACCTTCAAACAGAAACCCGTGACAGCTGTTGTGAGCCTGTCTATTGGTGGGCTGACATGAGGCATTGGCGTCTGGAGTCTCAATGGTGGAAGCTGACTTGGGATTTGAAGAGAGGGTCACGCGGGATCCGAGTTTTGAAGGTCAGCTTTCTCCTTTGTTAGCAGCCCCTGACAAAGCAAGTGTGTTAAGTAGGGCAGCTACTTAAGTTCTCAGCAGAGAAGATTTATTCTCCCCCAAGTAATTTCACTGTTAGTCAGCATTCCGGCGCCAGCATTAGGCTGCGGCAATCTAGGGGGATTTTTAGATTTTTTTTCGAGAGAATGAATCATGGAGGGGAAGCTCCCGAGTAGAGCCAGAGTTTAGCTGTTTATGTTTTGAGAGCTGTTGATCACACTGCAGACCCCTGTATTCATAACAAAGAGAGAACAAGAGGGAAGGGGCTGCTTTTGTTTTGGTTGAATCTCTCTTAATAAGGAATAATGAACAGCAACCCCTAGCTGTTCAGTAAGCCAATTAAATTAAATTAGTTCAGTCAGGAAACAAAGCCGAAATCCTTCGACTTCCCCATTTCTGCTGCCAACTCTATGGTCACAATCCAGGGCAGAGGAGTGCAGCTGGGAAGAGCAACCCCTTGAAAGGTTCCCTCTCCCCAATGTAAACACTGTAAACACTCCGAGCATCCTCCCCTCGCTGAGGTGACTATATAGCAGCCTTTGTCTTTTTTTCAGTCCCAGCCGAACAGGTAGAATTAGCATCTTTGTGTCTCTCCCATGGCAGGTGAACGTTCTGGTTTGAGTCTGGGCAGTATTAACCAACCACCCAGTCTACTTTGCTCTTATCTTATGTCCGTGATATACTCCACGACCAAAAGCAACCTGGGAAGGAAAGGGTTGGTTCCAGCCTACAGCCTTCAGGTCATACTCCCCCACTGAGGGAAGTCAGGGCAGGAACTCAAGCAGGGCAGAAACTTGGAGGCAGGATCTGAAGCAGAAGCCATGGAGGGGTGCTGCTTGCTGGCTTGCTCCCCATGGCTTGCTCAGCCTGCTTTCTTAAACACACCAGGACCACCTGTTCAGGGGTGGCACTGCCTACGGTGGGCGGGTTCCTCTACATCAATCATCAATCAAGAAAATGCACCGCAGGCTTGCCTATAGCCCAGTCTGATGGGGGAACTTTCTCAGTTGAGATTCCTTCTATGATGACCAGCTTGTGTCAGACTGACGAAAACCAACCAAGATCGCTTCCCTTGGGATTTCCCTACCGCTCGGCTTGTTTGAGGCCTAAGCAGGTATGGGCCAGGCCAGGCCAGTAATGAATATGAGCGTTAGAGAGTGCTCTTGGTTCAAGAGTTTTTCTTCCCAGGAGCCTCCGAGATCTAGTTCTGGGTTTGTGCGAACCCCGTGGCCTCATATGATAATGCTCTTTCCCACTATTATTGTTAGGTGACATTAAATCAGTCAGATTCACGAGCAACAAGAGGTCAATGTCTGATTGAAATTCATAAGGTCAAAAAGGAAACTAAAAATCAATTTATAAGATATGAAGATTTAGGCTCAAGCTATATCCACAAGCCATAAAATTTCACATCCATAAATGTAAGAAAATCAGTTATTAAACTTGAGGGGCGAAAGAAGACTTATTAAGTTTTACACACACATAAGGCGGCTAACACATAATTTTAGCAGACATTACTGAGATCCGGTGTGTAATATAAGCGATGATGGGCTAAAATGCTAAATGGTTTAGCACTAAATTATTAAGTGATGTATCCCCGAGGTATTAAACAGATCTCGAGGCAGAGCAGGTGCCTCTCTAGCGAGACTGGAGCACGGGTTTAAGTGCATATTGATAACGAATGCACTTCACAGGGAAGATACTATCAGTAATATTTTTGCTGCGGGAGAGCCTGGTGTCACAATGACTAAATGCTTCTTCTTGACAAAGAAATGTTCATCTTATCCCCTCTCCTCCTCCCCTTTTTTTTTAAAGGGAAAAAAATTAACCGTGTTAAATGTTGGTCCCTACGGTGCAGAAAGGGAACTCCAGTGGGATTTGGGTCTTTCCCCGTCTCTCTCCTTCCGACATCTCTACATGCCTGAAATAGAATCTGGGGTTAAAAATGATCAGCTCCGCTAGCATAGCACAGTTCACGTGGTGAGCGAACTGGTAATTTTGCTGGGGTGGCTGGGTGCAGGAAGGCTCTGTGATGGCCAACTCTGTACACATCACAGCTGTAGTCACAGTGTTAACGCGTTCTCTCTGCCTCCCCCCCCCAACTTTTGCTCTAGTGAGAAAAGGGAACCCAGGACCAGCTTGCTGACTCAGTGGTCACCCAGCCTGACAACCCTAGTTCACTCTTTGGGATCCACATACTGAAAGCAGAGGATTGAATCCCTGAGGTTCTTTTCTGATCTACACACACGCACGTGCATGCATACATGCACACAGATATAATAAAAGGTAAACAGAGAAGTGGGAACCCAAAGAACCCTGAAGGTTTACATAGCCCATGGGGGCCCAGGTTGACAGTCTTGTGGATGTTTGCAGGTGAGCTGAGACCTGTTTTCTTGGTCACCTTAAAGATTTATTATTTCAAAAATGTGTGTGTGTGTGTACATGTGTGTGCAGGGTTTTTGGAAGCCAGAAAAGGGCATCTGAGGGTCTGGAACTGGAATTACAGGTGGCTGTGAGTCTCCATTTGGGCACTGGGAGCTGAGCTCAGGTCCTCTATAAGAGTATCTAGAGCTCTTAACTTGTTGGGCCATCTCTTTAAATCCTCTTGGTTATTTTAGACCTCATGGGTGTAGAACATAATTCGCACACAGAGATCTGACACACATGTGGTGTGGGACAATCGTCTGCATTCTGTCAATTATATTTTTAAATAAACGCTGATTGGCCAGTAGCCAGGCAGGAAGTATAGGAGGGACAACCAGACTGGAAGTAGAGGTAGGTCAATGAGAAGAAGAGAATTCTGGGAAGAAGGAAGCCCATTCCTCCGCAGTCCTGGCCCAGCCATAGAAGAAGCAAGATGTGACTGCCTCGCTGAAAAAGGTACTGGGCCACATGGCTAACACAGATAAGAATAATGGGCTAATATAAGCTGTAAGAGTAAATAAGAAGCCTGAGATACTAGGCCAATCAGTTTATAACTAATGTAGATGTCTGTGTGATTTCTTTGGGTCTTAATGAATGCAGGAGCCGGGCAGGACAAAAAACTCAGACAACACACCTGTGTGTGGGTGATACTTTCTAGGTCACACCCATTAAGGGCAGAGGTGGCACAACCTTGGGCGTACAGTTCGAGAGTCCAATGCTAAAATGCCCCGATGTTCCTTGAGAAGGAACCACTGCTAGAATTTATCAGCTGTAATACAGGACTGATTAATTTAACATCATCTCTGATATTACTTTATGAAATGATTCTCAGGCTATGGTCCAAAAGATGATTGGAATTTTTCATGACCTGGGCAGAAACTAATCTTTTTTTTTTTAACTTTGTGGGGGAAAAATGATTCACCAGATAGAATTCTGTTCATTTATTTTCCATCCTTTAATTTTTTTCTCTAGCAGCCCAAGAGAGCTAATAGTTAACTCAGTGGGTAAACAGAATCAAGTAATAGTGATGAATATCTCAGCTGCGGAAGACCTTATTTAGTCTGATAAACATGTTTTAAGAGTAAAAGTGTATTTATGGTTGTTCCGCCGTAATTGAGTTGTGATTTGGGTAGAATTTTATACGGTACATGTCACTGTGCAATGCTGGTAATACACTGGCCTTCTACAGCCTCTGGGTGACTTGGGGCGGGTACTGGGATGGATAGCAGCGATCATGCTGGAAGACTGAACCACACATCGTTGGTTTGGTGATTTGATTTATATAACCCAGGGCAGGGCTGGCTATGGCCTCAGGTGTGACTTTCTTTTCCTGCATTCTTTTGGCACTCTGGTAGGTTTATTGCTTGGGGGTATGTGAGGCTGTTGGCGCTGCTAATTCATGCCATGCTTACTTAGGTGAGGGCTTCACACTCTGTGATGGCTTGCTATGCAGTCCTGAGAACTTTTCAGACGGCTTCTACTGGGCTTATCTGCCCAGCTGTGAACTAATCACTGTGTTCATAGGAAGGCGTTTTGATTGGACAGACTGGGTCTCTTGACTGGGTGTGTGAGACGGAAGGGGTAACGAGGTTCCTGAGGAAGAATAAATGGGTCTTCTTGAGAGGAGAGGACATAGACATCGACTCAGGGTCAGAAAAGCACTGATTGAGAGGCCAGGAATTCACCCCGCAAGGCTGACTTTGCTTGGCATGAAGAAACACTCGAATGAATGAATTAACGAATGAATGATATATCCCCTCGTGCTGGGGTGAGGCACCCAGAGCTTTCTGCATGCCGGGCAAGCACTCCACCAACAGAGCTATCCAGCTCCATTGAGGTTTGGGGGTGCTTGTGAAAGAGAAGAACACAGGTTGTTACCAGAAAGGAAAGACTGCCAGAGTCCAATCCCCCTGGTGACAGTTTGTTCCTTGTTATGGGTCCCATTTTCATAGCCAGGAGGTTTAAACTCTCCAAGTTCATGCCCAGGTCTTCCCTTCTCCCGGCCCGCAAATATATGCTTGACATTTGCATTCTGATCAGCCAGTCTGCGTTTCCCTGCCAGCTTTTCCACAGAGCAGGAACATGGAGAGCCCTCTAATAACCCTCACGGCTTTACTGTCACATGTATATCTCAGTTAATGCCGGCATGCTTGTTCTTGCTGACGTAACCTGAGCTAAGAATTTTCTTAGCCGAGGATTGATCGTTCCTGTAATGGAGAACTGAAGGAAATCTGGGTCCCCTGCTGCCTTCCAGGAGTCGAAGCAGGGAGGCGACAGGATTGAGGTAAATAAAAAGAAAAATCAAAGCAAAACCAGAACATGTTCTATTTTAGGAGACACCATCTTAATTTCTGTTTTCTCTTAAAAAAGGAAACTATTATTGCTTCAGAGTTTCTTTTGTAATAAATATCAATGAAAGTGTTTGGGAGTTAAAAAAAATCTGTGTTTCTTGGCTATGACTTTCAGGTGACGTCTTATAAAATTGCTCTGCAGTTTATTTGTGCGCATTTTACAATATTCAGGTATAAATTATATCACACCGCATTATAAATTGTTATTAAAATGATCTGTAGCGTAACTAGCAGGGAGCTTAAATATAACTGTAAAAACGAGAATAAAAATCTATTAATGCAATAAACCTACTTAATAAAAGTTACTTTCGTATTCAAAAACAAAATATTAAGGCGTGCTTCTGATCTGAAAGTCAAAAATGAAGGAATAAATTAGCGGAGGTTAAGAGCCTCGCAGCAGCCGCCTAACGAAACTCCCGGGGATTATAAAATTTCATGCTCTCGTAATAAAAAGGATAAAGGATAGGCTAGAAGACCACTGAAAGTTCAAATAGATGAACATAAGAGAGAAGAGAAAGTCTGACATGACGGAGACCGTTAATGTGTGGAGGCTGAAGAGACGGTATTAAAGTGTTGGAGTCCGGAATTAAATGCAAAATGAATTCGGGGGAGGAGATTAATAGAAAATTATAAAGGTAAATGAGTTCGCTTTCAGGGTTTCAGAAAACTTTAGATATCTCATTATTTTCCTTAGCACTTAAGGAGAAGCAGAGAAAGACAAATTAAAACCGGACATAAGCCATATTGGAATGAGTGGGAGAGCCGATTACTTGCTAACCCCATACCCGCCCCTCCCCATACTCTCTATCCTTGACCTTCAGTTGCTAAGTACCACATGAGAGCCCCCAATAAAGTAAATCCTCCCATGATCCTTTGCAGCCTAGTAGGACCGTGAATCTAAGGTTTTGTTCCACTATGTGGGAAATGAATTTAAGAGGCAGGGGTGGGTGTTTCTTTGCTTCTCCCTCCATCCTTTCTGATACCTGGAATATGTTTATGATAGCAGGGACTCCAGCAACAATTTTGGGCCAGGAGGTGGTCCTGGGAGTGACAGTCATATGGAGGGATGGCTGGGTGGAAGGAACCTGATTCTTGTGGCTGTGACCCCGTGTTTCTCAGTGCCAGACTTAAGAAACTCTACCCAGTGTGATTTTGGGTTTCTTCTCCTCAGAGTAAAAGCAGGTGTTACTGGAGTGATTTCTGTTTGTGTCCATGACAGCAGTGAGACTCAGCCATCAGCTTTAGTATTGGAGACGGGGTGGCAGTGGGATGGTGAGGGTGAGACCCATCTATGAATCAGTGCTGATGCCAGAGACTGGTCATTGTAAGACAAGGTCCACCCCAAGTAAAATTCAGCACATGAGATAATCAGAGGGCAAGGGTACGCTTCAGTTGGTGAAGGATTTCCCTCACAGGCACAATGAACTGACTTCCGACTTCGATCTTCAGAATCTGTGTGAAAACTCAGGCCTAGTGGCGCATGCTTATAATCCTAGCACTGGGAGTTAGAGATAAGAGGACCCCTGGGCTTCGCTGGCCAGCCTGCCTAGCTCCCTTGGGGGAGCTCCAGGCCCAGGGGAGTCCACATCCTAAGGGAAAGATGGAAGACATCTGAGGAATGACGCTCAGTGTTGGCACACACATGCAGAGGGGAAAAAATCCCAGTGGTAAGGATAGGAGTTGGGTTTTGAATTTGAATATGACTCTGCATAGAAGAACATTTTAGTTTCACTATAGATGGATACCATCCGATGCTTTGAAAGGTTTGTTTTTCTCATAGGGAGGTGAAGAAAGCGGCAATGAAAGCCAAGATGCTTTCCTCTGGCTTGTTTGTAGAACGAGGAAGGTGGATAGAGTCTGTGTGGAGGGGAGGGACAGGTGCAAGCCACACATGAACTTTGCCCCCGTGCTGTTTTACCCCAGCAGGGGAAGGGCACTTGGCACTTGTTTGGTCTTCAGGACAACCCGGACTGTGTCACGTTTGCCAGTCTAACCATGTGTCTCTCATACATTCTCATTCTGTTGGTTCTTATGTTCCTGCATGCCAGGGCCTCAGGCCTATCTGGGGAGCAGTCCTGGTGAATGGCAGTGTCTGCCCTTGGCCCTGGGGACTCCGCGCCTACCTTCACAGGCAGCTGAAAGCAGGCACCCCGTCATGCAATTCTTTCTCTTCCTTTCTTTGATCTTTTTCCTTCTCTGTATTTGCTGTATCAGAGATTTAGGCAAATGCTCTACCCCTGAGCCACATCCCAGCCTCCCGTCATGCAATTCTCTGATCGTCATGTCCAGCCATGTGCTTGGCATGTAGTATCCCGGTTAGTAACCCTCAGTTGTGTTGAGTCGATCTTTACGCCATGTACCTCCCTAAAACTCTCATGCTTTATTGGTAAAAATTTCACCCTTAATTAGTGAAAAAAGCTGCCTGTGAATTGATAAATTATTCACCTTATAAAGCCCTCTGAGCTCTTCAAGCACACTGTAAATAATTTACATTCTGACTCGTGTGATTTCCAATTTGTTTATTAATGTTTTCCTGGAGAGAGAAAACAAACTAAGGGAATTCGCACTAACTTCCCTGGCAGATCATTTGGAATAAGATAAAAGAGGCTTCTTGTCTCTCTTGTGTGGAGATGTGGAGGCTTCTCGTCTTGTGTGAAGATGTTGAGGTCCAGTTCTTCCCGGCGGTAAGCAAAGACTTCCCCTGAGTGGAGCTGTGGTGTTCCTGCCACCACCGTTTATTAAATTCCCGCTGCACACAGGGTAAGGAGGTGATACCTGAAGCTCCAGGGCTCGGTGTATCCTCTCTACTCCTGTGGTGGTTTAAGTGAGATGCCCCCACTTAGGGTTTTGGTACCCAGTTAGTGGCGCTGTTTGGGCATGCTTAGGAGGTGTGGCCTTGCTGGAGGAAGTACATCACTGGGGGCAGGTGTGAGGTTTCAAAAACTGGGCGCTGTTTCCAGAGCATCGCTTTTGCTTCCTATTTGAGGCTCGAGATGTAAGCTCTCAGCTACTGCTTCAGGCACCTGCCTCCTGCTACCTCTACTTGGCCGCCATGGACTCTTATTCCTCTGGAACCATAAGCCAAGTAAACTCCTTCTATAAGTTGCCTTAGTCATGGCCCCCGAGAGCACAGAGAACAGGGAGCAGGGAAGGCCTGGATGTTAAGGAAGCCTCTCCCCACCTCCCAGACAGCCCCAGCCCCAGCCATATCCCAGACTCTGATATTAAAGTTGTAGTCTAGGTCTGGTGAGATAGTCAGCGGGTAAAGGCACTTGTCATGCAGAATGACCCGAGTTAGATCTGCAAAGCCCACATAAAAAGCCAGGTGTGGTGGCATGCATCTGCAATGCAAACCAAGACTCCGGAGTGCATGGGAGGTGTTAGCAGGGGAATCTCCCAGAAGCTTGCAGGATGCTGCATGACGAAGACAGCAAGAGAGACCCTGCCTTAAGCGCGGGACGAAAAGGGCTGCCATCGTGGATGTAGGTTTTATGGAAGCCGCCCCACCGCGTGGCAGACACCGCAGTCACAAGGAGTCCACGCAAGAATCCCCAGCCAATGCTGACATTAATCGGCAAAATTAAGTGAGAATCAGGTTGTCTGTGTAGCCTCAGTCCAGAAGGAGATGCCAGGGGTTGCAAACTAGGTAGAAAGGAGACGAGAGGAACTGTCTGGAAATGGACGATGCTGCCGCCTTCACCATGGCCCAGTGAGTTGCCCATTCTACATCCTGATTACACCGCTCTTTGGTTCCATCACCGAAACCTCTGGCAGACCCATACTAAGGGATGTTTTATAAAACAGCGGGGTCGT
Organism: Myodes glareolus; assembly: GCF_982192425.1. Taxonomy (NCBI): domain Eukaryota; kingdom Metazoa; phylum Chordata; class Mammalia; order Rodentia; family Cricetidae; genus Myodes; species Myodes glareolus. Next base: position 9,924,828 of record NC_142035.1, on the reverse strand, counting down.
CCTCCCCAAACGCATCTTGGTCACAATAAACAAAGATAGACCAGGGACCAGAAAGTCAGACGCTAAGAGGACCTGACCATGGCAAGGGTGATGGACCTGGAAGTGGATGGTGATGATCACTCGTTAATGCTTGAGTAAGATCTGTCAGCCACTTAAGCGCTACTCTTTTGGTATGCCTGTCTTTAACCCTGTTTATTTTCATTTGATGCTTATGAGTGTTTGCTTTCACGAATGAATGTCTGTGTGCCATGTGTGTGCAGGGAGTGTGGAGGTCAGAAAGCATCAGATCCATTAGATCTGGAGTCACAGACTGCCGTGAGCTGCTGTGTGGGTGCTGGGAACTGAACTCAGGTCCTCTGGAAGAGCAGCCAGTGCTCTTAACTGCCACCAAGCTGTCTCTCCTAATTCCTGCTTTCCCTCAGGGGATTTGGGTCTGAGGATGTGGCTTAGTCGGGGGAGAGAGAGAATTTGCTAGAGAATTTTGCCCTGGTCAGTGTCTTAACTGGGTGTGAACACTCACACCTGTAATCTCAGCAGGGAGGTGGAGGCAGGAGGGGCAGAAGTTCAAGGACACATTCAGTTATGATTTTCAGGTCAGCCTAGGATTCAGGAGACTGTCTCAAAAATGCTACCACAGCTACACTAAATAGTGGTTTGGTAGAGTGATAACATTTGGGGATTTGGAGGGGAGAATTGGGGAGATTCATTGTAACTGAAGGTTTCTTTCCCATCTGCTCATTCCCAAATAACTACTCTGAGGCTTAATATTAAGTACAAACTGGCCTATTAGCTCAGGCTTATTATTAACTAGCTCTTACAACTTAAGTTAACACATTTCTATTATTCTACATTTTACCACAAGTCTTGTGGCTTGTTACCTCACATCTTGCTTCTTTGGTGGTTGCTCGCATCTCCCAGACTCCTCCTTCTGTCTCTCTGTATCTGTTTGGATTCTACACCTAGCTATATTCTGCTCTGCCATAGGCCAAAACAGCTTCTTTATTTACCAATGGTAATAAAACATATTCACAGCACACAGAAGGGTGTTCCGTATCAGTTCATGACTTTTGAAACATTTCTCCTGTCAGTTTGAAATTATCTAACCATGAAACATTAAGGAAAAAATATCTTAAAACTGTACTTTATCCCCTAGCTGAAAGGTTCTCTCATAGGGTTGCCCTTTCCCCGGCAGCTGAAATTTGGTAATGCCTTGGAACAGTTTTGCTTGTCTCAGCTAGGGGTTAGGTGTGACTGGCACCTGGAGGGACACTTTGAGCATTCACAGTGTATAAAATGCGTGTGACCCCAATCTCACCCCTTGTTTTACTGGGGGACTATTCTAGAATAGCTCAGATTAAAATCTGTGGAATCGAGACATGTCAAGAGGAGTCAGGAGTGATGCAAATGTGTTGCACACCCTGCATGTGAGTGAGTGTGTTGCACACCCCGCATGTGAGTGTTCTTCCTTTCTGTCTGGTTTCACACCATAGGGTAAATGAGTTCACAGCAGCTGCAGCTCAGGGTTAGAACCTGGTGGAGAGTTTTGTGGTGGACATAGGCCGGCGAGAGGCTGTCATTAGCAAACCATTTCCTTTCTTTCTGCTGGTCCAAGGCGGGCACACTCATCTGACCACTCCTAATGAGATATAGGATATTGCCTCGTGGAGGGGACTTGCTGTCAACCGCTGCCTGATGGGCTTAGGGAAGAACCAATCCTTCATTAATTAACCTTCACTTTCTACGTAGATTCACTCATTGAGATGCAGATAATTAACCAAGGTCATCTCAAGGACGGACAGGGAAAAAACAGTCAGTGGAAAGAGGGAGAATGTTTGGGTAGAGGGTTTGGGATTCTATTTTTAATGCTGGACAGAACTGTGGAATCATCTTTTCTTCACTTGTAAAACTTTTTTTTTTTTAAAGTGGGAGAGTGTTAAGTTCACCTTAGAACCAAATCTCAGGAAAGTTTTAAAGATTTATTAGGCTAGTTAAATCCTGTGGATTTCAGAAATAAATGTTGAGGGAAAAAGTTAATTTAAAGGCTAGACACGATGTAAAGAAAGAATATAGAATTATTTGGGGGGCAGGAAAGCATTTTGGGGGCAAGAGGATGTTTTTTATTTTTAAATTTTATTACCTATTTGTGTGTGTGTGTGTGTGTGCGTGTGTGTGTGTACACATATGTGTCCTGGTGCATGTTTTAAGAGGTTAGGTGACAATCTTCATGAGTCCATTCTCTCCTTCCATAGTGGGATCTGGGAATCTGGGGAACACACTCAGGTCATCGGGCTTGTCAGACAAGTGTTTTAATTTTCTGAGTCCTCTCACTGGTGCGGGGAGTAGTCTTAAATGACTGCCGTCTCTTAGAGTTCTATGTCTCTTGGTTTTTGTTATTCTCCTCAGAGTGAACTAGAGTGGAATACAGGTTTGGAGGCACACACAAGTGAATTATACAGACGAGAGTTTACTGCGTGTCAGAAACACAGCTAGGAATGCTAGTTTACTCACTGTCTTGGGCCTTGATCTCCTCATCTGTTAAATGGGTCTAATGCCAGTTCCTACACCCAGGGTTTGTTGATAGGAAACTACCAGCGAAGAACCCACCCTCAGGGAGTTGACTGGGAGACAGCTGCCCATTAAGTAAAACCCATAGTGTGCCCTACACAGCTGCAGTGGTTTCCTGTCTGCCATCGCCCTTTTGAGTTACAACATGTAGTTGCTGATTTTGTGTCTGAGACAGAGACAAGTGAGCTTCATTGTCCACACAGCCATTAGGTAAGGAGTCGGGAATTGAACCCACTATTCTGAGCCATCCCAGAGAATGGCGGGTTCTTAATTCATCTCAGATGGTGATTTCAGTACGTGGTTAAAGCAAATACATTGTGGGATGCTTTGCTGGTAGAAGTGGGTCTTTGAGGCTCACCCATGGTGTGTTGTCAAGGTTACTGACCACCGGGGAGTAGCGCCACCTAGCGTCCAGATAAGGCATGACAAAATAGCCTCACCTCTTGAGACAAGGTGGATTCTGTCTCCTATCTTGGCTCCTAAATTTTACTTTATAAAGCAAAAGTGCTTGCCATGCCATAGTCTCAAAGCCGTTCCCAGTTCTGGCCGGAGCATATTTAGGATTGAAGTGTTACATTAAAGTTACAGTATTACAGTGGAAGCCGGATCCATCTAGCTTGTTCGTGTCCCTTAGAGGAGAAGTATGAATCTCTCAGCTCGCCCTGCTGAGCACTTTACTTCAGCCATAACGACGCAATGCTTAATTTGTTAACCATATACAGAATCTGAAGCGGAGCCATTCGCTATATCTAATATCGCTTGCAGTTATTAAAGTCAGTTTTTATCTGTTTAAACAGGTCATTAAAAAAACGTGGCGTCTGAGATAAAGGGCTGTGTCCTTTCCCCTGCGATGTTTAACACACGCTCCAATTTCTGATTAAGAGGCAATGCGAGCCAGAAGCGAGAACAGCTTAACAGGCTGAAATCAAGTCGTGACTTGGCTGCGGTTTGCGTGGTTGTTAAGGTCGAGAGATACCAAGTCACAAAAATCTCTTCAGCAGTTGGTATGACAGCTATTCCAATCTTGGTACCCAACTACTAGTCTTGGTATTTCTGAAGATTCCGGACTTTTCACTGGTCTCCTCCCAAGCACATTGGTGCTGAAGGCGAGCGTCTCATTCACAGAACTTTTGTTTCTCTTATTTGTCTTTTTTTCCGTGTAACATCCATCCCAAGATAGTCTGCTGTGGTAGAAGCCAGTGAACTTTGTACAGAGCCTCTGGCTGTTAGGGAGTAAATGTGGATTCCTTACCTTTTAGAAAGAACGCTATCTTAATCTTAAAAAGCTGTTTTTTAATTTTCTATGCGTATGAGTGTTTGCCTGCGTGTATGTGTATGCGCCACATGGGTGCTGTGCCTATAGAGTCCAAAAGGGTGTCAGATCCCCTGGAACTGTGAGCTGCCATGTGGGTGCTGAGAACTGAACCCTGGTCCTCCACAAGAGCAACAAGTGTTCTTAACTGTTGAGCCATCTTGCCAGCCCTACCATATTATTCTTTTAAAAACTGATTTTGTTAACCTAAAAATGACTAAGAGTGCTATAGCATGATTTTTTAATAAGTTGAATGGTACAGACCTGCATAGACTTCTTATTTATTTATTTTTAAGATCTATCAATTATGTATATAGTCTTCTATCTGCATGTTTGCCTGCACACCAGAAGAGGGCACTGGATCACATTATTGATGATTCTGAGTCACCCTGTGGTTGCTGAGAATTGAACTCAGGTCCTCTGGAAGATCAGCCAGTGCTCTTAACCTCTGAACCATCTCTCCAGCCCCATAAACTTTTTATTTCTCACTTATGTTCATCACTTTTCCCTTCTGTGATAAGTATCTAGTAGACATTGGCCAAGTCTAGTGGCACATGCTTTTCATTCCAGCTCTCAGGAAGCAGAGGCAGGTGAATCTCTGTGAGTTCAAAGTCAGCCTGAGCTACACAGTGAGTTCTGGGCCAGCCAGGGCTATGAAGTGAGACTGTCTCTAACAAAACAAAACAGGAAAGATGTATTGGGGCTGGTGATTTCAGACGTTCCAGTCAACTGGCCCACTGCTTTGTTAGATGAGTGGCTGGTTGAAATCCCCCTTCCTGTGTACATCTTTCCTTTATTGTTTCTTTGCTTTGAAGAAGTTTTGTTTTTTTTTTCCTGCTTTGACATAGGGTCTTATGTAACACATGGTAGCTCTGCATTCGCGAACCCTCCTGCCTCAGTCTCCAGAGTGTTGGTTTACAGGTGTGCCTCAGCATATTTGGTTACTGCAGTAGAGTTTTAAGTTGGTGCCATCCCTGTTTGCCAATGAAAACATTCTGGCTAGTGTGTGTATCCCACCATATGGTCTCTGAGAGCAAACTCAGATCCTCAGACTTGGTGCCAAGCCCCTCCACCCACTGAGCCCTCTCTGCTAATTAGACCCCGACAATGCCTAGATCTTGAAGTGCCTCCCCCATGTCTTCCTCCCGTGGTTTCAAAGCTCCTGCCTGTTTCCCGCTGACTTTTTGCACATGGCGAGAGATAAGGATCCATTTTCGTTTTCCCATGGGACTGTCCAGTTTTTTCAGCACCGTTTATTAAAGAGGTTCTTCTTCTTCTCCTTCAATTGTCTGTTTTGGGTACCTTTATTGAGGCTGTGGGTCTATTTCTGGGTCATCTCTTCTATCTTATGGCTCTCTCTGCCTGTTTCGAGCCATATCACCCTCTCTTCAGCTCCCTGCTCTGAGAACAGTTGGCTCGGTGCGGGCCTCTGAAGGTTGGGGGAAAGGTGAGGCACAAGCATGGCAGAGGTGCCCTCTCTCTCCACTCAAGCCTTCAGATGAGACCTCAGGGCCATGCGAGCCTTTACTGTAACGGAATTCAAGATACCCGGATATGGAGACACTCACTGAGTGTTTTGAGCCCTGTCCGGATCTTGTCCCTCAAAAGCCATGAGATAATATACCTGTGCTGTTTTAAGCTGTTGAATTTTGGGGCAGATTATAGTAATTACAATAATTGGTAAATATTGTAACATATTACTTTTCAAGTGCAAAGGATTCTGGGGTTGTGGAGTAGGAGGATCTTCTGTCTATGTGTTGCTTTCATTGGTCTAATAAAGAAACTGCCTTGGCATTTTGATAGGACAGCAACTTAGCTAGGCAGAGTAGACCGAATAGGATTCTGGGTAGAAGGCAGTGAGGCAGACGCCATGGCTCTCCTCTCCAAAATGGACGCTGGTTAAACTCATGCCAGTAAACCACAGTCAAGTGGCGATACAGGGTTAAAAGAATATGTAAGAGTTAGCCAATAAGAGGATAGAACTAATGGGTCAGGCAGTGTTTAAATGAATACAGTTTCCGTGTTATTATTTCGGGTAAAGCTAGTCGGGTGGCAGAATGCAACCCGCTGCTCCTTTTACTGGGTTGGAAGATGGCTTCATGGGTAAAGGACTTGATGCCTAAATGTGAGGACCTGAATTTGGATCGCAAGTATCCAGGATGAAACAGCCAAATGTGGCATTGAATGTCTGTAACCCCAGCCCCAGGTGGGGCAGAGACAGCTGGATGCCCTGGACTCACCTGCCAGTCAACCCAGCGGAAACAGTGAGCTCCAGGTTCAATGAGAGACCCTGTCTCAGAAAATTAGGTGGAGAGCAATAGATGAAGAATCCAGTGTTGATCCTTGTTACATACACACACACACACACACACACCTCTCCCAAATATACAGGACTTTGAATTCTAAAATACGTGGCCCCAAAGCATCCAGATAAGTCTGTTTGGCAGTGAGCCTCTCTGTAATGCTTGCTTTGCAGTGCATTTATGCTAATTAGATGGCGTGAAGTGCTTAGAATAATGACTGGTAGGTTAAACTCATTAATAAGTAGCCAGTGCTTTCAATCTCACTGATGTTTGTCCCTGAGTCATTTGTTAATTAGAGCTGAACACAAATTCAGGTGTTCCCATTATCGCTTTTATGAACACATTATTCTGCAACCTGCTTCCCCCACCTAGCAATATTTTATAGTCTTCCATGTCAATATAGGTTTAAGTTATTTTTTTAATTAACTAAATTCCCCTCTGATCAATATTTATATTGTTTCTCGTTATTTTTTTCTTTGCCTTTGTCACTGTGGACAATGCTGAAGAAACATCTGGAGAGTATTTTCAGCTCAGCTGCGACATCAGAATCTCAGGTTTCCAGAGGTGTGGGATTCACACAGTCACTGTCAGTGTGTTCAGCGTGCGGTTCTATGGTTTTGTGGGAGGTGAGATCGCGGAGTCGCTCCCGCTGTATTCAAGCCACGCAACCGTGCCACTGTCCCCAAACGAATTCAGTTTTCCCAATATCTTTTATTTCAAAAGGTAGCAGCTAAGAAAACACATTAGTGTACCATTTTCAGCCATCATCCTGTAAGGATAGCCCCCCCCCACCCCCCAAAACATCAAAGGAAAGAAATCCAGCTAAGCTGGAAAGGTCTTCAATGACTCTCTGGCTTTTAAACCTTTGCCAAAAGTGTGTGAGCTTAATTAAGTTAAAATATTTCAAAGGGAGAGAGGTTGTAATCATTTGTTTACAACACACAGCCCGTCTTTGATCATGAATGCTCACTTTCATAGGCATCCTGTATCATTCTTGGGATGAGAGATAAAGTAAATTAACTTTGTGTAGGAGAAAAAAAGACAGGAAATTAAAGCCGTGTCGGAGGTGAGCTGCCCGATTAATGAAGGAAGCTGTGGCTTTACTGAGTGCGGGGCTGAGTGGGCTGACATGCGGAGTCTTTGGGGCAATGGTATGGATTGCTTAGATGTTGTGGGTCAAATGAACTGAGAAGATAACTTTAGAGACACACCCAGTGTCCCTTTCTCTGGCGTCTGCATGCAACTTCTTGGTTCTCGAGGGGATGGTCTCTAAGAATTCAGCAGAGCCTGAGGCAGTACCCTGTCTTAATTTGGCTAGAAAACTCAAGGGAGGGGCCCTTCACCCATAGGGACGTACTGAGCCGAAAGCCATTCAACAAGAACACCATTTTGGCAATTTTTCTATCCCAAAGATTCTCGTTGGCTTTGAAGAGAAGGTGCATAGCTAATCTAGTCTTAGTGTTGAAGGCTCTGGGCTTCAGCCTCCCTACCATAGCCTATCTCTCTTATGACTTTCTCTCTTTCCCGGCTTCATTTGTTTTCCTTTGATGCGCCATTACTGTTCAAAAGGGGCGGCTGGGTTGGCATTAATTACAAGTAGGCCGCGTGACCGAGTATAGCAGGTGGGGCCTTAGACTTTCTGAAGAGAGAGGCAACAAGGGACCGGAGAAAGATCAGACTTCATGGTGACTGGTGTAGGCTGCTTGAGAGGTGGAGGATACAAGTTCAAAGCCTGCTTGGGCCACCAGGTGAGGTAAAGAACAGCCTGGGTGGTTTAGTGAGACCCTGACTCATGGTAAGCAGGTTGGGCATAGTTTAGTGGTAGCCTGCTTGCCCGGCTTGCATGGTGTCTGTGTTCCATCTCAAGGACCACAAACCAAATGAGCCAAGAAAACCAAACCAAACACATGATTAGACTGGGAGAACCAAGCCTGCTGGGAGAGCCGTCATATGCTGGCTCCTGTCCAAGAGCCTCCAGTGTCATTACTGTGAGTGCTAATTGTGCACCTTGGTTCAGCTCTTTGGGTTGCTGTGGGGGGGGGGGATGCGAGAATGGTGGCTTTGGGTTTGTCGCACACGACCTTGCAAGGGAGGGTGGGAAATAGAGACCATGAACCAAAGTGGTGTAGGGACTTTGAAGGAAAAATCAGTTGAGTCAGTAGCTCAGATTTCTACGCCAAGAGAAATCACAGATGAACAAAGGGCAGATGTAATTGTTCTTAAATTCTCACAGGCAGTTAAAATTTCATTTAGTAAAATAATTACACATTAAAAAATTTAGATGGCGTCCCACTGTGCAGCCTTGGGTGGCCTAGAACTCAGTACATAGACTCGGGTGGCAGGGCATTCACAGAAGGACCTTCCTCTGCCTCCCCTGCTACAGGGAACGCTGCTATGGCTGTTGCATTTAAATAATTTTTTTAAAAATGAAAACATAAATGCTCCAGAAGAAATCATGAGATAATTACTCTGTGACATTGGTCCAAGGTTTTAAATGTGACTCAAAATACATAAACTGTGAAAAAAAAAAGAGCACAGAATGTTAAATATACCATTACATAAACATGATCGAATACACCAGTGTGAGCACAGGACAGACCTGGCACCCACACCGTGCCGGGGACTCCAGACTATGTCCGCACTCATCTCTCTCTGCTCTTACACCCGCCTCATTTATAACCCAGTTTCACTTAGTGGGGCAGCTTTGCCCTGCCCTGTTCCCTCTCCCTGTCTGTCCTAATGGACGAGGTGGTGTTGAGTTGTGAGTCTTCTGCCACAGCTTCTGAATCTGGGGTTCTTTAGGTCCTTATACTGGGTTCCCTCCTCCCTCCTCTCTTCCTCTCTTCTTTAGGAGGGGTGGGGGCTGCCTCCTCTCCTTGGCCTTTACTAGCCTTTGCTTCCCCCTCCCATTAGCTTTCCACCCTCCCCTTTTCTCTGTTGCTCTCACACTGAGAGCTGGTTTTGTTGGCTGGATTTCCTTCCAGCTCTGCCCTTAGTGACTAACTCAGCACATCCGGTGCCATCCATGTGCCTTTATTTCCCCCAAGTTCTTGGAGGTGTAGAGTTGATTGTTTCAAATTATTGATCTCAATATTTTGACCGTGGGCCAATCCACCATTTGTCTGCCCTTAGTGTTCTAGGCTGAGAATGGAGCTGGAGTTGACTTGTGCACGCGGGGCGAGGGTGTAGCTACTTAGGGACAACTTTAGTTGACACGAGGTCCCCACCTTACTCCAGCCTACTTTCACTGGAATATTACAAACACTTCCACTGAAAAACATGAGTGATTACTGAAAAAAATCCAACCTAACCCGAGGTGTGCAAATCCCAGTAAACACAAGATAGCTGACAAATCAAGGCAGCGTGATAGGGAGGGAGACCAAGGAAGGAGGAGGATGGCAGGGGTGGGGGAGAGGAGGGTACAGGGAGTGAACGTGGTCAAAGAAATGAACAATTTCAGAAAAACATTCTGAAACCCAGCACTCTGCACAGTGACCATAACCAATAAACAGCACCACAGGCAAAGTGACTCGTTAGTGGGTAAACTGAGGCACTGTACAACATACATCACAGATGGACGTTAGCTCTTTCAATAAAGGACCATAGTGACCATCAACCTTGGGGAAAATCTTTAATGTTATGAACGAATGGCCAATTGCAAAAGACATGAAGAGAAAAATCAAGAAGGCAGAAGCTGGAAGAATTTACGCTCAAGTACATTGTTCTGAAAGATGCATATTTTTAAAGTACTGTAGTCAGATACATGTGTGTGACATATAACTGCATGCCTGTGTGTGTGAAGAGGCATGCATGTGGTGCATCATCAGCACGTGTGTGTGAGCATAAGCATGCACATGGCATGTCATAAGCATGTGTGAGAGCACAGGCATGCACATGGCACGTCACAAGCATGTGTATGTGAGCACAGGCATGTGTATAGCATGTCATAAACATGGAGGTCAGAGGACAATCTAGGGTGTTGGTCCTTACTTTCCATCTTCTTTGAGGCAGGGGTATTATTTGCCTCTGCACCCACCAGGCTAGCTGGCTCTAGCTTCTAGAGACACACAGAGAGACTGTCCCATCTCCACTTCCCATCCCGCCACAGGAGTGTTGGATTACAGATGTGTGTGCCACTACACCCTGCTTTTGTGTGGGTTCTGGTGATTCAGACTCAGGTCCTCACGCTCATGTGAGAAGCACTGAGCCAACTTCCAGGCCTCCCCTTTCCCTTTAAATAGGAACAATCTTGATTTTGAATTCTGTTATTGACAGTCGAAATCAACCCGATTGGTACAGAACCCTTTCTCAAGTCCCATGGAACGATGATCCCAGGAACAAAGAAGACTCCTGGGACAACCCTGACATCAGAGTTCAGTCACTAATTTGAATACATTTTTTTTTTTAAAAAGAAGTCTATGGTTTCAGATGGTGTCTGAAACCCAGGGCATGAGCAGTAGCCCAGCTTAGGGGTGCGTCTTGGGGGAGTCTCTTGGGGTGGCAATGAGACATTGTACTCTGATAGTATGGCTGGGGCTGGAAGGTGAGCATCTGCTCCATTATGGTCCATGCAAGTGGCTGTGTGGAGATGTAATTTTCTACAACGCATGGACCTCCCATACACCTATGGGATTGGTGCTGCTGCTGTTGGAATATCCTCACAGCATGGTGCCTGGGTTCTCACAGAAAAGGGAGTTACAGGACACAATGTATAGAGTAGCCTTGGCCAAGAGTGAGTGCTCAGCTCTGGAAACTCCTCCTCTTCTTCCTCCTCCCCTTACCCCTCCTCATTCCCTCTTCCTCTACCATCCTCCCCTCTTCCTCTACCCTCCTCCCCTCTTCCTCCTTCCCTCATCCCTCTTCGGTCCCTCCTTAGCCTCCCCCCTCTTCTTTCTCCTCCCCCTCCTTCCCTCCTTTCCTTCTCCTCGTTCTCCTCCCTCTTCTCCTCTCTCCCCTTTCCTTCCCTCCTCCTCTTCCTTTTCTTTTCTATGTCCCAGGGTTTTACTCTGGTGCCCATGCTGGCTTCACACTCATGGTTCTCTTGGCTCAGCCTCCTGAGCACCCACATTACAAAGCACATACCACACCCTGCCTCATGCCTATATGATCTTGTATGGTATCCACACGAGCCCTGTCCCTCACAAAGTCCAGAAGACCAGGCTCATAGAGGCTGCCCAGACAGCTGGTCACCACCAGTGACTGGGTCCAGTGTTCCTGTTACTGCTTTGTGTTAGGTTCAGTTGTAAGAAAATTACCCTTTAACCTTTGGTTGTAAGATTATAGGATACTTTCTCTCCATAGCCCTGTGATGGGAGCTAGGTCACAGGTCATTAGAAAGAGAAACTATCTATCAGTGGGCCTGAAATTCATGTCACTTCTGAATTCTTAAATATTACTAGGTGAGCAAGGGGAAAGTTGGCATTGTATGACACACTTCCAGAGCTTAATTCTGCCAGGAAATCTCACTGTGACCTTATAGATCTGGGCCTGGACTCTAAGTAAAGCCAGAATTCCCTAACTCATCATCTCTACAGATGAAGAACTGATGGATGAAGTCACAAAGTCCCTTCATCTCCACAGATAAAGACCAATGGATGAATTCACAAAGTCCTGTACCACAGAGCATGGTCCCCATCATCTTATCCTTAAAGTATTGGCCCAGGTACTCCTGATGTTACAGGGAAGCTGGACCACCCTGTAACAGAGCATCAGTGCCTAAGCACAGGGCGTCCCCGTGAACTCACAGGAAAGAACTAATTGCAAAATGTGCCCCCAAGTAGCTAAACAAATTAACTTGCCATGCCGGATTATAGGTGTTAAACCAATTACATTTCAGGAAGTGTCTGTCAGGAGTTGTGATTTTTATTTTTGGAGTAGTTAATTGTAAGACGTTTCTGAAAGTTGTTCAAGAGCAGGACTGATGGCCCCAGGGAGACAGGCTTGAAACTGTGTCGGGAAACCATCATGGAAGGCTAAGAAGACCCTGTAGCGGCACCTTCACCCCGCCCACCAACAAACGTTTATGGAACTCACACTGACAGGCTTTGCTGAATTATAATAATAGGACAAGGTTTACTTTTAAGTAATAAGGAGACAGAAATATGGAAAGGAATTTAAGGGACAGGATACAGATCAATGGGTTAAGTGTGTTTTGTGTGCGTGTTCCTCAATCGTTGTCTGGACAACAATCGTTGACTAGGCAAGCCTGATTGGTCAGAGTCCCCAGAGCCTCCTGTCTGCAGGACACTGTACGTGGGTGCTGGGGCTCTGAGCTCAGCTCCTCATGATTGGGTGGAAAGCACTTCCCACTGAGCCATCTTTCCAGTCCCCCAGAGTTGGGTGCTCTCAGAGCTGTTTGATATGATTCGATTCTCCATGCTCCAATTTCTTTTTTAGGGAAATAGAATCATAAGCACTGACGTACATGTATGTTGTTGGTGGTGATATTTTCCCAGAAGTGGCCACTTTATGAAAACACAGAAAACTAGGAAGAACGTAGTGTTCACCTGTCACATCCCCATAGAGCTATTGGGAGGCGGTAATATTTTTTCCCATTCAAGTTTTTTTCCTTAAAAAATGCATAAAATTTAATGAAATTGTTAGCACACTCAGCTTGTTATGTTGTGAGCTGTTTTAAAAGCAATATCCATGATAATTTCGCAGAGTTTAAACAAACTTAGAATATTTTAAAGGCCCTTGGTAACAAATTTTTGTCGATTGTTGCCAGAGTCTCCCCATTTAGGAGCATAGTCTCATCCTTTAAAGGAGTCTCTCTCTCTCTCTCTCTCTCTCTCTCTCTCTCTCTGAGTGTGTGTGTGCGCATGCATGCATGCGTGTGTGTCTGTGTCTGCCTGTGTGACACACATCAGTCTATAGGAATGCGTGGAAATGTTTTAGTATGCCTTCCAAGCAGGGCTCTTGTGGTTTTAATATATGCTGGAATTGACAAGGAATAAATATTTTTTTTAAAGTTAGTTAATTAATTTTCCCCAGCCTGGTCACATTTTCCCATCTCTTCCCCCTTTCCTCCCAGTTCCTCCCAGAATTTATCTTTGGTTGTTCATATTTCCCAATCTCCTTCATGTTCTTTGATTTCACAATGATTGGGGTCAGATAAAGTTGATCAGATTTTTTTCCTCCAATTTGAATGAGTGCTCTTTTGTGAATTGTCTCTCGTGGTCTTCACCCCTTCTCCACAGGAACACCTTCTAGTTGTTTCTCTCTAGCTCCCCTCCTTGTGTGTTTTTGAGACAGGGCTGAAAAACATAGAACACATCTGGTTAATAACACTAAACTTTCATTTCTAACTGTTTTTTTTTCAGCCAACCCCCTTGAATTTTCTAGAAAATTATCACCCAGGTTGCTGATGCTTCTGTCTTATCCCTTCCAACAAGCATCTCCCTTGACTGAATGAAGAACTTATTGCAACAGGGGAGGGGGGAAGGGGACCTATCAGGAGCCTGTGACAGCCTACGAGGGAAAGCATGGAGTCTGCCTAGAGAGGCACCGGAGGGCCTGCTGTCTGTGGTGAAGTCTGAGGCATGCCCTGGGAAGACCTTCTGGAGACAGGAAAGGGAGGGTGAGGCAGAGACGGTAGGCTTAATCGCTGCTGAAAAACCGGAAGTATGAAAGGGAAGCTTCTTGCTCCCATTTTAATGGTTTCAGTAAATTTCTTCTCAGGCTTTCAGGTACGGGTGAAAGTTGAGTTAGCTTCCTCACTCATGGTGTAGACTGATTTAAACTCAGTGTGGAGAATGTATTTAGGATAGACGAAAGGCCGTGAGAAGGACTGGAGAGATGGCTCTGCCCTTACAAACGCTCTCAGCTTTTGCAGAGATCAGGGTTCAGTGTGACCAGCACACATATCGGGTGGATCACAGTCGCCTTTAACTCTAGTTCCTGGGCATCAAATGTCCTCTTTTGGCCTCTGAGGGAACCAAGACACCCATGTGGTGCATATATATGCAGGAAGGCGCTCATAAAACACATAAAATAAAATATGTATAAAAATGCTATGCCTCATTTACAAATCCACTCTTTTTTGTTTGTTTGTGCTTATGGTTTTGACTGTTGTTTTGAGACAGACACACATGAAATCTCATGCAAGTCTAGAACTCTATGTAGTCCAGACTGGCCTCAAACTCACAACAGTCTTCCTGCCTCAGCCTTTTGGGTGCCATCATATCCAGCTCAAAGTCACTTTGAAAGGTTAGTTAAGATGACAGGCATTCATCCCATAGATGTTTTGAAATGGATTCTGGGGCTGGGTGGGCCCCAGTGGGGAGAGAGCCACTTTTGAAGGTGCTGTGGGCAGAGGGGCCGGGTGGCTCTAAGCCTTTATTCTTGGTAGGTTTCTGCTGTGAGCTCTTCTGTCTGGTGTTGGTGGCAGGATGAAATTCTTCTCACTGGCATGTGCCATCACATCCCAGGAGACTGGCATCAGCGCTGATGATTGATTACTCTGTCTCCTAGTGAGCTTTGAGAGTGTACGAGTATATACCTATACATAATAAAAAACTGTAACAGGAAGGGGCTGCTTGTTGGTTCCTGGCCGCCCCAGCTAGCTTAGCCCTGAAATAACCACACAGAAACCGTATTAATTAAATCTCTGCTTGGCCCATTAGCTTTACCTTCTTATTGGCTAACTCTTACATCTTATTTAACCCATTTCTACTAATCTGTGTATCGCCACATGGTTGTGGCTTACTGGCAAGGTTCTGCGTCTGACTCTGGCGGCAGATCCATGGCGTCTCTCTCTCTTACTCTGCCCTTCTTTCTTCCCAGCATTCAGTTCTGTCTTCCCTTCCTACCTAAGTTCTGCCCTATCAACAGGCTAAGGCAATTTCTTTATTCGTTGATGGTAATCATAGCACACAGAGGGGATTCCCACATCACCTCCCCTGTTCTGTTTAAACAAAAAGGAAGGTTTTAACTTTAACATAGTAAAATTACATATAATAAAACATATATCAAGCAAGAACTACAGTTGCAACATTTGTATCTACTTTATCTTTTATCTTAACTAAGGAAAACTATAACTATAAATTCTTCAACTCCATCAAAGACTCCAGAAGGATATAATATTGCCTAAGTAAACAGGAAGTATATCATAAGCAACTTCCAAAACTCTAGAATTGACAGAGACACCTCACTGCCTATACAGTCACTCAAAGTTCTTTTATACCATTGGGGCATCCATTTTCAGCCTACAGGCGTAGTATCCAGAAGATTTTTCCACAAAGCAGGAAATTTCAAAGACAGTTCCTCCTATATTGGCAATTTGCCAGTCATTTTCTTCTGTATCCTGTTGAATGTCTCACAGACTCCTTAATGAAGCAGGAACCCTGAAGGATCATCTCACCTCTAGGCAAGTTCAGCATGCCTTGGGTTCTTTGTGGGTTCTGCATGTCCATTTTTTTACAGCATACCATGAAGCAATCCAGGCAAAAGAAGTTTTTTGCCCAAATGGCTAACCAACTCCATAAGGAGTCTCTTCAATGTTCATCTTCCTCTTGAAGTAGCTTGGTGCTGCCAGGAGCAGATGTGTCTCACTGTCGTGAAAAGGCTTAAGTTCTTAAACATTTTAAATGCCATATTCTGAAGGTCTCTGAAAGATTTGAAGAATACCTATCTAACTGAAATATATCTCTATACATCTAAAAAAATCTAACTAATATGGCTATAAGCTTGACTATTTGTAACATGAGGGAAGCCTGCTTGTTTGGGGGTTTCTTTCTGTCCTGCCCGGCCCCCCAGCTGTTTAGTCCCAGAGAAAAATCACACAAAGGACTCCGTAAGTTATAAAGCTGATTGGCCCATTAGGTCTAGCCTCTTACTGGCTAACTCTCACATCTTGATTAACCCTTTTTTCTGATCTATGTTAGCCATGTGGTTCGGCACCTTTTTCTGTGGGGCAGCTCACATCCTGCTGCTTCGGTGATCTGGGCAGGAGTGGGAGGAATCAACTTCCTCCTCCCCAGAATTTTCCTACTCTCTTTGCATCATTTCCACTTCCTGTCTGGTTTTCCCGCCTATACCTTCTGCCTGGCCAATCAGCGTTTATTTAAAACATGATTGACAGAATACAGACAATTCTCCCACACAACTATTATAGATGATTATCTATTAACCTATATTTCTTAATTATGCATTACATTTTTAAATGAGCTACAAAATCAATACCTTAATCAAGATCATACACACACACACACACACACACACACACACACATAATAAAATTGACCTTAAATTTGTATCAATAAACCAAGATCCATACCAAAGGAAATTATTTATCTCTATATCACGAAGCTTGGTATTTCTGTCATCATCTTAGGCTGGTCTGGAACTCACTCTTAGCTTTGGCTAACCCTGAACTCTTGTGACTTTCCTGCCTTAGCCTCCCCAGTACTGAGTTTACAGGTACGAGCTTCCATTAGCTCAGAATTTCTACTATTTGTATTTGTGTGTGAGTGTGTGTATGTGTGTATGGATGAGTGTGTATGAGTATGTGTGTGAGTGAGTGTGTGTGTATGTGTAGGGTATAACATCACATAACTGCAGTGGTTGTGAAACCCGAAGAAGGAATTGAATATCCTGGATTGGAGTTTCAGGTATTTCTGAGCTGCCTGAAGTAGGTGCTGGGAAGTGAACTCGGGTCCTCTAGAAGAGTAGCCAGTGCTCTCAAGCACAGATTCAGAATATGTTAATGTAAAACTATCTCCCTAAGTTTTGTTTCAACTTTAAGATAATTGTGTGTATGTGTGCATGTGTGTTTATTATGCATTTTGATTTTCTTTCTCACTGTATCATCGGGATATTTTTACTATTTATTTATTTATTTTATATTTGGCCAATTTATTAAACTTTTATTTCTAACTGTTTTTCAGTCAAATCTCTTGGATCTTCTAGAAAATTATCATAGAATCCCCTAATACTCCTGTCTTGAACTTTTCAATAATTGTGTGTCAAATTATTTCTTAATACGACTTTATCAATCATTTTCTCCAGGAAAGACATTCAGTAGTATTGGCCAAAAATGCTTTTAACTCTGTTCTTATTTTTGGGTTTTATGGGGCTGTTGTTAAGATTTTATAAGTCTGACTTTATGTGGAGATTTGAAAGAGTTGTCTTTCTTTTGGAAGTTAACTTTCATCTTAAGTTTATTAAGAATGTGTTATGATTCAACGAGAAGTTTCTCTTGAATGGCCTGTCATTGCTCTTCAGATGGCTGTGATAAAGACTCCAGCTTTCTCCTGGTTGATGTCCGTATTCTAAAGTTCCTTGGAGCTCCAGCACTAATAGTTTTTAGAAAGTGTTTGCTTTTGTTTTAAATATGAAGCTTCCTATGTAAAGTGCTCACTGATTCCCTTACGTGCTTCAGTCAGGTCCTGCAGAGGATCCAGTGTGCACTGTGAAGATGCCAGTCTTCTTCCAGGTGGGGTTTAGCAGTTTAGGGGGAAACCAGAGGCAAGTGAGGATTTAGAATCCAGGAGGTGTTTCAACTGCTTAGGGTTCTCCGTTGTAGAACAAAGCTTTAGTTTTCTGTGTGTCTGCATCTATGTGATGTGTATATATATATGAATATGTAACATATGTGTGACATGTATGTGAGCATATGTGCATCATGTATGCGTGCATATGTGTCTGAATGTGTGTGTGAGTGTATGTGTATTGATGTGTGCAGTTTAACTTGTACATGGGTATGTGTGCGTGTGTGTAGAGGCCAAAGGTCAACTTGGCTATCGTACTCAGGTACTGCTTACCTTTATTTTCAAGACAGTGTCTGTCATTGCCCTGAAACTTGTCAAGTAGGGTAGGCTGTCTGGCCACTGGGCCCCAGTGGTTCTTCTGTTTCTGTCTCCCCAGCACTTACCTTGCAAGCTCAAGGGCCAGAGTTTGATCCCCAGCAGGCACATTAAAAAAATCCCCTGTAATGGTGCATGCTTACAACTCCAGTACTGGAGAGGAGAAGGCAGGAGGGCACCTACAAACTGGCACATTCCTGGTCTCTCTACAGCATCGGAAG
This sequence comes from Myodes glareolus, assembly GCF_982192425.1. NCBI lineage: Eukaryota > Metazoa > Chordata > Mammalia > Rodentia > Cricetidae > Myodes > Myodes glareolus. The sequence continues at coordinate 9,906,623 of NC_142035.1, read as the reverse complement.
ATAGTATTATTTGTTGTAAAATTAAATTTAATTGTTGAAAGAAAAATCTCCCTTTTCAAAGCTGACTAGTGTTTGTCTTGTGTGTATGTGTTGTGTGTATTTCTCTGTGTGTGTGTGTGTGTGTGTGTGTGTGTCTGGGGTGTGTGTATGTTGCATATGTGTTGTATGTGTGTGTATATGTTTTGTGTATATGTGTGTGTATAGTGTGTGTATATGGTGTATGTGTGGTATGTATGTCTGGGGTATGTATATATGTTGTGTATGTGTTGTATGTGTATATATAGTGTGTGTTGTATGTGTGTTGTGTGTGTGTTGTATGTGTGTCGTATGTGTGTGGTGTGTGTATGGTGTGTGTGTTGTATGTGTGTGGTGTGTGTGTATGTTGTGTGTATTGTATGCATGTGTGGTGTGTGTATGTGTTTTATTTGTGTATGGTGTGTGTGTTGTATATGTATGTATATGGTGTGTGTTGTATGTGTAGTGTGTGTGGTATGTGTTGTATGTTTTTGTGTATTGTGTGGTGTTTGTGTGTATGTGGGGGGGTGCAGAGAAGATAATCTTGGTTATTGGCCTTTGTTGACTGAGGTTTCTGTTGCCTGGTCCCACATTCAGTCCCAAAGAAACACACAGAGGTCTACATTAATTATAAACTAGTTGGCCTAGTAGCTCAGGCTTCTTATTAACTCTTACGTTCTACATCATAACCCATAATTCTTTTCTGTGTTAGCCATGTCGCTTGGTACCTTTGTCAGAGAGGAATTCTCGTCTTGCTTCCTCTGTGTCTGGATGATGACTGCAGACTGAGCCTTTCCTCTTCCCATAATTCTCCTGATCTTTTTGCCCTGCCTCTACTTCCTGCCTGGTTGCCCTCCTACACTTCCTGCCTGGGTACTGGCCAATCAGCATTTTATTAAACAAGTACAAAAAACAACTCTTTACCGGGTAAAACCATTTTCCCACAGCAGGCCCTCACTTTCTGCCTTGTTTGAGACAAAGTTTCTTGTTTATTGCTGTGTATGTCAGGCTAACTGGCCTCCAAGATTCCAGGAATCCTCCTGCCTCAGCCTCTCATGTCACTGTAGTAGCATTGAGGTATAGACAAATGCTACTGCATCCAGCTTTGTGTGGGTCCTGGAAGTTGGGACTCAGGTCCTGGTCTTGCAGAAATGAGGCCAAGGGTCAACTGTAAGTCTCTGGGTGATAAAAAAACAAGAGAAAATGAATTGTGATCAAGTACTAAGTTGGTTTCCTGGAATTCTTCATAATGGGCCCCAGAATCACACTTAAAAGAATTTCTTTGAACATTCCATACATGTGGATTTAGGTCATATTCATCCATCACCACCTCCTCCCAGTTCCCCAGTGTCCATTTTTGGGAGTTATAGTTTTAAGGCTTACTTTATTTTTAATGTTGTGCACGTGCGAGTCTATGTGGAGCTGAGTCCTGCCAATGCAGGTGTCTGCAGAGACCAAATGAGGCATCAGATCATTTGGAGCTGGAGTTACAGGTGGTTGTGAGCTGCTGTGTGGGTGCTGGGAACTGAATTCTGTCCTCTTCAAGAGCAGCCACTGCTCTTAACCCCTGGACCATCTCTTCAGCCCCCCTCCTTTGGTTACTAATGAACCCCTGAATTCAGTTAGTGCTGCCCATGTGCATATGGGTGTAGGACTATCATCCACTGGGGCGTGGGCAAACTACCAGCAGCTGAGTTTCCAGAGAGCCAATGACGGTCATTGACTGCCAAGAGCCCCTCAGCTGAGGGCAGAGCCTTGTGGCACTGCCCTCATGTATGCTGGAATTTCAGCTGGTTTGATTTGGTGCAGATAGGAACCAAGCTTCTTAACTCCCATTTCCCATGATGGGAAAGGACTGTCCCTGACTAGTGAGCCACATGTCCATGTGACTCAGTAACACACATTAGGGCAGAGTGGTCACTTGCAAATGCTTTTCCTGAGCATCTGTTTCATCGAAATAAAGGGAGTTCTCATAAACACAGTGCAGCCATGGTTACTGAATCCTTTGAATCTGCATCTCTCCATGGGCACAGACAGGATTCTCTTTGAGAAGAAGATCAGCCATCTCCAGACGTCCCCTCCCTAGAACAGTACTTGATAGAAATAAATGGGTTTCCAGGATGTTGAATGTGTCAGAAAAACCAAGTAAGATCTCCCAGCTTGTCACAAAGCCTGGACTTTCAGGGTGACACGAGAAGTCACTTCATGCTGTCAGGAGGAAGACTGTATAACAGAAACTGAAGCCCGAATAACAAGAAAGGGGAACGGCCACGCGCCCCTGCTCCACGCCAGCGTTCTGTGCTGTGCTCGCCTCTCTGCGATGGGGACACCATTGAGTCCCAGGTAACAGATGGTACATGGTTAGATTTATAGCCGTCACTAGGTTGATCTGACTACAGAAACATTACAGCCTCATGGAGGTGTGCATACAGACCCATGAATGTTAAATGACAACACAAACCCAAGGGTTTGTGTTAATTAATTAGTAAGCAAGCATGATTTGAATCAGAAATCATGGCTTCTGGTTTAGTGTTTTTATGGGGTTCCTGAGTGTGTGAATGAATGGGGTCTCTGATTTTGTGCCTTCTGTTGGGGTCTCTTCCCTGTTTGTCTTGTTTGACTTCGATGTGATAGTTTCTGTTTTATCTTACTATATTTTATTTTGTTATAGTTAAAAAATGAGTGAATGAATGAGTGAGTGAATGAATGAATGAATGAATGAATACCTAGCCACTAGGGTAAAGGTTAGCAACCGAACTGTTGTTTATATTAACTGAGAGAGGGAAAATCAGTTTCCTCCAGCGGAGTCATCCTGGGTATAGCAATTGCTCCAGGACAGGCCTCAAGTTCAGCAGGAGTTCGCCCACATATAATGGATTCCACAGGGTTTTTTTTTTTTGTGTGTGTGTGTGCTTTTATTTGGTTACAGTCCCCCCCTTTTTTGGTTGTGGTTTTATTTTGTTTTCTTGGTTTGGGGAATTTGCTCTTGTGTTGGCTTTTTGCTTTATGAGAAAGAACTTTAAGTCTGGTGGATAGGGAAGGGAAAGGGATAAGGAAGGACTTGGGGGAGAGGAAGGATAGGATTGAAATAGATTTAAATTAAAATTTGTCTTAAATGATAAAAAATAATAAAAAATGTCCTCCAGAGACTGTGTTTGAACACTTGGTCCTCAGTTCATGGGACTGTTTGTGACTGTGGGATCTTTAGGATGTGGGGATTTCTGGAGGAAGTATGTCGGGGAGAGTGGGGTTGAAGTTTTATAGCCTTGACTAACTTTCTATTCTTCCTTTCTTCCTCCGGGCAGCCTCATGCTCCTGCTGCGGTACCTTCTCTGCTATGGGAGACTGTGCCTTTTGCAATGTAAAGCCAAAGATGGCCTTCCTCCTCTAAGATGCTCTTTCTGGGGAATTCTGTCTCAGCAACAGAAGTGACTAATGGTGGCATCAGGAGCTGAACCTAGAAGAGGGCAGAGCCCCAAGCAGATAGTCATAGGCCCTTTAGGGACAATCATAGGGCCCCACTGGTGTAGTCATGAGAGTCCTGCGTGGGTAGTCATAGGGCCCCGTGGGGACAGTCATAGAGCCCTGTGGGGAAAGTCATAAGGGTCCCAGGTGGGCAGTCATAAGAGAAGGGAATTTGTGGGGGTCAGGGAGAAGATGTAGCAATTGTGGTGTATGGGGATCCATGTGATTTTAAACTTTTCATGAAGGAAGAGCGAGTGTGTTGGGAACAGAAGCTAGTAAGGGTCGGTTTATTTTAGACGACATGGTTCTGATGTGACATCCAGTGGGAGCCAGTGAAAACATGGCTAACGGTGGCCATCTCGGGAGCTGTGAGTCAGCATCAAATCAAATGTCTGGGAAACCCATTTAGACAGTGCTGTGACCTGTGTGTGTCGGCCTCAGGCAGGATGTCGCCTTCCTGTGGGCTTTCTGTGGCTATGGCCTTGAGAGGCAGGGGCCCTTCGCCTTGGCCAACCTGCTTGTGTGTGTCTGTCTGTAAGCCTGTCTGCTTGCTTGTATGTGTATCTGTGTCTGCCTATGTGTAGCCTGTGTATGCCGGGCATGTGTTCAAGTGTCTGATGTGTGCTGGTGGATAAAGTGTGTATTATCTGCCCATGGCTTCTCAAAGTGTTTCCACACCCTGGCCATCCTCCTTCCTTTCCTGATATCTGAGCAGGGACCTCACAGGGTCCTTCAGAAGCCCTTGGATTCAGAGTCCCTAGACTCATTTATCAGGCTGTTTCTCTGAGTGCCACCCTGTGGCACCCAGGACGCAGGTGAGCTTTCCTAACGCCATTGCCAGGGGCTGTGGAAATCTCTATGATAATCAACTTTTAATCGAAAAGAATACCCATTATCCTTATAAAGCTTTATGTTGTGGAAAGGCAACCTATAGATACCAGTTCTTGGGATGGTCCTCACCCCGCAGAGAGGCTGAAGGAGGCCCCAGCAGCTGAAAGTGTAAATCAGTGGTTCTCAACCTTCCCCATGCTTCAACCCTTTGATACGGCTCCTCACATTGTGGAGACCCCAGCCCTAAAATTATTTCGTTGCTACTTCATAACTAGAATTTTGCGTCTGTTGTGAATTGTAATGTAAATATCTGGTATACAGGATATCTATCTGATTTGTGACTCCAGTGCTCAGGTCATTCAAGTCTCCAAGGGGTCGCGACCCACGGGTTGAGAACCACCGGTGTGAAAGCCTCACCCCCACAGCTGTGTGCAGAAATAGAATCTGCATGTGGCATCCTGTAGGTGGCCATACCAGGCCCCTTCTGTAGAGTGAGCGGCCTCTGTGAGTGAGTGGGTCCCACACTTGGGATCCTGAAGTGTTGGAAAGGTGAGACACTGGAGAAACATCTGGCCCTGGGCAGATCTGCTAGTGCCCACCCCTTGTCTGACTGGCATGTTCTCTTGCTTGCAGCCTAGTGTCCTAATTTCATTTCTGTTCCTACGATAAGATACTCTGATAGAAAGCGTGTTAGGGGAGGAATTTATTTTACTTTATTTCAGCTCACAGTCCCAGGTTACAGAGCATGGCTTTGGGGGCATCAAAGTGACCCGTCTCAAAGCAGCTCGTCACGTCAGACCCACCACCAAGAGCAGCGAGAAATGAATGCACACACATGTGCTTGCTTTCTTGATGGTGCTCAGCTCGGCTTCTCTGCTCTCAGGACCCCCTGCCCAGGGAAGATGACGCCCACAGAGGATTGAGTCTTTCCATGTTAACTTAATCACAACAGCCCCCCCCCGCCCCATTCCACAGACACACCCAAAGGCCAGTCCAGTGTAGACAGTCCCTCAGTGTGACTCTCTTCAGGTGACTCTAGGTGTGTCAAGTTTGTAATGAAAGTTAGCCATCTCATCAGGCATATAGATGCAGCAACTGTGACTCCCCAGGGTTTCTTCAGGCAGGTCTGATCTGAATGGGCAAGCCAGATGTGTTAATTTCGGAAACATTTATCTACTGACAACAGATAGAATTGGGGGCTGGACCTCCCAGGTGCCTTGACTCTCAGGGACTGATCTGGGGACTGTGTTAACGTTGTCTTTCTGGACTTTCAGTTGCTTGTAGCAGACCATGTTTGTGACAGAACACCCCACTGACCTCTCTTTCTCTCTAGCTCCCGTGCTCAGGGCTCCACTGTGCTAAGATTCCTTTCTGTTGTCACCCCTGGGTCCACATTCTTCTCTCTGGTGTCATGTTTGAGAGAACCTGGCCTGAAACAGTGCTTGATCCTGAATGTGCATTTGATGAGGATTGGTACTGCCCAACATTAATCTCATCTTTTCTTTTGATTGTGTGTATGTGAATTTTGATTGTGTGTATGTGTGCACACACACACGTGTGTGCATAAAGGCCAGAGGTTGGCCTCCCGTATCTTTCTCAATCGATCTCCATTTGATATTTTGAAACATGGATTTCTCCATGGCTTGGACTTTGTCCAGACATCTAGACTAGCTGGCTAGCAAGCCTCAGGGATCTTCTCATTTCCTCCACCCCAGCCCCAAGATTACGGGCGCATGCTTGCTGCACTCTGGTCTTTTTTTTTTTTTTTTTTAAAAAAAACAAACAACAAAAGCCAAAACGTGAGTGTTGGGAATCTAAATCCAGGTCCTCATGCTTGCTAGACACATACTTTCCTGACGGAGCCATCTCCTTGGTCCCTGCTCACCTAATCTGTAGTGGACACAGTGGTTCTGGACACCTCACTGGAGCCGGCTCAGTGGGCTTATTCTTCTCCAACTCTCGTTTCTGATTACCTTGAATTAGAAAATCAAACTCTACACTGATTAATACAGTTTTGAGCAGCAAACTGGGGATACTGGATATTCCTTACATTAGTGTTATTGAAGATGAAATGCAGAAAGAAATTAAATCCACAAACAAGATCAAGATTACATTTTTCTTGTATTAAACCAAATATCAGCATTATTTTGTTTCTGAAAAAAAATCACATCTCCTGTCACATTAAATCAACGTTAGAATTTTCAATTTTATTGGCTCTGGTGTTATGTTTGAATATGGTTTGAAAACTTATTCTGGATTTATAGTTATATCAAGGCTGTCAGCATAAGGAGTCTATAACTAGCTTTATGTTTATTTGCACTGAAATTAAATTATAACAAATTTAAAAATTACATTGTGATTTGTTGCGAACACATACAGGCTCGTGCATGTGCTCACGTACACTGCTCTCTAAGGAGACCTCTTAGGGCTACGGAAAAATCTCTCTAGGCTTTGGGGCTTCACCAGGAAGGTTTTGATTGATAAAAGGTAACCTCATTAAAATAATGTTTGAGGACAAAGTAGTAAAGGTTGGGTTTCTGTAGAATGTATAGGACCCAGAGTATAGCAGGTGCATCAGACTAATTGTTGGATAAACGAGTTACACAAAACCCAAACTGAGTTAGCACTCTATTGTAGTGAGCTATGAGGTTCTGTATGTTTGAATGATGGTCTAGCACAGGATGCAGAAGGTTCAAAGTCCTTTATGGCTCTGCCTACAGGACACGTACTTGTCCCGGTTTTGATGAAGTGGCATTCCGAGACAGGGCTTCAGGAGCAGTGCTTCTTTATAGTAGACCCCAGGAGACCAGAGGAGGTAGGAGGGGAAGGGGGAGTGGCTGAGGTAAGCAAGAGTGGAATTTCAGGGGAATCCCCGGGGCAACACCAGCCTGCTATGCAGTGACTGGGAAGTTGACCCTGTGTGAGCCTAGAAGGGGGCTCTTCTGCTTCAGCTCCAGTCAAACGCCGGCCCTGGGTGTCAAGAGAGTCTCCCAGGAGGGCAGCAGGTGAGGCCATAGTCACAACGCACTAGGAGCAAGGAGGTGGGGACAATGATGACACTGCACGGAAGGAGCTAAAGGGATCCTGGAAAGCCCGCCCGGAACAACCACAGGCTGTGCCATCCACGCCCAGGAAACCAGAGTGATTCGAAAGCTTTGTTCTGCAATGGGGCCAGTGGTTAACTCGTTAATAGGAAAAAGGGGGCTGGGAAGGAAGCTGGCTGATGAGGCGGGAGTCTTCTGAGGCACAAGGCATGCTGGGAATCTGTCCGCACACCATGGGTGTCCGGTAGCCGCTACCACTTCTCAGCCCTCAGCAGCAACAGCTTCCTCAAGGGTCTTTAGGTCTGAAACTTCCTGAGCTCCCAAGCTCCCATCTGTGCTCTCCTTTCTGCACGCCCCCCCTCTACACCTCCCTCTTAGTGCCCTGTTCTTTGTGAGCCTCTCTCAGCTCTATACCCCATGCTTAGAATGAGTTTTTCAACCTATGCTCATACACGCGCCTCCCCGGTTGGAAATCCTTCACTAACATCTGGTTCTACCTCAAAGCTTCCGGGTAATTGTCAGCGCCATCCCTCAGGCCCAGCCACGCTGGCTTTCAGGTTGTCTGTGGGGTTAATGCTACCATACCGTTCCCATCTTGTCAATTGTTCCTTCTGAGACGTTGAGCCAAAGCAAATCCTCGCTCCCTGAGGTGACTCCTCTCAAGGATTTTGCCAGAGCCATGGAAAAGGTAATAAATGTAGCCCATAATATTTCAGTTCCCCAAACGTGGAGGCGAGAGTCTGAGTTAGGAATCAAAGAACTGATTGTTTTTCAAATGACAAAATGTGATAAAGAATTTTTTTTTTTTGTGGAAAATATACAAATGTTAGATCAGGTGAAAGAAGGGAAAAATCCACTTGATCTTCATCAATTAGAAATATCATAATGGGGGCTGGAGATGTGGCTCAGCAGTTTAGAGAAGTGGCAGCTCTCTCAGAAGACCCGGGTTTGATTCCCAGCACCCGCATGGTGGCTCACAGCCGTCTGAAACTCCAGTCCCAGCGAACCTGACATCCTCTTTGGCCCCCACAGGTCCTGTACACACACGACCCACAGAAGACATACATGCAGGGGAAACACCCAGACACACAAAATAAAACTAATAAAATTTTAAAACATTAAAAAAATAACTACCTTTGATTCAATTTTCTTGATTGGTAGTAAATTGAGAATAGGTTTCTGGGTCAGTCTATAATGATCCTGCTGTTTTATGTGGGAGGAATTTGTGCTGATGGATAAAGGAAGCTAAAGCTGCAGCCATTCAAGGCCGGCTTGACCTGGCAGTAGAAGTCCTGTTCTGAGTGTCCCCTTGTCTTCTATAAGGTGGATTTGTCTCTGTTTCTTGCTTGGCTGTCACACTTACAGCAACATATTGTGGACACGTTCTAGTTTAAGATATGCTTTCCCATCGAATTTACCGCTGGAGATTATTGCAGGTGGCCCGCAATTGTACCATGTCAGCTTTCGTTTGTGTCCGCTTGGTTTCTTCCACTGCTCCCCGCCTCATGTAAATATAAATTATAAATGAATATTTCTAGAGTGAAGCCACCATGCTGTCCATTCTGTTTCCCAGTCATAAGGTCGCCGTTGAGTCAGGGATTCATATAACAAACTTTTGACGTACTGTTTTGGATATGGCCAATGGGATGGTGACGTGGTAACCAACAGTGGTAAAGCTGAGGAGAGAAAGGACGTATCTGTAGCCTCTCAAATTCAGTGTGCCTTCCTCAGGATCATCGGTCTCTTCATCTTGACTGATATGCCTGGGGTAGTGGGTTTTCAATGGGTCCACCGACTCCTGGGTCCCAGCCTGATCGAGGTGCTTTCTTCTCCTTACAACCCTTGTGTGTCCCTGTCATTCTTCTGCGGAGGGATTTGTCCCTTCCACCCCTCAACACTCCTTTTCATGTGTTAGCCATTCTCAGAAGTCCATGCCGGAGTTCTCACCTGCTCTGTCTTCCCAGAGTCCTCAGGTCTCATCAGTGGCAAAACCTTTAGCCTTTTTTGTATCGTGTGTCTGTCCATTCCTGCCCTTCATGGAATGTGAGAGCCATGTCTTATTCCTGTGTGTGTGTGTGTGTGGACAGGTGTGGGCCTGTGTGCGTTCATATGTATCCAGGTATACTTGTGTGTACAGGTGGTCATGCATATGTGTGGACACATGTGTAGAGGGCAGAAGAAAACCTTGGGTGCTGTTCTGCAGATGGTGTCCACCTGTTTTTGAGGCAGGGTCTCTCACTGGCTTGGAAATAACTGATGTAGGCTGGGCTGCCTGGCCAGGAAGCCCCAGGGATCCTCCTGTCTCAGCATCCTCAGGGCTGGGCTGCACACATTGCTGGCCCACCTGTTCTTTTTATGTGGGATCTATGGAGTGAAGTCAGGTCTTCGTGCTTGCAAGGCAAATTTTGTACGAACTGAACTGTCAGTCTAGGGCCTCATGTCTCCTTGTCCCCTCCTTCTTCCTCTTCTTTTTAAAAAATTGTATATGGAAGTTTTGCCTGTATGTATGTCTGTATGTTACCTGTCTAGTGCCCTCGGAGGCCAGGGGAGAGCTCTGGATCACCTGGATCTAAAATAGCAGATGGTTGTGAGCTTCCATGTGAGGGCTAGGAACTGAACCCAGGTCTTCTGGAAGAGCAGCCAGTGCTCTTAACCACTGAGCCATCTCTCCAGCCCCTTTTGACTTATTCTTATTGTGTTTGTGTGTCAGGACTCTGTTCTCAACAGTGTTTTTTAATCATAATCAAACTAAAACCCATGGAAAAGAAACAAATTTTATGTAACAATATGCTGTTTGTATTCACAGTACACACGCGTGCGTGTTCACACACACACACACACACACACACACACACAGAGCTGATATAGAAGTCACATGGATGGAAATTTGTCATGACTAAATGTTATTCTGTTGGTTTCTAAACTGCCAGCCCACCAGATCAGTTACCTACAATTTGCCATAATTCTCAGTGTGCAAACCTCTTCGGATCATAGCTCAAACACTGAATTACCAAACACTGAGACTTTGACCACGAATCTCAGACATTCTGTAACTTTATCTGGAAACAGTCTGGATTGTCTGTAAAACATGAAATTCTTTATGCCTTGTGTCAGTCACTGTTCTATGACCGTGAAGAGACACCATGGCCACAGCAACTCTTATAAAGGAAAACATTTAATTGGGGCTGCCTTACAGCTTCAGAGGGTTAATTCATTCTCCTCATGGTGGGGAGTTTGGTGGCATGCAGGCAGACATTGTAGCTGAGAGTTCTATATATTGATTCTTAGAAAGAAAGAGACACTGGGCCTGTTTGGGCGCCTAAAGTTAGAAGGCCAGCCCCCAGGTGACACACTTCCTCTAACAAGACTACACCTGCTCCAACAAGTCCACACCTCCCAATCTCTCCCAGGCCATGCCACTCCCTGACATATGAGCCAGCCGTTTGTATTCAAACCATCACACACACGGTGTTCACATCTGAATGATATACTTTGTTATTAGAATCAGATATCTAGTTAGGGCCAATTTTGACAAATCTTGTAGTTCATCAGCTTCTCATTTTCTCATTCTTTTCCCCCATCCTGGCCACAGTTTTCTGGGTGTCTTGTAGTGGGCATCTGCTCTGCGAGTTGGATTAGTTTTCAGACCCGCTAAAGAGAGGAGGACACAGATGGGTTGGATGGAAGTCCCGGGACTGATACACAAACGGCAAAGTTAGCCAGTGGCTTAGTGGGTGACCAGGCTAACTAGGGTTGGGTAAGTCAGCAGAGTCTACAGGACACAGGCAGAGCATGTGGGGCACCTAACAAAGGTAGTTGAACCCAGTCACTGTCTGTGGCCATGTAGGCGACCCCATGTCTCTCTGATAGATGGGGTTTGGTCTGTGACCCCAGATACCTGTGATATTCTTGTTGGTACCTCAAGCCTGATAGTTATGACTCTCCTGGGGGAGCAGAATGTCAGATGATGTAGGAAGGCTTCCTGTTCCATGGGATAAGTGGTTTTGTGTTAATTGTAGTAACCGACCCATTTTTGTCCTCCATTTTATGGGTAGAAACCCATATAACATTAAGTAAGCCATCTTGATTATTTGAAATTAACTTTATATTGTGTGTATGTGGCCATATGTGTGCGGGTGCATATGTGTGCAGGTGTCTGCGAAGGTCAGAGGTCAATATTGGGTGTCTTCTTTGATTGTTCTTCACATCATCTTTTGAGACAGAATTTCTTGCTGGCTCAGGAGCTAGTTTGGCTAGACTGGATGGCTGGGGAGTCCCAGGGACCCTCCTATCTCTGTCTCCCTATCACTTTGAAAGTGGGCATGTGTAGCTATGCCCAACGTGATGTGGATGCTGGCTCCAAACTTAGGCCTCCATGCCTGTGCTGCAAGCGTGCTAATGCCCAAGCCGCCTCTCTAGTCCCAATCGTTTTACAGTGTAATGTTCATCTGTGTTCGGTACACTCATTCATTCACACGGCCCTGTGAGACACCCTTAGAATATCATCTTGTAAAGTTTCATCTCTAATTGCCCCACCCAACCCGTTTTCTCTGCCTAAGGATATTAAATTTAATTAGCTAATTAATAATTTACTCTTTTTGTAAACAGAGTCTAGCTGGCCTTGTGGTGATCCTTGGGCTTCCCTGGAGCCAGGATGACTGGCAAGTGCCATCACACTTGGCTTGCTTTCTGACTATTTTATACACTCCATTTGAGTGGATTGAGGCAGTATAAATCCTTATGTAACTGGTTTATTGCATTTAGCCCTGGAGGTTCTTCCACAGTGCAGCATGAGCCAGATTTATGGTTGAAAATTATTTCACCTCCAGGAAGTAATGGTGCTTGCCTTTAATCCCAACACTTGGGAGGCAGAGGCAGGCAGATCTCTGAGTTCGGCACCAGCCTGGTCTACAGAGTGAGTTCCAGGACAGCCAGGGCTACACAGAAAAACTCTATTTCAAAGAAGGAAATGAAACAAAACAAAAAGGAAAATCATTTCATTGTAGAAGTTGTATTCTCCATGTTCGTTCATTATCAACAGATACCATTTGCTCATGTTCCCTGCTTGTCGTGAAGAATGCTGCAGTAACCGCTGGCATGCAGATGGCTCTTCTGCTTTGGAGTACAGTTTCCAAGTTAGTTTCTGGATCATATGATAGTACGATTTGTGATGTACAGTAGAGCATCAGGAATATTAGTGTAAGGGCTAGAGTTGTAGTTCAGTGGTAAAACATCTGTCACGTCTGTGCTGGGTTCCATCTCTGGTGACACACACACACAGACACAGACATACACATAGACACACACCCACACATGTACACAGACACATAGACACACACATACATACAGACAGAGACATACACATACGTACACAGACACACACATACAAACACAGACATGCACATAGACACAGACACACATAAACATACACAGACACACACACAATGACACACACACACATACACACACACACACAGATACAGACACACACACAAATAGCATAAACTCAAGCAGGTTATTAAGAATTATCCAAAGCTTACGAATAAGACTGCGGATAACTAACTCCCTGTCATTTTAGAGTGTTCAGTAAACTTACCAAGACTGGAATTTCTAAGAGGTTGTGCCTGTTTGGTATAGGTTTTGTACTTGGTTAGAACCAGATGTTTAATGTGGTAATATGTGGTTTCTTTCTGGGGAAGAGATGGTCCCAGCTTGTAAACTTCCCTAATCCTAAGGACATTGACAATTTTTATTTCTTAGAACAAATCTGTATCCCTCAGTCTCTGCTTGGAACCAATTTGTTCACCATATATTTTTCATCAGTTAACCAACAAAATGACTTGACTGTAGTGATATTTCATTTGTATTTTAATAAATAAAGCTTGCCTGAAGATCAGAGAGTAAAACAGCTCCACTGGTCAGCTTTACAGACCAGGCAGTGGTGACACACACCTTTAATCCCAGTAGCCACACTAGTTTGCCATAGAAACCAGGTGGTAGTGGTGCACGACTTTAATCCCAGCCCTAGAGAGAAATATAAAACGAGAGGAGGCAGATTTCAGACACAGTCTCATTCTGAGATTCCTGGAGGCAGTATCACCATTTTGGACTGAGGTAAAGGTAAGAGCCAGTGGCTGGCTGTTTTGATTTTTTGACGTTCAGGTTGATTCATTTATTAAAATACAGACGAAATGTCACTATACTTGACACCTGCCCATCTTATGGGGGAGTCATGCATCTTTTATTTTAGATTATACTTTTTTATTGTCAGCTTGATACAAACCTAGACATATCTGGGAAAGAAGAGGGTATCTTAGTTTAAAAAATGCCTCCATAAGATTAGCCTGTAACCAAGTGTGTTACAAGGGTGTGAGCATTTTCTTGTATAGTGATTGATATGGGAGGGTCTAGCCCTTGGGGACTGGGCCACTCCTGGGCTGGTGGTCCTGGGCTGTAGAAGACAGCAGGCCGAGCAAGTCATGAGGAGCAAGCCTGCCTGAGCTGTTCCTTCAGGGCTTCTGCTTCAGCTCCTGCCCTGACTTCCCTTCACAATGGACTATAGCAACTGTAAGCTGAAACAAACTCTTTCCTCCCCAAGATGCTTTTGGTCACAGTGTTTATCAAAGCAGCAGAGCCCCTGAGATAAGTCAGGGGGCTCTTAGTTTGTGTGTACTTTTCCTCCTTCCCATGGGGACGTGGCAAGATTCCTTCCTTACTTCTGAATGTTGCTTCCTTGATGCCCATAGGTAAAATTACTCAATTTCTCCTTGTGCACTATTGGCAATTAGTCTGTTTCTCAAACCAGCCTGACTGAGTTCGCTTACTTTTGACCACTGTCCTTTGATGACTGCATGGGAGGTCTCAACATGGCGCCTGGCACAGAGCTTGGAAACGGCATCGTGAGGCTGGTGCAGGAGCCATTTTTAATGAGAGGCTGTTGCTCAGTGCCCATGTGCGTGGAGAGGAGACGCCTCGACCTCTGCTTCGGTTATGAATTACCCATCGGTTTCGTGTGAATTTCCTGAGCTGTTTCACAAGCCCGTCTCTGCACATGCCTCCCGAGCTCGGAAGGCTCCTGGCGCCTCGTCTTTGTATCATTTGACTCTTAGGACTGAAAGCCACATCCTGTTATGTTTGGTTGCTAGGTGGAGAAATGTTATCGTGGGCTTCAGCAATAATTTATCCACAGAGCTCGAGGGCTTGTCATGTTCTCCTGACAGTGAGCCGCGCCACTTTATCAGCCCGCCTGTAAATCAGGCGTGTGTGGGTGCGGATGCCAGCGCTGTTTGATCTCCTGCAGACACTGTAATAATCTGCTTTTGTCTGATTGATTCCTTCACATCAGCGCGCACACTCGGCAAGGCTGGGCGGAGAGGCCTCTGTTTATCTCTGCTGGTCATCTGCTGGAGGCCAACAGGGCACAGAATTCTCTTGGTGGGGAGATGCGAGAGCTTCTGGAATTAGGGCCTTTCCATCATCCCCTCCGAGCTGCTTTCGTTCAATAAATCAATGATAGTGGAATTGAATGCACCGTAAATACCTCAAACCATATCTCTTACAAGAATGTAAAAGTAATTCATAGAAACAGGAAAGGTAACTTTGCGAGAAAGAATTACAGCCCCCGCAAGCTGCCGACACCCAGGGCTCTTTGCTTCGTGGGCTCCCTCCCATTTCACCCCGTGAACTCTGAGAAGAATACAGTTAGGTTGGCGTTTGTTTCCAGAAAGCACAGGGTGGGGAGTGGGAGGTGGGGGGCAAAACTGACTAGAGCAGATCTCGTCTAGACCGATCACTGCTTTTCAACCTAAAAATGATTTTTTTTCTTCTTCTCAGTTTCTGTCGGCTCCTGTTACTAGTGGTCTGACTTTGGGTGTCAGAGGATGTATGGTATCGTTTTCTGAGAGCAGGCTGGGTTCTGTCGGCGAAGCTTCATGAGCTGCCCTTCTGCCACCTCACCCCAGGCCCGCCCTGTGGGGGACTGCCAATCTTCCTGAGGCCCCCCCCCCCCCCCACTCGCCAAGCCTGGTCCCCGTTTCTGGGATTGCTAATTGCTGAAGGTGGTTTGGAGCATATTCTGGCGTCAGAACTCCCAGGCACCGTGTTGAAATCTCTGAGCTGATAACCGTTTGGAGGGTGGCAGCAGCTTGCTGTGCAGTGACCTGGGAGCCATCATAGCCATCCACGCCTGCCTGGGCTGAAAGCAGAGGTCAAGTTGTGTCGTTGAAGTGATTGACTAAAACCCACTGGAGAGGAGGATTTGGTTGTAACTTCTCCCTCTTGAACGCTGCCAAGATGGAATTACATGAAGAAGCCTTCTGTTCAGAAACGAGCATAGCTTTGGGGAGAAAAAGATGACTGGATTTGACAATTTAGAGCATGCACAAACATACAATTAGACCCATAATGGCAATCAGTCACATTAATGGTTATTTATACCATTAATATGTAATGTGTATGGTAAGAAATATTTTAGGTAGTGTATGGTAAGAAATATTTTAGGTAGTAACATGTATTAGTGAAAGCAATTTAACTATCACTAAAAGAGGAAGAGATAAAACACAATCTGGGGCCTAATTCAGTCATTCATTTATGATTTGTCAATAAAGTTTATTGAGACATAGCCATATCCACTTATTTGTATATCCATGATTGCCTTTCCTTCCACCAGCCCAGTTGGGTGTTTGAGGCAGAATTATGCTTACAAAGGTGAAAATAGTTACCCGACTAGAGAAACCACTCTCCTTCCTGGCTTTCTGTAGTTTCAGACAGCCTGTTGAAATCCTGCTTTTACCCCTTACAAGCTGTGTGACTTTGGGTAAGTTATAGGACTTCTCTGACCATTGTTTTCCTGGTGTATAGTATAGGGATCATAGTATAAACTTCCTATTATGGGTTAGTGATCTCATGAATAGTGTGGGATTTCCCTCTGCATGCTGTGAATATGTTTTGTTACCATTGGTTGATAAAGGTGCTGCTTTGGCCTATGGCAGAGCAGAATATAGGTAGGTGGGAAAACTAAACTCAATGTGGGGGCGAAAAAGAAGGTGGAGCCAGGCAGATGCCATGTAGCTGCAGAAGGGGGAAGATACTAGAACATTACCAGTAAGCCACAGCCTCATGGTGATACACAAATTAATAGAAATGGGTTAATTTAAGATGTAAGAGCTAGTTAGAAATATGCCTGAATCATTGACCAAACAATGTTGTAATTAATATAGTTTTTGTATGATTATTTGGGTGTGAGGGGCTGGGAAATGAATGTGCAGCCTCTGTTTACACATAAACATCTTAGAAATGTCCCAACTAAGGAACAGCGGCTCTCCATGTGGCTTGTCACCTGTGCCATTTTAGCCAGTTAGCCAGTTGGCACAGGCACACCTCCCTCACCTGGCATTTTGTTGCTGACGCCTTTTGTGTCCTATGCCCTACAGCAGGGTGTGGAAGTGGATACTCTCAGCTCAGAACTCTTGAGAAGGACCAGGCGGAGCTTCAGGCATCTCTGGCTGTGTTGCTTTCCCAAGGATTGCAGATACCTCTGAAGACAGAACTGGAAGGGTTCTTTCCAGGCCTGCAGAAGCTCACTCTGTCTGGCTCCTCTAATTAGAGCAACAGAGGCCCCAGCGCCGGTACAGCCTGATCTATGACACGCTGGAGATGGCATGTCTGCTCTTTACAGTTCCCAGAAGGCTTAGATGTAGTTTCAACAAATTGAAGGTTAAATCACTTGATGGCATAACTTTAGGTGAAACCCCAAGTCCTAAAAACTGCAGTTTTGAAATCCACCGATCTCTTCCCTTGCCCTGGCTCAATCAAGTTTATTATAAAGTTGGCAAGCTTAGTGCCTGTTGGTTCCACTCAACAAGCATGAACAGCAGCAGCAGCAGCAGCAGCAGCAGCAGCAGCAGCAGCAGCAGCAGCAGCAGCAGCAGCAGCTACCACAACAGCAATAGCAACCACCAAAAATAGCACACTGGAATGGGCATGGTGGTGTTTCAATAATACTTTATTTATAAAAGCAGGCAGTAAGGTGTAACCACATGGCTTGTGGATCTCCCTCTGCAGTCTCTGCCTTAAGAACATCCTATTCACAGGCTGGAGAGGTGGCTCAGGGGTTAAGAGCGTGTGTTGCTTTTCCATGTGGCTCACGACCACTGTGACTCCAGCTCCAGGTGACGGCAGCCCATATCATGGTGGACATCAAGCAGAATGGGACATTGGCAGGAAGAAGCCAGAACAACATACATCTATCAACACACACACACACACACACACACACACACACACACACACACACCCCAGTGATTGACTTTCTCGGGTTAGGCTCTGCTTTCTACAGCCTCATCTCCTCCCTGTGCTCTAGGCAAACATCAGATCCATCAACGGATCTACCATTAGATCAGAGCCCTAAGGACCTGACGGTTTATGGAAAAGCCCTCACAGACTATTCTCCTAGGTGTGTTTTAAAGTCAATCATATAGTATCATGTTAATAGACTCAGTAGTTACAGGGTGTATCTGGGCAGTGAGGAGACTCTGCTCCTACAGATGGGGTCAGTGCCTTCACAAAGGACTTGGGAGAGTCGCCGTCCTCTCTTCCACCATTGTGAGTGGGTCAGTTCCTTTTCCATTGCTCTAATAGAGCACCATGAGCAAAAGGGGCTTGGGGGAGGAAAGGGTTTATTTCAGTTTACAGTCCCACATCATAGTTCATCATCGGAGGAATTCGGGGCAGGCAGAGACCAAAGTGAGGCCGCGAAGGTGTGTTTCCTCCTGGCTTGTTCCACTCTGTTTTCCTATACACCCCAGGCCCACTTTCCCAGGGTGGGCACTGCCCATGGTGGGCTGGACTGTCCCACATCAGCCATCATTCAAGAGAATGCCCCCTACCAGCCAGTCACACAGAGACCTTTCTCGTTTTAGATCCCATCTTCTCAGAAGGCCACGTCTTGTGTCAAGCTGACATAAACACTATCCAGTCCATGAAGTGTGTATGTGGGGACTAAATCCCCACATACACACCTAATCCCATCCCCAGGGACGTAATTCCTCCAACAAGGCTGCATCACCGCCCCAAATGGTGCCATCAGATGGGGATCAAGTATTCAAATATCTCAGGCTATGCAGGGCACTTCTTCTTTGATCTACCACAGTGAGCATGCAGTGCGTGGGTAGCAACCTTGAAGCAAAGGGAACTGGTCGCTACTGCATACGAAACAGAACCCTGATTTTGGACTTCTTACATTCCAGGACCATGAGCAATAAATTCATGTTGTTTCCAAATTACTTAGTCTAAGGTAAGACTAAATAGAGACATACAGAGACAGGACCCCACCTTCTAATCCCCTCCCACCTTGCCCAAAGTGTCAGACCCCAAGGAGCAGAGAGGAATAAAGCATCCCCCAGTTAGGACCATACTGCCCACTGTCTGTCTTGTTGTTGGGGCTAGAGACATCTGATTGACTTCAGTATGTCCATCCTGTTTCTTTGTTCCTTCATTATTTCATCTGGAAACATGGTAGACCAGCAAAAGACTACAGTTCCCAGCAGCCTTTGAGCTGGTTGCTGGACTGTGTTCAGAAGTGATTATTTGATGCTTACAGGGTGGAGTTGCTTTCTGTAGTCTTCCTCCCCTTCCCCATTAGAATGCAGAATTGAGTGGTAGGGTTGGGAGCAGACCCCCAGCCCGTGGTAAACCGTGTGTTGAGAGAGGTGGTGAACAAGACTGAGAGATGCGATGCCTGGTGTCAGAGCTGTGGAATAGGCCATGCGGCTGGCCTGTGAATTGTCATTGGAAAGTCTTTTTCTTTAGGCTGTCGCTGTTTTGTCCCTGCTCCATCAAACAGACCCATGTCTTGATTTGTAGGATATTTAAATTCCCTGCCCAGAAAAGCTATGCAGTCAACCTTTTTGATATTTATGGAATCCTGAAAACAAAATTTAAGTGACTTATATAATATGCCCAGAACAGAGCCTTGTACAGTCAGTGTGCAAGCAAAATGCTTGCCTTGGACACATGAGGACTGAGATCTTCAAAGCAGGCAGGAGAGGTAGCATGCTTGCAGCCCTAGCATGGAGAGGTGGAGACGGGTACCGCCCTAGCACACTATGGGAACTCCTGGCCAGTGAATGGCTCAGCCTCATAAAACAAGGTGCATAGTGCCTGGGGAAATGACCCCTGAGGTTGACCTCTGGCTGCCACACACGCAGGTGCACAAACATGCACACACGTGCCTAGAACCCTTAAAGTTCAAATGAAGCTTCCATGTCACATTTAAAAGAGTCTGAGGGTCAGGCTCAGGTTACTCCCGGGGCTGTAAACTCCCTGACAGGAAAGCCATTCTTCCTGAGCTGTGGCTGTGACCCACAGCCTCCCGACAGGCAAGTGCTGCCCTGACTGGTCACTGCTTGTAAGTGTTGCTGGGGATTTGTTCCTCATGGGTGCGGAATACCTCTTGGCCTTAACCATTTGCTCTTTGAAAACTTCAGAAACCACTCCCAGCCCTAATACTGCAGGGATCTCTGAGCTGGGAAGCGGTTCCCTACCTCTCTGAAATCTTCCCGTTTTGCAGGAATTAGCAGAATCCAGAAAGACATGGGTAGACAGATACCACATTCGTGAGAATTAACTGACATGGGTTTAGGCTGTGTTACGATTTGAATGTGAAAAGCTCCCCGCGGGTTTCTGAAAACTTGTTCTCCAGCTGGTGTGTTGCTTTTTGGGGGAAGGATTATGGAACCTTCAGGAGATGTCACCTCACTAGGGGAAGCGGGTTACTAGGGGCGGGACTTAAGGTTTGAAGGCCCCATTTCCTGTCTGCTTCTGCTCCATGATCCACCGAGGTCCCAGGACACACAACCAAGAGAGGGACATAGGCTTCCAAGCCCTGCAGCCAGCCCCCAGGTAGCCCCGTGTGCCTTTGAAGCATTTTAGTACTGGGAATCAATGATCCCTGCCTTCTTCAAAGTAAGTCTTGGGGCTGAGGAGGTAGTTCAGTTGGTAAAGTGCTTGTCCAGCATGCATTTAGCCCTGGGTTTGAGCCCCAGCATCAAAGACACTGGGCATGGTGGTGCAGGTCTGTAATCCCGCCACCCAAGAGGTAGAGATTGGAGGATCAGGAGTTCAAAGCTATCCTCAGTTACTGTTCTGGTTGCCTTTCTGCCGTGATAAAACACTCTGAAAACAACTCGGGAAGGAAAAGGTTTATTTTGTCTTTTACTTTCAGGTCACTGAGAGAAGTCAGGGCAGGAAGTCAAGTAGGGCAGGAAGCAGAAACCACGGAGGATGGCTTCGCTTGTTCTGATATTAATGATGGTCCAGTGTGACTGTGTGAGCGTCTGTCTCAACATTCTTCACACTCGTCTGCGTGTGCCACATCCACTCACTTGCATGCACACACGCAGATCATGCACAGCCATTCCAGGGAGCGTGACCGACACATCTTTTTATCAATTCAGAGGCAGGAGTGTGTGCTTAGAGACCACGGGGCCTCCGGGTGTATTCTGGGTGGTAATAGGCTCGCAGATCCCGGGTTGACATTGGCTCCCTTGTGCTGTGTGAGGCAGATGATGTCTTGGGTTAAGTGCGGTTCATGCTCTGAAATTCTGCACAGGAAAGAGTGCAGAGATGAAAGTATAGAGGGGACCATAAGGAGGACAAGAAGCATAGAGGAAATGTGACTTGAGGAGGAAGTTCCTGGGAGTGGAAGGTTGAAAGGGGGCGGAGACTCAGGAGGTGTGAGAGGCAGGAAGCTGAGTAAAAATAAAAATGCCATGGCAAACCCTGCTGCTTTGCATGTTAATTTAAAAAGTGAAAAGACAAATGAAATTAACAATATACTTATGAGGAGGAATTTTGAAGACATGAAAAAGCATTTGCTCTCCCAGTCTAACCCCTGGGCATGGAGCAGACCGCAAAGGAAGGAATGGAGGACCAGCAGGCGGGGTTCCTGAGCACAGAGGGCCACCATAGTTTTCTCAGCCTCCTTCCACAGCCTCCTTGAAGAAACACTGACCTTTTAGCTCATCCCCGAGTGTCACTAGCGGCGGCATCTCTCGTAGTGAGAGGAAAACAGAAGCACTAAGGCTTTCTTATCATGCTTAACAACGGCCAAGTTTTTCTCCACAATTGTTTGAAAACCCCAAACATGACTTTTAAATCAAAAAGGAAAATCTGATCACTTTGTGTCTGCCTGTGGCTCTGGACTCCAGAGCTGAGCCTTTAAAGGGACTGACACATGATAACAAATGGGTGTGTCTGTGACCCCCCACATCATCACATGATAACAAAGGGGTGTGTCTGTGACCCCCATCCTCACATGATGACAAAGGGGTGTGTCTGTGACCCCCCATCCTCACATGATGACAAAGGGGTGTGTCTGTGACCCCCCATCCTCACATGATGACAAAGGGATATGTCTGTGACCCCCATCCTCACATGATGACAAAGGGGTGAGTCTGTGACCCCCATCCTCACATGATGACAAAGGGGTGTGTCTGTGACCCCCATCCTCACATGATGGTAAAGGGGTGTGTCTGTGACCCCCACCCTGCCCACATTTGTGTTTATTCTCCTCCCCCATGCTGTCAGGTCCCCTGTTCTCTGCCCCGCATGCTCAGCATTTGCATGTTCTATGTAGTCTCAGAGATGCTTCATGTTGGGGCATCCTTTGGGGACATCCCTCGATGGTTATCATTATTTGCCTATCTTGGGGAAAACACAGAGTGAGGCAAGAAAGAAGTGTGTATTGACGAGGCTTCATGTTACAGAAATGTGTGTGAAAACAGCACATAAAGGTTTTATTTTTAAAATTGTGTGTGTATGTGTGTGTGTGGTGTGTTTGTGTGTGGTGTGTGTTTGTGTGTGGTATGTGTGTTTGTGTATGTGTGTGGTGTGTGCGTGTGGTGAGTTTGTGTGTGTGGTGTGTGTGTATATGTGTGTGTGTTTGTGTAAGTGTTGTGTGTGTATATGTGTGTGTGATGTGTGTTTGTGTGTGTATATGTGTGTGGTGTGTGTTTGTGTGTGTGGTGTTTGTGTGTGGTATGTGTGTTTGTGTGTGTGGTGTTTGTGTATGTGTGTGTGTGTGTGTGTGTGAGATGTATGTGTGTGTGTGTGTGTGTGTGTGTGTGTGTGTGTGTGTGCCTATGGGTACAGTGCCCACCAGAGGCCAGAAGAGGGTGTTAGATACCCTGGAGTTGGAATCACAGGAGGGGGTGAACCACCGTTATGGGTCCCAGGAACTGAACTTACATCTTCTGTAAGGACAGCAAGAGCTCTGAACAGCTGAGCCATTGTCCCACAACCTCACAGGTGCCTTTAGGTGATGAAAATCATGGGCTGCTTGACCTGCTAGCGAGGAGACTTTGCTTTCGACTAAACAGGAACTGTCAACAAAACATCTACTGCTTAGAACAGCTGTGTTTTCAGTCTGGGGAGAAGTGCTGACCGTGTAGTCATGAGGACCTGAGTCTGTTCACCCAGCACCCACAGAGAAGGCTGGCAGGCAATGAAGTGTGCAGAGATGGGAGGGTTCTGACTCCCCAACCAGCTCAGCCAGATTGGTGAGCTCTAAGTTGTGGATGGATTTTATTTTGGATTGCCAGCTTATGAAAAACAACATGAAGACTTAGTATGAATTATGAAAACTTGGCCTCAGTTTAGGCTTGTCCCACTAGCTCTTTTTTTTAAATTAATTTATTTATTTATTAAAAATTTCCACCTCTTCCCCGCCTCTCTTTTCCCTCGCTCTCCCTACCTCCCCCTCTTCACCTCCCCCTCCCTCTCTAGTCCTAAGAGCAGTCAGGGTTCCCTGCCCCGTGGGAAGTCCAAAGTCCTCCCCCCTCCATCCGGGTCTATAAAGGTGAGCATCCAAACAAACCAGGCTCCCACAAAGTCAGTCCATGCAGTAGAATAAAAACCCAGTGCCATTGTCCTTGGCCTCTCAGTCAGCCTTCATTGCCAGCCACGTTCAGAGTGTCCATTTTGATCACATGCTCCATCACTCCCAGTCCAACTGGCCTTGGTGAGCTCCCATTAGATCAGTCCCACCATCTCAGTGGGTGAACGCACCCCTCATGGTCCTGACTTCCTTGCTCATGTTCTCCTTCCTTCTGCTCCTCATTTGGACCTAGGGAGCTAAGTCCAGGGCTCCAATGTGGGTCTCTGTCTCTATCTCCATCCATTGCCAGATGAAGGTTCTAATGTGATATGCAAGATATTCATCAGTGTGGCTATGGGACAAGGCCAGTTCCGGCACCCTCTCCTCTGCTGCCCAAAGAGCAAGCTGGGGACTTTTCCTTGGACCTGGGAACCCCTCTAGAATCAAGTCTCTTGCAAACCCTAAAATGGCTCCCTTAGTTGAGATATTTACTTCCCTGCTCCCATATCCACTAGCTCTTATAACTTAAATTAACCCATAATTTAAAATTACGTTCTTTTGCATGGCTTGGTTACCATTACACTGCACTGCCCATCCTGCTTCCTCAACATTTGGCTGGCGCCTCCGCCTTTCTTCTTCCCAGAGTTCTCTCTGTCGTAAAGTCCTATACCTCCTGCCTGGCTATTGGCCATTCAGCTCTTTGTTAAACCAATTATAGTGACACATCTTCACACAGTGTAAAGGAACATTCCACAGCACCAACTTCAGTGAGACATCCTGTTTCAGAAGCTAGAGAGTGATGGAGGATAGCACTGATGTTGACCTCCGCCCTCCACATATCAGTGCACACACATGATGCATCCCCACATGTACACATGTACCCTCGGGAACTCATACATACACCACATAGCATCACCATCCCCACACTATTCCCTTTTCCATGTGAGACTATTAAAAGCCCAATTTTGAGCTGGCCTTTGCTGAAAACCAAGGGAAAATAAAAGCATTTGTGTTTAGCCCTCCTCTCCAGCTCTGTTTGTCATTCTGCTCACAGGCATGTCGTATGTCTTGCATCTGGTGACATAACACCCATCTGTGCTTTAGAGCAGAACATTTTGTTTCCAATTTTGAGATCTGGCAGGGGATCCACTGTGGCTGACAGGGGGAAGGTTGAAGGTCACCAAGCAGAAGGAGGGGGCCAGAGACTTCAGGATTACACAGTCAGTTCCTGGGGACACGGCCTTGGGGTCACGGGGAGGGAGTCTGTGTCCTGTCAGACACGCACAGAGTTCACAGTCACTTAGACAGAAGACACAGTTCTGATTCTGACCTCTGGTTTTTCTGAATTCCTGTCTTGTGATTTAAAACCAGGTTTCTCTAGGCTGGGGGCGAAGATCAATGGTGAAACTCTTGCCTATGATATGTCAGGCTCTGGGTTCACTTACTACCCATCCTTCCAAGTTCCCACACAACAGAAGGTGTCTTTGAAATCTAGTTCATTCCCAGAATGAGTGGAAGCATCTCTTATTTGCTTCCATTAATCCACTATCTTTCATTACATCACCACTGAATTTAATTGAGGCTTTGATACTACATGGAGACAGTATTCCTACTGCTCAGAATCTGCGTTGTCTTAAGAACATGAGGCTGGGGCTGAAGAGATGGCTCAGCAGTTAAGAGGGCTTGATTCTCTTCCAAGAGGACAAGATCTTTGTCTAGAGGCTCACAACCACCTGTAACTTCGGGTACAGGGGACCAGATAGATACCTTCTTCTGACCTCCGTGGCCACTGCACTTATATGGCGTGCACTTAGATTTGCACACGGACCTACCCCTAAAAAGAAACAGAGAGAAACATGTAAAAGGGCTATAAGGTGGGGCCACATAAAAATGGCATACACAAAAAAGACATCACTAAGTAATTAAATATAATAATTTAGATTCTGAGAGAACAGAAATTAATATATGAAATCAAGAGACCATTAAAAGAATCTGATAAACCTGTAATTAAGCTTCTCTTTAATTAAGCTCCAAATTTCTCTCTGAGGTTCCTGATAACCAAAGAGGAAAGGGGCTGGGTGAAAGAGCTGGTTCATAATGCTCACGACTAGGAAAACCCAAGTATCAGTCCTTGGACTGTAAAGCACCCCATAAGCTTAAGTCTGGAAAGGCATCTCATGTAGGGGCATGGAGGAAGAGATGGCTAAACACATTCATGCGATCATTCTTTGTAGCATGGCTCAGTAAAAGCCAAAGTTGTGACATTAAGAGGACTCAGCAGGAGGCATCCTGTAATAGGAAAGTCTGCTATGCTGCATGGTGACGTAGATGTCATGCCTTTCATAGAGGGATTGCTCCCTTGCATGGATGTAGTGCATGCACCTGTCTGAGGTGGAGCAGGTGCAGGTGAGCCCCTCCAAGCTCTCACCTGGGAACCCTGAGATCATGTGTGATACTGGGGGAAGCCTCTGACCTCTAGGGTAAATGAATGTTTCCATCGACTGGGATTGCTTAATTTAGGAGTGACGTTGTCAAGGTCTTCCAGGCTGAGGATTAAGTGTCTGGCCCTGATTGAGACTTGTCCACTCAGGCAGGGCTCAGAGCTGTTAATATGCCCTGGGCAGAATGTTCAACATTGTGTCATGCCTCAATCTCCTTAATCATTGCTAATGGTGGTGATAAAAATAACGCTGTTCAAGGCAGAGGGTGTTAAGTCAAGGCAGCAACTTGTGACTTGTCACACTCAGAACATAACAAGAGAAGAAAGCCCAGGCTGGAGGAAGGGCTTCTGTTTCTGGCTTTGGCCAAATTATCAGAAGTGAGACTGAGGATGTTTTTGATGCCTTTATTTTTCATAATTAGTTAAGTGAGGCTTTCTTCATGGCTTTCAAACTGTTACCCCCTTAGAGCATCCTCAGCAACATCACCATCATCATCACCATCCTCATTATTAGCATTCTCCCCCTTCTCTTCATCTTCCTCTTCCTCCTCATCCTCAGCAGCACCAGTAACAGCCCATCTTCAGCATCCTGCTCTCCTTCCTTCTCTTCAGCATCCCCAGCATCACTATTACAGTACCATTAGCAGTATCATCATCAGTATCCCTCTCATTTGCATCCTCAGCATCTTCATTCTTACCCTCAGAATTTCCAGCATCCTCATTGTGGTGGTTTGAACGGGAATAGCCACCATAGACTCATACATTTGAATTTTTTATCCTTAGTGGAATTGTTTAAGAAGGATTGGGAAGTGTGGCCTTGTTGGAGACTGAGTATCACTAAGGGCTGACTTTGAGGTTTAAAAAGCCTATTCCAAGGACAGTTAGCATTCTTTCTTTGCCTCATAGTTATTGTCTCAGTATGTAAGCTCTCAGTTGCTGCTCTAGCACCATGTTTGCCTGTCTGCTGCCAAGCTCCCACCATGATGGTCATGGACTCACTCTTTGGAACCATGAGTCTCATCAAATGCTTTGTTCCATAAGCTGCCTTGGTCCTGGTGTCTTTTCACAGCAATAGAAAAGTAACTAAGACACTCGGGTCCAACCTTAGCATTACCACCACTACCAACAGCAGCAGTAGGGAACTAAGGGAAAATTCAATGTCCTTGGTCCCCACTTTAGATCCCCTGAGCCATAGACTCTAGTTTTGAGGAAGTTCTGAAATTCTTCTGGGGCACATTGATATTCACTAAGTGCAGGGATGGCAGGGTTGCCTGTATATAGTAGGTTAGTATGAAAATGGCCCAACCTTCCGTTCCTCTTCACAGCCACACCACTTGCGTGCTCCTTTTGGGAAGCAGTGCCTACTGCCTCAGCTGCTGACTGCTTGCTTGAGCCAATGATGAGGTCAAAGTGATGAGATGCTATTTATGAGCAACTTTGTTTCCTAGGTGTCTTTTTTATTTCTACACCTGTCTCTCGGTTTCTCAGAGCTATACACAACCAAGAGAGCAAACCTGGGCTACCTTGCTAGAAGATGAAACTCATATGAGACACATCTTTGTCCTTCCCTTACAAGCTAGCTTAGGCTAACACCTCCTGATCAACTTTCCAGTTGAATTTGAGAGCTCAGGTGATATTAGCAGAGCCTGACCTGGTCCCAAGGATACCTGAGCTAATTCACAGACTTGATACACAGTAAGGGGTATCGTTGCAAGGTGCTGGGGTCTTTAAATGCATAGATTTATCACTGAGTTAATACACAGACTTGATATACAATAAGGGGTATTGATGCAAGGTTCTGGAGTCTTTATACACATAGAATTATCATGGTATAATAGGCTCAAAGACCTTTAATTATGGTTAGAATCCACTTATGAGTGAATACATACCGTGTTCCTCTTTTTGGGTCTGGCTTACCTCACTCAGTAAAGCGTTTTCTATGTCCATCCATTTGCATGCAAAATTCAAGATGTCATTATTTTTTACCGCTGAGTAAAACTCTAATGTGTATATGTTCCACACCTTTTTTAACCATTCTTCTATTGAGGGGCACCTAGGCTGTTTCCAGGTTCTGGCTATTACAAATAGTGCTGCTATGAACATAGTTGAACAAACGCTTTTGTAGTATGTTTGGGCATCTCTAGGGTATATTCCCAAGAGAGGAATTGCTGGGTCCTGAGGGAGGTTGACTCCCAGTTTCCTGAGAAACCGCCACACTGATTTCCAAAGTGGCTGCACAAGTTTGCATTCCCACCAACAATGGATGAGTGTTCCCCTCATTCCACATCCCCATTCGTGATCCTAGAGAAGCTAAATAAGAAGACGAACCTGATGAAGATTATTTACCTATCCGCCAGGAGGTAGGAAATAGTCAAGAGTCCCAGGTAACCTTGGGTGCATGGGGGGGGGGGTGGTGGGAGGGTTGTTGGAAGGGGAGAGGGTTAGAGAGAAGGGAGTAGGGGAGGAAGGGAGAAAGCTCGGTTGACCGGGATGGGGGGAAGGGAGGAAGGATGAATGTGGGATCAGGGAAGAATATATTTCAACTAAGGGAGTCATATTAGAGTTTACAGGAAACTTGATTATATATGGGATCCCAGGTCCAAGGAGAGATCCCCAGATTGTTCTCTGGACAGAGGAGGGGGTGCCTGAACCAGCCTTGGCCCGTGACCATACTGATGAATATTTTGCTTATCACCATAGATCCCTCACCTGGCGTTGGATGACGATACAGATGGAGGCCCGCGTTGGAGCACCGAACTGAGCCCCCCAAGTTCCAAACGAGGAGCAAAAGGAGGAAGAAAATGACGAAGGACTGCGAGGGATACTATCACCCACTGATACAAGGGGTCGGATCTAATGAGAGTTTACCAAGGCCAGATGGACCGTGACTGAAAGAGCATGTGATCCAACCAGATTCTCTGAATGTGGTTGGATTTTCTGAATGTGGCTGGCCTGCAGTCTTTCCGAGAAGCCATTGACAATGACACTGGGACTGGTTTCCTCTGCATATACTGGATTTTTGGGATCCAGTCTGTTTGGATGCTCACCTTCCTGGACCTGGAGTGAGGGGGGAGGAACTTGGACTTCCCACAGGGCAGGAGACCCTGACTTCCCTTGGGGACAAAGAGGGAGGAGGAGAGGGAGGGGGGAAGTGGGAGGGCGTTGGGAGGAGGGGCGTAAATGGAAACTTTTTATAATTTAATAAAATTACTAAAAGAAAAAAAAAAGAATTATCATGGTATTAGATAAATGGCAGAAGACTGAGATTCTACAGTCTGGAAACCCAACTTTTTTGACTTTCAGTTTGTGAAATTCTACATCACAAATGATGAATTCAGCCAGTAATGTGGTGCCATACTGTCTTGATGAAATGTGTCTTCTCTACTGAGCCTTTATCCTCCCAAGGAGAGGAAAGCTGTTGTTTAATTCTTAGTTAGTTATAGGTAATCTAGGTTAACACATTTAGGCCATGTTTATGCCAGTCATTCAGCCATCAGTGTGGCTCTGCTCTCTTCATGGAAGCATGGTGAGATGGCCTTTTTCTACTTCCATTAGGTTAAACATGGTCACATGACAGATTTAGCCAATGCAGTGGGAGCAAACATGAATCACTTCCGAGTAAAAGTGAATAATAGTTTTGTTCCACAGTTCTCATTCTATTTTCCTGGGCCCTCAGTTATGGAAGATGTAGTAGAGCATGAGACTCTTAATGGGCTCAAGCCCCATGTTGGGTGCTATCTGTAGACAGAAGTTTCTGTTCTGCTTATCCCTGCAGCCATTCAGTCCCAAAGAAATACACAAAGGCCTGTATTAATTATAAACAGTTTGGTCTATGAGCTCAGGTTTTTTTATTAACTTAATCAACCCATAATTCTTATCTATGTTTAACCATATGACTTGGTACCTTTTCTCAGTAAGGCATTCTCATCTTGCTTCCTCTGTGTCTGGTTGATAACTGCATATTTGCCTTTTTGTCCCCCTTAGTTCTTGACCAAGTATAGTCTGGTTGCCCTGCTTGTACTTCCTGCCTGGCTACTGGCCCATCAGTATTATATGAGTGTCACCAATATGAGTGACAAATCTTTACTGTGTACAAGAGCATTGTCTCACAACAAGGATGCACCGATAGACTGTTGCCTTGACACTGGGGTAGCTCAAACACTGATTTACCACACAGGGACAATGTCCAAAGAGAGTTTTCAGGGACTGAATTTGGCTTTTCAAGAGTAACAATAAACCTTAATTTCTAGCTGTGTGGGTCCTAGTTTCCCCAGAGGGTTGGTACCCTTATCCTAATGGATATACTGGAAATTCTTATTGATAAGACTCTTCTGGGCTTCAAAGTCTTCCCTTAGAGATTTTTTTGAGCTAGGCTTGCTGTATCCAGATGTCATATATTGAGGGCTTTAACCAATGGAAATGGATTTTCTTATAGTTCTAGGGCTACAAGTCCAAGATCAAGGTATTTCTAGCTTTAGGTCTTTCTGGAACTCATCTTCTTGGCTTCTCACCGTGTCTTTCCATGGTCTTCAAATAGCATATGTAACACCCTGATTGGTTAAAATTTATTTTTCTTACAAGTCTTTTATTTCAACCTAACTGCCTTAAAGTAATTTTATTACCTTTTTAAGTATAGGGGTGTTTTGCTTGCATCTACGTCTGTGTATCATGAGCATGCCTGGTACTCCTGGAGGTGAGGCCGGAAGAGTCCTGGGAGGTAGTTACGTGTTGAGAGCTGCCGTGTAAGTGTTGGAAATTAAACTCAGGACCTCTGGAAGAGCAGCCAGTGCTCTTAACTGCTGAACCATCTCTCTAGCCCTCTTTTGGTTGTTGTTGTTGTTATTATTATTATTATTTAGATAGTTTCACTATGTGGCCTAAGTTGGTCCTCAACTGGTGATATAACTTTCACCTTCTGAGTGCTTTGCCTGGAAGACATGCACTACCACTAATGGTTAATTTCATCACTTTATAAAAGTCAGAATCTAGATTAATCATACTTTGAAGTCCTTGGGGTTAGAGCTTCAAGACATGAATTTTGAAAAACCATAATCCAGTCCTCGGAGTATGCCTGGAGGATCTTCCTAGGGAGATGTGGACAAGTGACTATGACCTCAGGTAGAAAGGGTCTGGACAGATCAAAGTCATGATTCCATCTAGATCCAGGCTGCTGAACACTGATTTCTTGTGGCTACTTACAGAAGTGTAGGTGAACAAAACATCAGCATGTCACAGAAAAGTCCAGCCCAGTACGGTTGATGACTCCTGAGAGCCACATCACTGTGTCCCAAGCCTGATAAGTCATTTACTCTTCCAAGGCTTGCATCTTGTGGTTGGAATCCAAGGTTAAGGCTCTGGTGACCCTCTCCTCCCTTTATGAGGAAGTTTTAACAGCCCCATTTCCCTAGAGCTGGCTGTGGCTAGCTTTGCTTACTCTGTTGCCATGACTACAAGGGTTGGGATAAGGCATGTGGGGGTCACTAGAGCAATCTCTGCTCCATGATGCTGCAGACCACGGTTGTTTATTCTACAATGAGGGTGTGAGTTTCGGGACTCTGTCTGTGCTTCGGCAGGTCTAAAATTCAAGGTCTTTCCCCAGAAAGACTTCCATCCCCCAACATTTTACTGTGTTTGCTTGGTTTATTCAGACTCCCCTTCTATTATTGGGTGCGGCAAACTTGTTTTACCCACTCACACATTCTAAAGTTGCCTTTTCCTGGACTTTGCGAAACTCCTAAACTAAAACTTGGACGCCTTTGTCCTTTCACAATAAGCTCAACTGCAAGTCAAACATAGTGAACTCTGCTTTGAACAGAGAAGTCAGGGGGAGGGAAAACCAGGAATTACACATGCTTTGCTTAATATATCAAAATATTTCCCTACCTCATCAGAATGCAGATGTTTGCCTAATA
This sequence comes from Myodes glareolus, assembly GCF_982192425.1. Taxonomy (NCBI): domain Eukaryota; kingdom Metazoa; phylum Chordata; class Mammalia; order Rodentia; family Cricetidae; genus Myodes; species Myodes glareolus. Next base: position 9,875,042 of record NC_142035.1, on the reverse strand, counting down.
GGATCTCTTCTTGGAACCTCAACAGATAAAACCATGAATTAACCTGGAATGAATTTGGCTTTCCTTGTGAGAATTCATCAGCTTTGGTTCCTAAGGCAAGCTCAGGGTCTAGAGAGCTTGGGACACTCACCTGGACTGAGTTGGCCCTTGTGAAAATGTAACTTGTTCATCTGGCCATATTTACAATTTATGTATTTAATGGGCATGGGTATTTTGTCTGCATGCATATCTGTGTGTCGCATGTATGCAATGTCCATGGATGTTGGAAGAGGGGACCAGATTCTCTGGAACTGGAGTTATTGGTGGTTACCAACCACTGTGTAGGTGCTGGGACCTAAATCTGGGCCCTCTGCAAGAGCAGTCAGTGCTCTTAATCTCAGCCCTCTGTCCAGGCCCTATGACACAACTTTTGAACTATGGTGTTACTGACGGACATTTCCACACAGGAGAAGCATGGGTATCTTTATGTAACTATTATGAGAAAATAAGAGCAACCGAGATGAGCTTGTGACAGACACAAAGCAGAACACAAGTCAGGACTGATCAACGGCCCTTGTTTGAAAGCTCCTAACAGTGACGTCTGAACACTGATTCCCTCCAGTTTTGAGAGTCGCATTCTGTGAAGAATGTGTCCAGGCTGAACTCCAGGGCCCAGGAGTGATTTGAGGGAACAAAAATGCTTCATTCTCTGGGCTGAGTTCCTTGGTTCAATGACTTGGGTTTATATGCGTCAAGATCTGGGTGTCCACCATGGGCTGGTTCATGGCCCCTCACCCATCATTTTCCACATCCTTTCTGCCTCTTCAGTTTCACCTGGTATTGCTTTTAGGTTTTTCTTTTTGCCCTTTCTTCTGCTCCTCTTCCTTGCTCTTCCTCCTCCTTTCTATTCTTCCTCCTTCTTCTTTCTTCTCCTCTTCTTCCTCCCCCTCTTCCTTCTTCCCCAAAGCAAAATATTGGGAGAAACAGATCACACACACAGTGACCATGACCACAGCTGGTAATGTGGCTGTGCCCAGTGACCAGGACCACCAATTGTTCTCTGCAATGATGACTGTAGCTTCTAGGGGACCTGGGAAAATGCCTATAGCTGATTTTGGTTAAAGGAATCTGAGAGAAGTTAGACTCTGGACAAAGGATTGCCCATCTCCGAACGTGAGTACACCCAAGGGCACGAAATGCTGAGTCCAAAGCTTGTTAAAATGAAACCAGAACCAAGAGCACATTCACTGTAATTTCCCTCAAGGAATGCAGACTATTTGAATATGCTGCTAGCGTTTTATATAGGAAGTAGGAGGTGTGTGTGTGTGTGTGTGTGTGTGTGTGTGTGTGTTCAGTTGTGTGTGGAGGGGTGTGTGGAGGGGTACCTGCATGTGAACATCAAAAACCTCAGCTGCTCTGCACCTTGTCTTTCTCACAGGATCTCTCAGTTTCACCCAAGAGTGCACTTGGCTAGGAGGCCTGACCAGTGAGTGCCTGAGATCTCTCTCTGCTTCCCTGACAGGGGGATTGCCAGCTCCTGGCTGCTTGATTGATATTTGAGTTCTAGGGATTGAACTCTGGTCTTCATGCTTGTATGCCAGCCCTTTCCTGACTGAGCCATCTCCTGAGCCCCGAGCCCTGAGCCTTTTTTTCTCCATCAGAAGAATTCACAAACCTGAATCATTTATGAAAGACTGGGCGCAGGCTCTACATCACACCTCCTTGTTAAGGATGTACAACACATATGCTCACCTCTGTTACTTCTATTGCCATCCTGACACTTGCTGATAAGTGTTTGTGAGTTCCCTAGTTCCAGGGTTGGCAAACTGGGAACCACGAGACAAGCCTAACAGGCCGTCTATTCTCACAATCATCATCAGAACTCAGTCACTTTGTAAACTTCTAGCACCATTTTTTTTTGTGTGTGTTCCTTTTATGTATCTCTAAACAGTTGCAAAGGAGACTACATGACATGCAAAATCAAAAACATTTCCACTCTGGCCCTTTATAAAAAACATTTTCCAGGGCCAGCAATATGGCTCCGCAGGTGAAGGCATTTGCTGCCAAGCCTGATGGCTTGAGCTCCATCCCTGGAACCTGCATGGTGGGAGGAGAGAAACAATTCCTTCAGCGTGTCCTCTGACCTCCACACAGCCTTCCCCGTAAATACCTAAGTAACTAAAGAAACGAGCGAATAAATCAGGGAACTGGAGTGATGGATGGCTCAGGGGTCTTATCCACTGACTGCTCTTCCAGAGGATTCAGGTTTGGTTCCCAGCACCCACATGGTGGCTCACAACTGTCTGTAACTCCACTTCCAGGGAATCCAGGGCCCTCTATGGCCTCTGAGATACCTCACACATGTGATACAAGACAGTCCTACAGACAAAAACACCCTCACACATAAAAATAAATAAATCTTTAAAAATAAGATAAATAAATAGACAACAAAAAAGGGGGAAAAAAAACCTCTGCTGATCCTGTATGGAGTCTGTTGAGTTTATTGTTAGCTTTGGCCTTTGGACTCATTAGTCTAGATAGGAAATGACTTTCAATCACAAAGGCCAAAGTAAATTTCAATTAGGGACCCAGGCCTACTCAATACTTTTCTGTATTGATCACTACAATGGAACAGAGATAGGATCCCCAACTGAAGCATGATAAGCATTTTTACTAGAATCAGTAGCATGAACTCTAGTGAAAGTCAACATAGCTAATTATTCCTCCTCTGCGAGGGATGCATTCCCATCAGGACTGGCTTCACTTGTAGCCATGGGTGCATTCCCATCAGGACCAGCTTCATATTAGCTATGCTTTTAATAAGGACAATGCCACCAGCTTTGTGGACTTTCTCAGATCATTTGTCTTAGACAAGATAAGGAATGGGAAGCTCAGACACCAAATGAAAGGAACACTGGGACTATGCTTTGCGTGGTTCAGTGCAGAGATCAGCAACAATTATCTGTAGAGGGTGAGACAGATTCTTTTGTTTTGTTTTGAGACAGGGTTTTCCTGTGTATCCCTCACTGTCTTGGAACTAGCTCAGTAGACCAGGCTGGCCTTGGACTCATAAAGATCCACCTGTCTCTGCCTCCCAAGTGCCGGGATTAAAGGCATGCACGACCACTACCAGGCTTTTTTTTTTTTTAAAGATTTATTATTTTCATGTAAATTGATGTATTGTCTGTGTGAGGGTGTCAGGTCCCCTGGAACTGGATTTATAGACAGCTGTGAACTGCCATTGGGTCCTGGGACTTGAACCCAAGTCCTCCAGAAGATTGACCAGTGCTCCTAACATCTGAGCCATCTTTTTGACTCTGAGGACTGGACGGTTTTCCATTCTAACTGTATAGAACCATGTTGGCATGGAGGGAGAGCCACTGTAGACTGGAGGCAAACAAGTGGTTGTGCCCTCATGCTAGTAAAACATTACTATAAAAAAAGAAAGTAAGCTAGACCTCCACCCCTCACCTGTAGATGCCCCTCTGCAAGTCATCACTGGGGGTGGAAGTAGCTGAGGCACCAAATAAGGCGGAGTGCCACTTACCTGACAATTTGTCACTTCCCACCATCACTCCATATTTCTGAATGCACAGTCTTCCATCTTGCTTGCTGGAGAAGCAGGCAGAGCAAAGAGAGCAGGTGAACCCTGCTTGGGGTTATGATACTAATTCAGTGGAAAGGGAGGGCCACTTAGATCTGAGGGGAGGAGGTGGGAAAACACTGCTTGCTCCCAGTCCGTGGAGAGGGGCTCATGGCAGAGTTAACTTTAAGCTCCTGATCTGCTGGCTGGCCCTTACCCCCATCCTTCCTGCCATTCATTTGCACAGAGTTCTCAGTCACTTTCCATTTGCTACAGGATGTGTGGCCCACAGTGCTAAATGATAGTTAATTCTTCTTAGGGAATTTTCTGGTTTATTTTGTAAGGTTTTCATAATCTTTTCTATCTCTATTTCCTGTTGAGTATAATGGTTAGATTTGTTTTAAGTAAGAAATGGAAATGGATAATTACTGAATAAGCATGGTGCTTGCTAACCCACCATGTATCCGGTGTGGTTTTACTAGGGATAGTGCAAATAAACTCATGCAAAAACTCATGTTTTGACTCAAGGGGGTGCTTACACGCTACACAGACACAACTACATGCTCACCTACACACAATCTTAAAGACTCACGACAAATAAGTCTATTTTGTGTGCATGTGTGTGTTTATGTGTATGTGTGTGGGCAGGCACATGTCATGGCATGCATGTAGAGGTCAGAGGACAACTGCTGGGAACTGGTTCTCTCTTTGCACCACATGGGTCTCCAAGAGATGGACCGCATCAGACTTGAAGGCAAATGCCTTCGCCTGCTGCGCCATCTCGCCAGCCCTTAAACATTACTTTAAATAACAATGAGGCAGCTGGTTTTAGGTTGAAAATAAGATAAACTAGACAGCAAAATCAGAGCGCTAGCATCGAATGACCTGGTTATAGCACGCCCATCTGACTGTTTCTCGGTGTATGTCCTTTCTTTCAAAGGACAAAGAAACAGTCACCCATCGTTTCTTTTGGGAAGAGCATTTGCCTTTTGCTGTATATTTCTTTTTAGTTTGTTTTTTGTCCTTTCTGTATTTGAAGCATCATTAAAATCATGGTACATTGGCTGGGTGTGGTGATACACGCCTTTAACTCCAGTATGCAGGATGCAGAGGCAGGGGATGTCTGTGAATTCCAGGCCAGCCAGGCTACTGTCATCAGACTTTCTTTTCCACTGACAGTCCCAATAATGACACGGAGACGTCTTATTAATTATGAAAGCTTAGGCTTGCTCCTAGCTAGCTCTTGTAACTTAAGCTATTTATATTCATTAATGTTCTGTCATGTGGTGTCATCTCTCTTCCATCTGGTACCTTCTGTTTCCTCTCTGTGTCTCCTGGCAGCTCCCATGACCTAGGTTTCTCCTCTTCCTTTCTCTACCCAGAATCCCACCTATACCTCCTGCCTAGCTATTGGTCATTCAGCTTTTTATTATACCAATCACATCAAAACATCTTCACACAGTGTTCAAATATCCCACAACATTCCCCTTTTGTCTAAATAAAAAAGAAAGGTTTTAACTCTAAACATGGTAAAACTATATACAATAAGAATTATCAGGTAAGAATTACATTCACATTGTCCAATCCATTTGTATTTGGCAAATTCAGAGAAAGAACTTTATTATTTGTCCTACCTTAATAAGTCAAAAGTTTTGTACCTCAACAACTTTCTATCATAACTTATATTAGCACCCTAAGAATATCTTTGTAGACCTTAAAACATTTTCTTAGATAAACAGATTAAGCTTTTATATCTCTCAACCTTTATAAACTTTATATCTCCTTTGTGAGTTTCTTTTTTGAATTTAGTAACAAGAGAAACTCTAGCTATAACTATCTAGTCTTAACTCCATCAGAGACCCAAGAAGGATATAATATTACCTGAGTAAACAGGAAGTTCAGAGCAAACAATTTCTAAAACCATACAAATGAAAGAAACAGCTGCCTGCATGGACAGTCACCCAAGATTCCTCTGCAGCACTGGGACATCCATCCTTGACCTATAGGCCTAGAATATCTGATAGACTTTTCTGTGAAGCAGGAATTTGGAAGGACTGTCCTACCTTGTCTTGGCAAAGTTTGGCAAACATTTTACTTTGTGTATAATTTAGACAGCATAATATTAGCAGTTGAGACAAGGACAGTTTCTTTTTCCATAAAGAAAGCAAATTCCATATGGAGGTTCTTCGATGTCCATCAATCTTTTTTTCTTTTGAAATAAATTGGTATTGCCAGAAGCAGACATGTCTTACTGTCATGAAAAGCCTTAAAATGCCATTTTAAATGCCACATCCCTCAGGTCTTTGAAGTGTTTAAAGACCACCAGTTTATTTAAAATATATCTTTGTATGACCTTGAAAAACATACCTAACATGACTATAAGCTTGGTTGTTACAGATGTCTATTAATCTGTGTTTCTTTATTATCCTAATTAGTTTTCAAGGACTAAAACTTTACATAACATTTTATTATAAGCTGCATCTGTAAAATACCTTAAACAAGAGTAGAAACATGTATACAGTATAATAAAATAACCTTAAATTTATATCAACATATAAAAATCCAGACCAATTTAAAATATTTGAAACTAGTGGTTGTTCAAAAGTAGACTCAATAGTCATTCTTTTATCCCATTATTTCTATACTATGTTCCCCCTTTTCGCTTCAGAAAGAGATCCCTGAATCTAATCTCCTTTGTTCAGCTTTTTTTCTGATTGTTACCAATAATAATTTGTAAACAACACCCCCAAATGATGACAAATATCCATACCCCACCAAAAGACAAAAATCACCCACCCCAACTCTTGGAAATGTGCACATTGTGTTCTCTAGAGTGATTCCTGTTGTTTGGGGGGGGCAACAGCATTCTTAGGGGACCCTGAGAAAATTGGGATAATGGTTAAGTCCTGGGAGAACTAACTGCATTATTATTTTTTTTGTTTAGTCATCAGATGATGGGAAAGTGTAGAGCTTATCCTGGCTGGATAGTCTATAATGTTGGACCATCTCAGCTCACAGCTTTGAAGTTGTTCTGGATGCAGAATTTTCAGGAAAATGTAGTAGAGGCATTCTGAAAGGCTAGATCACCTGGGCTACTTGTCTTTATTGTTGTCTGTTTGTAGCATGAGGGCCGGATATGTAACATGAGGGGCCTGCTTGTTGGGGTATCTGTTCCTGCCCAGTACCCCACAGCCAGCAAGTCCCAGAGAAAATCAATCACACAGAGAACTCTATAAGATTATAAACTGATTGGCCCATTAGGTCAGGCTACTTATTAGCTCTTATAACTTACGTTACCCCATTATCCTTATCTACATTAGCCACATGGCTCCGTACCTTTCTCAGATGGGCAAGTTACATACTGCCTCTTTGGTAGTCTGCGCAAGAGTGTGGAGGGAGCTTCCTGTTTTCCCAGAATACTCCCAGTCTCTTTGCTCCACCCCTACTTCCTGTCTGGCTTCTCTGCCTGTACTGCCTGCCTGGCCAATCAGCATTTTATTAAAATATGATTGACAGAATACAGACAATTCTCCCACACCATCTGTTTTTTGAAAACAATAACCTTTTATGGTAACATATATATTGGCGTTAACACAAATATGGAATGTGTGGTGTTTACCGGTCAGTTACAGATTTTTTTTTTGTTTTATGTTTGAGCAGGCAAAAGGCATTTGTTAACTTTATGGTTTTTTTTGATTTGCATAGCCAAACCTCAATCCACACCATATGAAAGTATGGCATGTAACAATAAGTCATGAGGACTCTGTAGTCAACATGATTTATCATGTCTCATCCAGTCTCAGAGCTGTTACCATGGTAGAGGGATCAGCATATACGTCACCTGTCCTGTAGTCTTTCTTGGTTTCTTTTTTCATGTCTGTTGTCAAGATGTTCAGGTCTCCCCCAATCCAATCTGATCTTCATTAAATTTAAAGAGAGCCAGAACTTTTTGTTTCCTGTGGAAACAAAGACACAACCTTTCCCCCAAAACAACATATTTTCTGAATTCCATTCTGAAGCCAAGATGTCTCTGAAGTATATAGGCTGGTTTAATGCAACAGTCCGTTCCACAATGCAATGTCTCTCAGTAGCTGCCATTCACTCACCAGCATTCAAAAACTTCAAAGTCAACAAAGCACCACACAGGATTCAGATTTTCTGTGTATTTCCTCTCTTTATGTGGCTTTTTTCTTTTATATTACTTTACTCTCTCTTTAAAGATGTTATGTTAATTTTTAAGCTATTTATTTTTTCTATGACTGCCTATACATTTTTTCAGCATCTGATTAAAGGTTTTTCTCAGTGTGAACCACCTTATTGCATGTCTGCAGCCTTCTCTGACCATGTAAACCAAACCTTAAACCTACCATGTGGCTCCACACATGGGGCTGGCTGGATCAAGCTCACAGACAGTGGCCAGAAGCAGCGTCTCTCCTGTACACTACTGCCCATCTGAGAGACTATGGGACTTGGAGTCCATGTTTGGCTCTGTGTTTGGAACTTCTTCCCTTAAGCTTTCTCAGGTCCTCTGTGGAAATATGTACTTCTAGGTTGGACACCATAGTTAGTCAGACTTTCTTTTCTGCTGCCAGCCCTAATAACGACATGGAGACTTCTTATTAATAGTGAAAGCTCAGCCTGTAGCTTAGGCTAGTTCCTAACAAGCTCTTATAACTTAAGCTAAACCATTTCTACTAATCTATGCTCTATCATAATGGCTTTATACATCTTCTATCTTGCACCTCCTGTTTCCTCTCCATGTCTCCTGTGTGCCTAGATTCTTCCTCCTCTTCTTTTTTCTCCACTGAAATCACACCTATACCTTCTGCCTAGCCATTGGTCGCTTAGCTTTTTATTACAATAATCACAGCAATACATCTTCACACATACCCTATAACACTACCCAGTGAGACTCCCCACCACCCACAAAATGATGACCATGTTGCAAAATATAAATCTCTTATTTTCCTCACTTTACATTGTGATTTCAGTATTGTTTCCAGGCATCTGACCTGTGTGCTCTATGGGTATCAGAGGTGTACATGCTGCCATTTGTTTAACCCACTCCATTCTCCTGGACAATTCACTAACTGTTGGTTATTCCCCCATTTTGAATAAAGAGGTAATGGCATTGTCTTAGTTTTGAGGGACTCTTCTCTTCCTGAAGATTCCAGAGATGGGACAAGGCGTAGGGATGCTCTTCTGAGAGAGGTGACCATGTACACAGAGCACTTGCCTCTACCTCCATGTTTGAGGGGCCCCAAGACATCAAGATGATATTAGTGAGTATAGCTGTTAGAGATAAACTACACAAATATATACTGAACCTGGCCCCAGAACCCCCAAGAGAGTTGAATTCACAATGAAAGCAGGGTCAGCATTGTTGATTGTTTGTAGTCTCAGGCCTGGGGATGGTTCATTCCAGTCTCCTCATCCTACCCTACCCTGGGGAAGACAGAAATCTTGCCTGCAAAGAGATGCTCCCAACCTTCCTTTAACATTTTATTAAAAATATTTTCAGTGGTGTGTATATGTCTGTCTGTGTGTGTATGTACACATGAGTGCAAGGGTCTACGAAGTCCAAGAGAGGGTTCTCTCTCTCTCTCTCTCTGTGTGTGTGTGTGTGTGTGTGTGTGTGTATGTACACATGAGTGCAGGGGTCTACGGAGTCCAGAAGAGGGTTCTGTGTGTATATGTCTGTGTGTATGTGTGTGTGTGTGTGTGTGTGTGTATGTACATGTGTATGTACATATGAGTACAGAGGCCTATGGAGTCCAGGAGAGGGTTTTGTGTGTATATTTCTGTGTGTGTGTGTGTGTGTACACATAGGTGCAAAGGTCTATGGAGTCCAGGAGAGGGGTTTGTGTGTATATTTCTTTCTGTCTCTCTGTGTGTGTATGCACACATGAATGAAGGGGTCTACCAAGTCCAGGAGAGGGTTTTTGGAGCCCTTGATGCTGGAGTTGCAGATAGTTGTAAGCCACATGTTGTGGGTCTGGGAACTGAACTTGGGTCCTTCACAATAGCAATAAATGCTCTAATCACAGAGCCATTTTTCTACCCCCAGAATCGCTTTCCTTGGTATTACTCAGTGGGAGGCATTCTGGTCAGTATATTCTCCTGAAGGACAGCACAGTTGCCAGGGGACAAACCTGGACACTGGTACAGACTTGAAAGTCATTGTGACACTTACTTTGTGACCGTTGCAAAAACACACTCTCAGTACCTCAGTTGTTGATACTGCCTTTGGGAAGGATGACAATTGTTTATGCCTCAAGTTGATCAGGCATATGGCAAGTCCCTTGGCACAGTGCCTGGCTTACCACAAAAATATCAGTCGCTTCTTGCTGTCCCACACCAGCTGAAGGTGTCTTGCGGAGAGGCTTGCTTCAAGCTGTGAAGTACTGATAGGTAGTGGGGGCTAGAGATATGGCTGAGATTGCCACAATGCACAGGGCAGTTTCTACCACAAGGAACTTTCCAGGCTCAGCTATTAATAGAGCCAAGGGAGAGTGACTGGTTAGAGAGGGTGAGGCGATGGATGTGGCTCACCCGAGAGATCCTGGTTAGTAGGGTTAGGCTTGGCTTGGCTCTGCAGCTGGTGAACACAGCCTCGGCATTCTTCAGAAGGACACATGCCACGCCCCCTTTCCAGTTTGTACCTGTTCCCCGGAAACAGCCAGAACAGCAATTCTGAGAAGGACAGGGGCTCTTACATAACCTTCCCTCTCGTTGTTAGGGAGTCTGGATATTTTGCAGATGCTCACCTGGGCCGCTGATTCATGCCCGATGGCAATCTCTAACGAACCATCAGATGAACAGATTCTGCTAACACATTGGGGACACAGAGCGTGAAAACTTAGCAAGTCTCAGGAGATGAGGTGAGGGACGGGGTGGCAGAAAATAGACCCATTGTCATTTTGATAGACAGCCCTTCGTCACCACAGCTTTGCTATCTAAGCACACCTCCGCCAGTTTCACGACTAAGAATGTGAGCAGCCATTATAACCTACGTTGGAGTCAAGCGGCTCCCACAGCCTTTCTTCCCACCCTGGTGCCCTCTATTTGAGATATTATTTGGTTCCGTTTTCCTTTCTAACACTCTCTGCTTCTCTTCAGTGTGTGTGTGTGTGTGTGTGTGTGTGTGTGTGTGTGTGTGTGACCACAATTGTAGTTTCAGTAAATAAAACGGCTGCTTGATAACGTGGAATGGCCCAACGCTTAACTCTGCCCTTGGAGATCCTTTACATCAAACCAGCCATCAAAAAGTGGTGCAGATAAAATTTGTCATCCGGGGTTTCCTACAAAAGAATTACAGTGGAGAAATGGCCGGATCGATACTATGGATTTTCACGGCTGGGGCTGGTGGTCCGATTGCTGTGAGACACTCAGGCAGATAAAAGGGCACGGCTGCCACTCCGTCACAGACTGCTGAGTCAGCACAAAGCCAGGCAGGTATTTATAGGCTGGAGCGACACAGAATTATCACCTTGCAGTGCCCGGCTCGTGTTCCCTCTGAGATTGCTTCCCTTTATGGGACTGCTAAATGCAGGTGAATGGAAAAATGATGGCTAACAGCTGTCAAGATGCAACCGAATGAAGTACTTAAATCTTTTTTTATCCATTAAAAGGGTAACAACCATACATAGATCATGGCACAGACATTGTAATGATATTTGGGGGCTGGTAAATGAGGGGGGCAATAAACAATGTATTCTCCCATCAGAGCAGCAGAGGGAACAGACTTGGGGGGAAGGTGGGTCTGCCCTGAGTTTCATAAGCCACTTTAATGGGAGAACCATTATATGCTCAAAGGAACACAAACCATCACCTGGACTCCAGTCTGTAGAAGCCCACTCTCCCTAACCTTGGCATTCAGATGGTACTGGGCCATGCTGTTTCTTACCTTGGCATTCAGGTGACACTGGGCCATGCTGTCCCTTGCCTTGGCATTCAGGTGGCATTGGGCCATTCTGTTCCTTGCCTTGGCATTCAGGTGGCATTGGGCCATGCTGTCCCTTGCCTTGGTATTCAGGTGGCATTGGGCTATGCTGTCCCTTGCCTTGGCTGAGGTGACAGAAGATCACTCACCAGCTAATGAAAACTAGAGGGATCTATAAGGTCCTTTTGGGCCACGCGGGACTTTCTTCTGTGTTGTTTCACACAATGCAAGCCGTCCTTTAGATGTATAGTGGATATAATTGCAGAGGCCAAGGACAATGTACAGACATTAGTCCCCCCCTTGTTTATTAGGGACAGTTCTGAAGACCCCTCCATCTCGGGGCTTGCCTAAAACTGCAGATTCTGCCAGATCCTCTAGAGATGTGGTGTTCTTTCCCACAACACACACTTACAATGTTTAGTTTAAAACTAAGGCACTAGGACTGTTGGGGGAGTCTGCTTGTTCATTCCCAGCCTCTCACACCCAAAATAATCACACAGAAACTATATTATTTGCCATACTGTTTGACCAATAGCTTAAGCGTATTTCTGGCTAACTCTTATATCTTAAATGAACCCATTTCTATTAATCTGTGTATTGCCATGTGGCTGTGGCTTACCAGGTAAAGTTCTGATGTGTCTGTCTCTGGTGGAGGCTCCATGGTTTCCCCCTGACTCTGCCTTCTTTCTCCCAGCATTCAGTTTAGTTTTCCCTGCTTAGCTCTACACTGCCCTATTACAGGCCAAAAGAGCTTCTTTAATTCATTAACCAAGAAAAGCAACACATATATAGAAGAACTTCCACATCCTAGGAGAGAGAGAGCTAGAGAGAGGGAGAGAGAGCAGTAGTGATGTGCACTCTAATAAGTCAACATGGCTTCTCTATATCTCTGAACAGCGTACTGCAAGCATCCCAGTGCTTGTGATGGCAGGAGGTGACACAGTGTGATGCACTAGAGCGAGATGAATGACAATGGCCTTCTGATCTAGCCTTGGGCTGCCACGGCAGGGTTACTGGCACTCGACGTGGCTGCAGTCCAGGACAGAGTGAGAATTCATTATCTCTTATGAACTGTTTATTGCTGGAATTTTCCATTTCTTATTTTTCTTGTTGCAGTTGGCTTTGAAATTGAGAGGAGTAGAACCATGGACAAGGCTGAACCTTCTACCCAGTGGGACGGGATGAGATCTTTACTGGAACATTCCATCAGTTGACCTGCCACCAGAGACATTCCTTCGTCATTACTTAAATAGATAAAGTTAGTTGTAATTGCCCCAATTTCTAACTAATACATCCTCAAGGAATGCTTCTGGAAGCATTTTACCAATCCATTCAGATCCATCTGCACAATCTATGTCCTGTTTTTCATTTAGTGAGACTCGGCTTCCACAGAGATTCACAATATTTCTATGGCTGCCTTGTGGGATGTTAGCTTGTTTGAAAATGCAATGTGTTCTTTGGAGGCCTCTCCTTTCCCTGATATTTAATTTTTCAATGAACCATTTTTGTTGAGCTTGAACATTACATGGAGAACATTTTCTTCATTCTCTTTAATATTTAAAAAGTACTGCAGAGCGGTAGGGGGGAAGAACCCAAACAGTCGAGTCTCACCCATTACCAGGTCTCTGGGCATTAGGAAATGCTCCATTTCCTGAACTCCTGTGGGGAGACGGGCGTCGTGCTGGCTGTTGAAACAGTGAGGCGTGCTGTTCAACACTGATCATTAATCTGTCGGCTCTGCAGTCACTGCAGAGACGAACCTGTGGGCCTGCCTGTGAGGGAGTTGCTAGACTGGGTTAACAGAGGTGGGCCGATGTCCCCTCAGAGTGGGCAACACTATCTCATGGGCTGGGGGCCTGGACTAAATGAAAGGGAGAAGTGAGCCGAGCAGCACCCTCCATCTTCCCCGCTTCCCGACGGCAGATACAGTGGGACCTGCGTGCAGCCGCATTAAATTCCAGCTGGCACGCCTTCCTCTATGATGGGCTGTACCCTCTGACTGTGAGCTAGAAATTCACCTTTCCAGGGGTTAGAGAGATGGCTCAGTGGTTAAGAGCGTGTGTTGTTCTTGCAGAGGCCCTGAGCTTGATTCCCAGCACCCACTGCTAACAGCTCTCAGCTGCCTGTCACCCCAGTTCCAGGGAATTTGACATGCCTCTGGCCTCCTCAAGAACACGTACATACACAGACACACATGTGCACATAAATAAATGATAATAAAACGATTTAAAAATGGCACCTTTCTTCCCTTAAGTTGCTTTTGTATTGTATTTTATTATAAGAATGAGAAATTAATTTTTCTACAGTGAATAAATCAGGTTTTCAAGGGGAAGATGTTAAAAAATTAAAATTTCATATTAATTTATTAATATGGTGTGCATATGTGGGACGCATGTGCCATGACTCGTGTAGAGATGAGAAGACAGATTCAGGGGTGAAGGGATCAAACTCAGGTCGTCATGAGTGACAGCAAGCTTCCTTACACAATGAGCCATATCATTAGTCTGAGAATTACTTATTGTACAGATCTTGGTACATGTTGTATGAAGTACTAAAACATAGAGTGAGAACTGAATGCCCCAGTTCCAGAATACAGCTCTATGGAGTGTTATCTCCACCCCACTGGACTTATCTGAGTCAACAGAGAGGCAGATGAAGTTGCCCAGGTCACCTGACCAAGTACCAGAGGAGTTTCCAAGTTTTACCTTATCCGGCATTCTTGGTCCCTCACTGGTGAGGAGACGGCTTTGAACTTGGGAAGCTTTTCTGTGCTGTGCTCGGAATAGCCCCAGGATGTGGGCAATCGGATTCAGATATATGGGATGTTCAGGGGCCAGGAAGGTGCCAAACCTGACTACCTGAGTTTGATCCCTGAGACCTACGTGGTAGAAGGAAGAATTCGTTCTTGCAAGTTGTCCGTTGACCTCCACATGTGCCCCATCCCATAAATAATTATTATTGTTTTGGAAGCATAAAGCCCAGAGATGGGGAACTGTTTGCTTTCCTGTTTAGTGGAGTCCAGGTCTCTAAGTCCTCTGCAAGTTTTATTGTGTTGGTGGTGGTGAGGCTACCAAACCTACCCTGCAAGGTTCCTGGCTTTTAAATGCAGGAAGCAAAGTGGGGAGAGTTTAACTCAGGAAGCACATGACTAGCCAGCAGCAGCATTAACAAGGCTTGGTACTCAGGGCATCCCTGACTGGGATTGGGCGGGATTCAGAAACCTAACCACACTTCCAGGCTCTGTCCATGGGGAAATCATGTTTGTGCCTTTGGAATGGCCCTAGATGTGTAGAAATCATTGCTCCTTTCCTCACGGTGCTGCTGCATGGTACGATACCATCACAGACAATAAACAGAGAGGGGAGGAGGGGGCTAAGCAAACAGAAGGGGGAGGGAAATAGAAGCAAAAAAGGCGGCAGAGTGAAAAAATATCCATAAACTAGTTGTGTGCGTGCGTGTGTTTTTTTTTTCCTTTTTCTTCTTTTCTTTTTGTCTCTCCAGTTGCTCTGATGTGCACAAAGGAAACAGACGGAATAAAATCACATCTCAGGAACACCAACATAAATTCCCCCTTGCTTTGACAAGTACGTAATTTTCTTCAGAGATGTTCTTCACGTCTGGAGAGTTACGAGGCAATTTCATTCCCATCTGACAAATTTACAAAGAAACATTAGAGAGAAGGGATTAGGAAAGCCAGCGAGCTTTATAGACTTTCCTGGGGCTGTGTTTCCCTTCCATCCCTCTGTGCTTCCTTGAGGACCTTGCATGAGTGACTCACACTGTGTGGACCCTGGAACCAAGACACTTCGGAAAGGAGAAGGCAGGAAAGGTGCTTTCAGTCAGCTAATTGTATTTACATTTTAGAGGGAGGAGGCGGGGCTTCGGGGACAGGAGGGAAGATGTACAGAGGCAGAGAGGGAGGTGGACAGGGACAGGGGAGGGTGGAGAGATGGGGAGAGAGAAGCAGGAAGGAGGGAGGAACAGATAGGGAGAGGAGGAGAGGAAGAGGGAGGCTGGGAGGGAGGGAACAGGAGAGAGTGGTGATCCTGGGTTTTGATGATCTGGGTTTCAGCTTGTGCTTCATGAAAAGACCAAAGACAGCAAACATCAAATTACTTTTCTCATAGGATCATCGCTACTGTTTCGATTCTGTCTACTGATGACTCCACCGCACAGCGTTTAGAGTGACCCTCCATCCCGGGTCCCACATCTCAGCACTATTTTAGTCCTGGGTAAAGTGAGGCAGCAGGTGATCACACTGCTGCTCCCTCACCTCAGACTGAGTTGCTTGGGCTTGAGTCTTCATTACTCTCTTAAATGCTTGCAGCCTTGACTTACTGGGGATCTGCTAATTAGCAGAGTCCTCTCTCTCTCTCTCTCTCTCTCTCTCTCTCTCTCTCTCTCTCTCTCCCTCTCCCTTCCCCCTCCCCCTCTCCCTGTCCCCCTCCCCCTCTCCCTGTCCCCCTCCCCCTCTCCCTCTCTCTCTCCCTCCCTCCCTCCCTCTCTCTCTCTCTCTCTCTCTCTCTCTCTCTCTCACACACACACACACACACACACACACATGCACACGGATGCACGCACACATGCATACACACATACAAGCACACATGTGCATGCACACACACCTACATCAATGTATTTTAACTGATCTGGGATTCTAGAAGATTCTAGCAAGATCACCATGAGATTTTCGTTAGAATTTTGATCAAAATTTCCAACAAAGCCCAGAAGTCCATTTCCTTGCCTGAATTGGCACTAAGAATAATGTTATGTAGATTCTGGAGGACAGGGAGCCTAGATGCCAGATATATTATAACCGGGACGTAGGGAATGAGGGAAAGGAGGAGATACATGGCTTCTTAGGTTTTCCTTGAGATCCACAAAACACTTATAGTGCTACATGTACAAACTGGCAGAAGAAAGAGGCTGTGTACGTGGGTTTATTTCTGTTGTGCCTTCTGGGAGCCCATCTGGGGATGGGCAGCCATGTGACTTGATTCATTGACCTACCAAAAGACTGAGACTGTACCTCATTTGTGTAATTAATTTGTTCCCAAAGTTATCCTGCTTATGATCATAGCTACCTCACTTTTGGGGTTTTAAATCCAAATTGTGAAGTTTAATTTAGGTCTGGTCTCTGTAAACTCTTACAACTAAAACTCTTCCTTTGATCTGTCTCTGAATATGCAGAGCTGGGTTCCTCCTGCTCGGTCAGCCACTGTCTTGATAAGGGAGTGATCCTCTGGAGGGAGGCTTGGCAGGTGCAGAGGAAGGCCAGTTAGTTCCTCTGGCTCACCATTGTTCTTGCGGAGGGCCATCTAGCCCAGTGGGACAGAAGAAATGGCTTTTTTTTTTCACGAGCAAGATAACTACACCATGGCTGGGAAATTAGATTGATCGTGATGAGAGAGATAAAAATTTAAAATATCCCCTGGTAGGGAATTTTTTTCTTTTTATTTCTGCATTTGAATTTTTTAAATACTGTAACTTTGGGAAAAGTTATAGAGACATAAAAGGCATATTTGAGCTGCTTTGGGGTTTATGGCAACCAGTGGATAATACATTATTTTGAAAGCCTTTATAGTATATAGTTACAAACTTCCAGGAAATCTATTAAAATACAGCATTAATTAACATAAACTTTTTATAGTGTTGCTAATATTCTGCAAACAACTAAAAGTTTAAAAGCCCTTTTTACAGGCATTTTCTTTTCTGCCTGTACCCTGCGATCATGGTGTATTATGGGAAACACTAAGGGAATAGAAAGAAATGAATTTCCCTTGATTGTTCTGATGGGCTATTCGCCTCAATATCTGTCTTCATTTGAATGAATATAAAGACAAAAATCTCTGCCAGTTTGGTTATTATTCCCTCTTCAAGCTCATGCGATGGACCAAAAGCAACCAGACCAGGACTTGAAAATCTATCTTTCCCTATAATGATAAAATGAAGTCACTTTAGAAATCAAAGCGATGTCTACGAGTCCTAGGGATGGCTCTCGGCCATGTCCTCCCCGCAAACGTTTACAGCTCACTGGAAGGTTAGCCTGTGCTTCAGACTACAGTCAAACACAGACGTGTTCTCGTTGGCCGGAATCTTAGCCGTGTTTTGTTTTTGGAGTCTAGTTCCTGGTTGCTTTTGTGACCACAAGCCTTCCTAATCCAAATCTTGACCATTTTTTTGAGCAAAGTTTAGCATTTTTGGTTTGAGCCTCCAAAGGGAAGTTTCAGTGTCTATTCCCAAAGAGCAGTGCCCTCTCTAGCAGGACTGAAGATGGGATCACCCTGAGTGCCCCGTTCCTAATCACTGCCCTGCTAGGCAGGGTGGGCATGGCAGGGAGGCAGCTGCCACACTGTGTCTGAAGTCAAGGAGTGGAAAGGTGTATGCTGGTGCTTGGCTCATGTTTTGTTCAGTCTGGGAACCTAAATCAGGACTTGGTGCTGCCCACATTCTGGACACATCTTCCTTCTTTAGTAAGACCTCTCCAGAAATAAGCTTGCAGGCAGCCTACTCAGAAGGATTCCGCATCGGTGATTCTAAAGTCTAGTCAAGGTGACGGTGAAGATTAAGCATCACGGACAGAGAAAATGAAGTGCGGATCATCAAATTCCAGTACTTATTTATTCTGCAAGTAAATGATACTTTTATCCCCCTAGGACTGACCTCTCATGAAGAAAAAAAGGAACAAGTGCAGATTTAATGCTATGACTGACCTGTTGGACTGCGGGAAGTGATATGTTGCTCCTCTTCTATGTAGAAAGTTCAGGAATGATCCCATTGATGAGTAGATGTTTGAAGTGAGAACAGAGGGAAGCAAAAGTAGTTCTCCCTGAAGAGAAGTCCAGGCAAAATGTACTGTGAATAGTAAAATTCCAAAGTGGGAGTGGACATGGCCCAGTGAGCATGTGGGTGTGGCCAGACCCAAGCTAGAGCTAACTGAGGCGCAAAGGACTTCCGCAAGAGCTTTGCGCCAAGTGACATGAAAGTCACTGGAGGGCGCTGAGGGCAAGAGGGACAGGATGCAAGTGTCCGTGTTTCATGGTCAAATGTTGGGAGGAAACTAGATCATTCAGGGGAGAGGTGGAAAGTCAAGACTCATCAACAATTCAGCCAGCTGTCATGGCAGCTGGGCAGCGAAGGTGGTGACGATGGTGAGGAGGAGCTAGAGAGACCGCAGATCAGCCGACTCCGCTCTTGGTTTGGTTATGAGATGCAGGAGGAAGAGACATCAAGAACAACTCCCATGCCCACGGCCTGGATCCCCAGAAGGACAGATATTAACATATGCTGTGCTGGCAAAAATCAGTGAAGGCAGACATTTTTATTTTATGGGTATTTATTCATTTGTGTGTGTGTGTGTGTGTGTGTGTGTGTGTGTGTGTGTGTGTGTGTGTTGTATGTACACGTGTGCCATGGTGCACATGTGAGGGTCAGAGGATGAGTTGAAGGACATGTTTTTTTCCTTCTACCATGTGTTCAGGGTATTGAACTCAGGTGGTCAAGCTTTTTGACAAGTACCTTTACCTGCTGAGCCATCTTGACAGCCTTGAAGGTAGGCATCTTTTGGGTAAAAAAAATTAAGGATACTGGTTTGGACTCCCTAATTTTTCCTCATTCCTTTAACTTGTCACATATGACTCTCTTTTTTTGATACGTGATCAAGTTATATCCACACATTATTTGAATAGAAGGGTATCAAAATTTTCCCCAAATTTCAGTTATGTATAATAATAAAAATGCTATATTTTTCTAAGCCAAAAAAATATGGGTTGGTTGTATCTCCAAGTGCATGGGTCCTCCTTTTCCTTGAATGTCTGCTCATGTTCTGCTCTCCAAAGAACATAGCTAAACTAAACCCAATATCAGAAAGGAAGGAACGGCATACCTCTCATCGATGACATGGGTGTCAGTCAGGACAGTAAAGCTACCATCCAGACCAGGTACACCAAGTAAGATGAATCCATATGCTCATGCTGCCGATGCCAGAGATGAAGGGCCAGAGTCCCTGCAACCTCGTAAGAAAATCTCCCTGGTCATGGCTCTAGCACCCAAACATCCATGGAGCAGGTTTCCTTGATAGTGGGTGTTTGATAGTGGGTGTGCCTCTTTGCTGTTTATTAGCTTTTTCTTATTCAGATGATTTCCTCCATAATAACACTGTGTTCTTTGGCCATCCCATGTTTTCACTCACTACTGTGTGGTGTCTGATGAAATACTTGCACACAATAGGTCTAGTTTTGTGTTTAGATGCAGCATTGTACACAATAGGCCTAGTTTTGTGTTTAGATGCAGCATTGCATACAATAGGTCTAGTTTTGGGTTTAGATGCAGTATCGAACACAGTAGGTCTAGTTTTGTGTTTACTAGTTACTGCAAACAGTAGGTCTGGTTTTTGTATTTAGATGCATTGCTGCTGCTGGGGAGTTCACCTAGAGATTGGTTTGTTTTGCATATAGGGGAATAAAAGGGGAATAGAGAAGAACAAAGGCACAAAGCCTTGGCAATAATTCAGACGCCTTCCAAGGCTGAGCAGATGGCACACATATGAGCTCACCAGGCTATGGGACAAATAGGAGTGGTGGATTAGCAAAAGTGTTTGTGGGGATACATGCTCCCCAAGAGTCAAATTAAAAATATGTTTTAAACAAGACAAAAATCCCCACACTAGTCAGATAAAATAATTGGAAGGCCACTTTCTCCAGACCCAGGAACTGTAAGGGAGGCTGGAAGATTGCAGCTCTCTCCGAGGCCCTTTTGATTTTCTGATTCTTATTTCACTTAAAGAACATGGTGGAGGCATGACAAACTCCTCCCCTTAACTGTCCTCTACTAGGTTGTTCTTTGGTGGAAAAAATGTATCCGTCTACTTGAAACTGGGTCAGGAACTAGCTAGAGGGGATATTTTTATTTCTTCTGCCGAAGATAACTCTGGAGATGAAAAAAGTTCCCTTCGAGTTTATGAACCCAGGCCTCCACAGAGAAAGCCAGTGCTCTGCAAACTGCTCCTCTCTGGTGCAGGGCAGAGATGGAGGAGGAGGGAGATGCTGGTGTCTAGGAGGGGAGATGGCATCGGTGTCTCACCCCGGCCCTGACCCTGGCCCCGAGGAGCACAGGCAGGGGTGGCTGGAAGCTCTCTAACCCTCTCTTGCCTGAGGACTGTTCTTTAACTTCACGAGGTCTCCCAAGGCCACGGTTATTAAATTCTATGCCCTGCCAAGAATTCTCGGGTATTTTCTCCCCCCAATAGGTGGGAACTGGGATTATGTAGGATACGGGGCATTCCTGCCTGTGGTTATGTTTTGTTTGGGTAACACAGCAATGACAAAATCACAGTGTAAAAATTAATCCTAGGGCTGGGGTGCTGACTCATTTTATGACATGCTCACCTGGCAAGTGTGAGGTCCTGAGTTCAAGCCCCAAAACCAACACAATAAAGCCAGGCACATTCTCCCAGTGCCAACACTAGAAAGGCAGAGCCAGGAAGATCCCGGGGCTTGCTGACCAGCTAGCACCTAGCACACTTGCTCAGGGGTGCTGAGAAATTCTGTCACAAAAAAAAGGAAAATGCCTCATGAAGAAATGTTAACAGAGGTTTTTGTCCCCCCTCCCCACCAGTCCTGCAGCTGTTAAGTCCCAAAGAAACACAGAGGCTTACATTAATTATAAACTGGTCGGCCTATTAGCACAGGCTTCTTATTAACTAATTCTTATATCTTAAATTAGCCCATAATTCTTGTCTGTGTTAGTCACATGGCTTGGTACCTTTATCAGTGAGGTGTTCTCATCTTGCTTTCTCTGTGTCTGCGTGATGACTACAGACTGACTCTTTCCTCTTCCCAGAATTCTCCTGTTTTTGTTGTCCTGCCTCTACTTCCTGCCTGTTCTCCCTGCTTATATTTCCTGCCTGGCTTCTGGCCAATCAGCATTTTATTAAAATACAAGTGACAGGGTACAGACCATTGTCCCACAGGAAGAAAACATCTGAGGTAGTCTCTTGGTGTGCACATGTGAGTGCTTACGTACACACACACACATACACACATATACATACATACATACAGACAGACAGACAGACATAGATGTACATATACACATACACACATGCACATAGACACACAAACACATATAGACACACACATACATACACAGACACACACAGATACACACAAATGCATATACACATACACACAGACACTGACACACATGTACACACATACACACAGACACTGACACACATGTACACACATACAGACACACACACATATATACACAGACACACAGATACACACATATACACATGCATACACACACATACTCACATACACACAGACACATGAAGACACACACATATACCAGACACATACACATAGACACACATACATACACAGACACACACACATACATACACAGGCACACACACACATGCATACACAGACCATGCACACACACACACACACAAACACAGACACATACACATATACTCACAGACACACAGAGTTGTGCATGTTCACCTGTGCACACACATGCACCTGCACACAGACAGACACAGACACATACATACATACACAGACACACAGATACACACATACACATACACAAATATATACATAGACACAAACAAGCACACACACATACACACACATATATACACACAAACACACACAGACACATACATATACACACAGACACACATACAGAGTTATGCATGTTCACCTGTGCACACACATGCACTTGCACACAGACCAAATACATAAGACACACATACATACACATACACACATACACATAAATACACAGATACACATAGACACACATATACACATACATTCATGCATGTTCACCTGTGCACACACATGTACCTGCACACACATGAATATGCACATATTGAGATATGTCAATGAATTCTCTATGCCAGGCTTGAAGTCATGATATTTGGATATTTACATAAATATTTGAATTCACAACTTCTTCTGTGATTTGAAAACTGTCGTTTTAGGGCCACATCTGCCCTGACACAGGTGGCTGTGGAAAATCTACCCCTGTTATCAAAAACGCAATCTTTGCAGCTTCTGTCTATCCTTGCCCAGACCAATAACTCTGCTCAGTTATTTCCCATGGCTGGCCCATTTTAGACTATCAGGAATGGACTCCCAACCTCTGTATTTATGCATGGTGTCTGTAGCTATAATGTATATTGCTGTAAATGGTTCAGATATCATCTTTAATTTAAACAGCAGCCTGCTCTTTAGTTCTCAACTTTGACTTTTAAAAACCAGAATTGCTAATTATCCCGGTGAAGCTTTCTCCGCTTTAGACTCGATAAAGTCCCCGTTAATGGATGTGATCTTTGGTGGGTTAATCTAAAAGATATCTTTTCTCTTTCTTTTCCCCTTCTGATATTTTCCCTTCCCCTGATTCCTCTGTGCCAACTCATTCAACATGTGAGAAACCTTCAGGTGTTGAGGAGCCTTGGAGAGCCTTCCAGGAAATACTGCAAGTTTGCCATGTTGTCAGAGGGTAAAGCACACTGTTCAATCCCAAGGCTTTGTGTAATTTCTTTTCAAATTCAACATCCAAGTTAAAAACTTGGATGCTTCTCTGCCTTACATTTTAATGAGTAGCTTTTTCTAAAAGTCAAAAAAGAAGAAGAAAGAAAGAAAGAAAGAAAGGAAGGAAGGAAGGAAGGAAGGAAGGAAGGAAGGAAGGAAGGAAGATAAAGAAGCCGCTAGGCACCAAAGTTTAAATGCTTTGCCCAACAGCACCAGGTACTGATGGGACATGCTACTTTTCTGTTTTTGAAAGCACCAATACTGGATGTCTTTACTGACTGTAACTCCAGTTCCAGGGGATCTGACACTCTCTTCTGGCTTCTGTGGGCCCCTTGCATGCATGGGCATATACCCACATGCATACGCATATATCAATAAAAATAAACCTTAAAACATCAGCAGTACTCAGACAGCAAGCAGGAGCTGAAATACCGGACAAAGAAATACTGAATGTTGTGTTCTCATGTAGTAACTGTGTCCATGAACTATGAAAACCAGGCATTTTCACATGGCTTCTCCCATTGTATCATTTAATAGGCATGTGTGTAGGCCTGGGTGTCCGGTAAACTTTTATGCACTAAATCATCCTTTCCGTTCGTTTTTGTTGTAAGTACCACCAAGCTTCTTGTAATTTCTGATTGATCTTCAATTGGTCTTGCCTAATAACACTTCATCTTGAGGTGTCTATGCCTGCAGGCTGCTCAGTTATGTGGCAAATGATCTATCTATAAACGCTTAACACACCCGGGAGCTCAATATTTGAAGGGATCTCTTTGTAAAGCAAAGAATACATCTAGGGCACAAATAATATGGTGGTAAGTTTTGCATTTACATAAAAGTCTATGCTACCCTGTCCACAAGGGCGTCTCCTGGCCCCTCCCTTTTGGCAACTGCATGGAGTTCTATGTTGATTTCTCAGTTTTCAGGCCGACCCTCCCACTAGGCTGTAATTTCCACCAGGGTAAGAATCAGGCCTTCATCTCCCTCCCTCCCTCCCTCCCTCCCTCCCTCCCTCCCTCCCTCCCTCCCTCCCTCCCTCCCTCCCTTCCTCCTTCCCTCCCTCCCTCCCTCCCTTCCTTTTTCCCCTTTCTTTCTTAAAGATAGGTTTTTGACTTTTAAAGTTGTGTGTTTGTGTCTGTGTCTCTGTGCATCTGGATAAGGTGCCCTTGGAGGCGAGAAGAGGGTGTGGGTGTTGGGAACCAAATTCTGGCCCTCTGCAGAGATACCAGGCAGTCTTTCCTGTTAAGCTGTCTTTCCAGTCCCCTTCTCTTCATTTTTAAAAGAATTTTGAGGTCAGTGAAGTATGTGAGACATAGAACAAGCCATTTGAGTTGACTCAGGTTAGTCCATTTGTACAGTTGGGTGCTACCACATGTGCTCCAGGATGCTCAGATTTTCGCGAATAGGAACCCCACTTTCTCCTTCCAGCCCCTGGAAGCTGCCATCGGTTCTGTCTCTAGGAATCTGACCAGACTAGGTGCCTTGGATAAGTGGAATCATGCAGCGTCTATTCCTTTGAGGCTGCCTTATTTCATTAAGGATGCTGACCTGGCAATCATGTAGCATGCATCAGATTGTCTTTATGTTTTATAAACATATATAATATCAGTTCATATTGATTGCCAGCTCAACAGGATCCAGAATCACCTAGGGCACAAATCTCTGGCTGTATCTGTGAGGGCATTTCTGTATTTGGTCAATAAAGGTGTACTGGCTGGTTTTATGTGTCAACTTGACACAAGCTGGAGTCACCAGAAGGAAGGAGCCTCAGTGGAGGAAATGCCTCCATGAGATCCAGCTGTAAGGCATTTTCTCAATTAGTGATCAATAGGGGCCCAGCCCACTGTGGGTGGTGCTATCCCTGGGCTGGTGGTAAGCAGGCTGAGTAAGCCATGGGAGGCAAGCCAGTAAGCTGCACCCTCAATGCTCTCTGCCTCAGCTCCTGCATCCAGGATCCTGCCCTGTTAGAGTTCCTGTTCTGACTTCCTTCAGTGATAACCAGCAATGTTGAAGTGTAAGTCTAATAAATACTTTCTTCTCCAACTTGCTTTCTGATGACGGTGTTTCAATGCAGCAGTGGGAACCACAACTCAGACAGAAGATAAGAAAACCTATCCTAAATGTAGATACCGCCATTCTGTGGGCTGGGGTCCTGGGCCACGTAAAGATATGGAAGTGAGCTGGCACCAGCAGTCGCCTCTGTTTCCTGACTGGAATCAAAATGACCTGCTGCCTTCTGCTCCTGCCAGCATGTCTTCTTTGCCACAACGGAGTAGGACATCCTCACACTGAGCGCCAAGATAAACCCTTCCCCTCTGAAGTCACCTTTGCCCTGGCAGAAGGAAAACTAAGGCAGTCCTTATGTGCTGGACAAATATGTGAAAGCAAGGAAGAACCCATTTTCTGCAGCAGATCTCCTCAGACACCAGTAGGTCTTAAACACTGCCCTCTTCCTGGTTTGTGACAAGGGCCCAAGTGACCTACTGAGGTACATTTGGGAACACAAGGGACTAGCCAGTCCTCTTGCATCTGTTGTTTAAATCCAACATAGGAGATGCAACTCGGTGGTGCGTTTTCTTGAACTTGCAATTTGGACTGCCTTGTGCCGGCTGCTAATTAAGCATAGGTGACACGCCACTGTCTTCTCATCTGCCTCCGAGGCTGTCAGGAGCCCACGACAAGCCCAGTGAAACTGGGGGCCACTCTGATAATTAAGGTTTGGAGGGCTTCTTTACCGGCCCCACCACGGGCCAATTGCTTTCCCTGCCTCCACTGACGGGCAGCTGACATCTGACAAAACACCGGCCTTCTCTCATCCGCACAGCAGCGGGACACTTTCCCACCTTTTAATGGCTGAGCACATCTCATCCCAAGCAACTCCGGCAAAACGAAAAGTGTATTGTCCAAGTTGCTGGTGGAGATGACTGATTAGAAAGGGAGCCTGGATACATCAGAGCAGACGCCATGCATGCACACATATGCACACATGCACACACACACACATGTACATGCAGACAGACACACATGCACACACTTCCTTATTAGCCTCTCAATCCAAACAAATAAACAATGCAAAGCTTTATTTGGATTTGTAAATGGCGCATGGAGAAGTGGTTAGGGGGGTCGAGATTCTACTGGAGTCTTCTTGAAGATGGGGCAGAAAAGGAAAAGGCAAGGCAAGTCCTGCATAG
This sequence comes from Myodes glareolus, assembly GCF_982192425.1. NCBI lineage: Eukaryota > Metazoa > Chordata > Mammalia > Rodentia > Cricetidae > Myodes > Myodes glareolus. Next base: position 9,848,798 of record NC_142035.1, on the reverse strand, counting down.
TTCCTTTGAAGGTGATGCTATTGGATTGGAGAGATGGCCCAGTTGGTCAAATGCTTGCTTTGTAAGGATGGTGAGGTGCACTTGCTATCCCAGCCCTGGGGCGGGGGAGACTAGTGGATCCTGGTGTTCAGTCTGTGTGGTGATTCCCATGAGAGACTCTTCTTTAACAAGGTGGGTGACTTCTGAGGAGCGACCCTGGAGGGCAGCCTCTGGCATCCACACCCATGCCTGGAGAGTGCACATGTGCTCGTGTGCGCATGCACACTCCCACTGCTGATGCAACCATCATCTGAAGCCCTTGTATTAGTCGTGTGACAGTGTGGGATAGCTGTAAGCCACCGTGATGCTGGCTGCACGGTTGCGCTTCCTCTTTCCTTCATCTTCCTTCACAGTGCTGCTGAACCCCAGACTCGTTGAGTTAGAAGCTGCTTCTACCCAGTGCCCCAGGCAACTCACGTGGCATCCAAACACCTGGGAAATCGCTATCTATATTACTTACCCCTCATGGCTTCAGCTTCTTTTTTTCTTTCTTTCTTTTTTTTTTAATATTTTCTTATTTATTACTTATTTGTTTGTGTATGTGAGCAAGTACTTTACTTTTGTTTATTTATTTATTTATTAAAACAATTTATTCTTATTTTATGTATATTGGTGCTTTGTTTGCATGTGTGTCTGAGTGAGGGGGTCTGATTACCTGGAACTGGACTTGCAGATGGTTGTGAGCTGCCGTGTGAGTGCTGGGAATTGAACCTGGGTCCTCTGGAAGAGCCGTCAGTGCTCTTAACCACCGATCCATCTCTCCAGCCCCAGTGAGTGAGTACTTTAGCGCCACAGTGTGCATGTGGAGGCCAGAGGACATCTTGTGGGAACCACTTCTCTCCATCCATCATGCAGCTATTGGGGCTCAAACTCAGGTTTTCAGGCTTGGCAGCAAGTGCCTTTCCCCACTGAGCCATCTCACTGGATCTCACTCATTTCTTATCCACTTGGAATTTTCATAGTTTTTGATTACTTAAACATGAGCACAAACAAATATGGCAGAATTGATGTCCTTAGGCCAGTCAGTTCCATCACACCTCAAGGGCAGGGCCGAATGGTTCTTTCCTCGGAAGGTGCTGGGAGAGCATTGGAGATGATAATGATGGTAATGGATTTCTGTGTAAAACCTGGAACAATGAACACAGTTCCCATTTACCCATCCATCCATCCATCCATCCATCTGATAGGCATCTCTGGCGAAAGTTGGTGGCCCTCGTGGGGCTCTCTAGAGCAGGTGGTTCAGAATGAGTACTTGGAATTGCTAGTTGTGAAGCAGAGAGTAAGGAAGCATAGCTAGCCAGGGACAGAAGTTGAACTTGGAGTTGATGTAGCCCTTCAATCCTTAACCAATCCAGTGGAATGTTCTGGAATCAACATTGCTCCTCACACTAGTCTGTGTTAGTCCACAATGGCACCCACATGATTACATCCACACCTCCCAGGGTTCCTGGGCACACTGTGGGAAGGACCTGGCTTTGGGTGGGTGCCAGTATACAGGTGAAAATTCTGGAGAAGCAGCTGTCTGGTCTCTGTTGGCTGTATTCCAGGAGCTGGGTAGCAATTTCTGCCTCAGAGGCTATCTCTGGGTGGCCCATCTCTATGGTCCCCACAAGAGGTTAAGGAAAGGGAAGTAGAATATCTTTTAAGAATGTAATCATGTCATCTCCTTTTAGCTAAATTTAGTCAAAACTATGGACCAGTCACTCCCTGGTTGCTTGATCCTACCCAGTCACCTGGCATCTTCTTGGGTGGGCTTCTTACCCATAATATGGTACCAAATAGCACCCGCTTGTCATTTGGTTTGGGAATACTGTGGGAACAGTGGATTTAGACACTTAACTTAGGCTATCATTATTTTTACCATGACAGTATTTCATCTTATTATCATGAGATGTTTTACTCTTTTGGCTTTTTGAGGGGCACACCACCCAGTTTCCAACTAAATCACACCCAGAGGCTTATTCTTAGTTATGAATGCCTGGTCTTAGCTTGACTTGTTTTTTGCCAGCTTTTCTTAACTTAAATTACCCTGACTACCCTTTGTCTCTGGGCTTTTATCTTTCCCTACTTCTGTAACCCTTTCTTTACTTCTTTCTCCATGGCTTGCTGTGTAGCTGGGTGGTTGGCCCCTGATGGCCTCCTCTCCTCGTTCTCTCTTCTCTAAGAGTTCTCCTTCTATTTTTCCTCTCTGCCTGCCAGCCCCGCCTATCCTTGCTCCTGCCTCGCTATTGGTTGTTCAGCTCTTTATTAGGACCATCGGTTGTTTTACACAGCAAAGAATCACAGCTTCACAGAGTTAAACAAATACAACATAAACAAAAGTAACACACCTGAAAATAATGTTCCCCAACATATCATAGTTAACAGTTATAGTATTAAATAATATTATAGAAATAAATGGTCTGTCTTTTGCTTATAAGAGAACACACTAGGATGGTGAATGCAGGGATGAGCTGCTTTCATCGTAAGGAGAACAATTAGTGTTTTACACTCTCAGGTTTGAGAATCGCCTCTGCTGCTGCATGCAAGAGACAAAACATACCTGTTTCTGGCCTGTGTGCATTTTCCTTTTATGTTAAATTGGTGGGAACCTTGACTCTTGCCTTTACCTGAGTTATTTCTAGACAGGAGCTGGCTATCGGATTTGTAACTGCTCCCCCCGCCCCCGCCAGCATCACAGGCTCCATTCTGGCTGTGTCAGTTCGGTGGTTTGGTGACTTCCTTAGGCTCTCACCAGGGAGTCTAACAGTGAAGACATAATGCCGAGATTACGCAAGGTTGGTTACACGGGTAAATGAAGAGGGCTTGGAGTTTTGTTTGAATAAATCGATGCTGTCGATCTTAGGGAGACTGGAACTTTGTCAGAATTTCAAAGCTTTCCTGCAAGCCCACAAGACTGTGACTGCTCAGGTTCTAGTGCAGACGGTACATAGCCTGCCGGGAGAGGGCTGTCACTGGTCCATGTGTGTGGTGTGTGTGCGTGATCATGTGTGTGTGTATGATCATGGGAATGAATGTACATCTGGGGGCATGTGCATGTGTCTGTACATTTATGTGTGTATGCAGCCTGTGTACATGTGTATGCACCCTGTGTGCATGTGTATGCAGCCTGTGTACATGTGTATGCAGCCTGTGTACATGTGTATGTATTTGGAGCCCAGAGGACAACCTCAGATGCTCCTCAGGGATCTTTTGTGACAGGGTCTCTCATTGGCTTGCAGCCTGCAGAGGTAGGTTAAGCCTCCTGGCTGTAGGTCCCAGGAATCATGTCTCCGTTTCCATGGTGCTGGGGTCATAGGCGTGAGCCACCACACCTGTCTCTTCCAGCAGGATTGCTTCCTTCCAGTCTGCTTCCCTTTGTGATGAAGCCCACAGTTTAAGTTAGGGCCATGGTTTGTCTGGCACAGATTCCCCCACTCCCCAAGTCATGACTTGTACACAGCACAAATTTATTTCTACCACGCACATAATGGTCTGGACTTATGGGGCATCCCTGCTCTGAAATGTGCGGAAAGCTGAGGCTGGTTTCCTCTTGCTGGCTGCTCTCCATCCGTGTCTTGGTCCTCACGACTCAACATGACTGCCAGTGTTGGAGGAGAGGGGACCAGTAGTCCCTTCCATTTCAGGACAAAGGAGACATTGCTACTCATTTTTAGAGACAGGGTCTCATGTAGTAGCCCAGGCTGGCCTCAAATGTGCTATGTAGTCCAGGATGACCTTGAGCTTTTGATCCTCTTTTTACTTCAGAAGTGCTAGGGTTGTAGGTGTGCCCCCACCGTAACTTTTTTATATGGTGCTGGGACTCAAACCCAGGACTTCATGCATGTTAGGCAAGCACTCTAACAACCGAGCTACACACAGCCCTGGTTCCTGCTCACACACCTTAGAATTGCATGGTCCCACTTACCTGTATGCGAAACTGTGGGATGCAGACTTCACGTGGTGGTGTTTTAGGCCAGGAACTCGGTTACTACTTTAGACAGACAGAGATGCTCTTTACAGCTCTTTGATTTCCTCGGAGAATCTCTTCTTCTTTTCCAGACGATGTGACAGGCAGGGGTTGGGGGAGTGGCTTCCACTGCCAGCTGGCTTCTCGTTGGGCACATGGACCGAACTTAGTTCACTCTTGGCTTGCACTGTTGTGATGCCTGAGATTAGTTCACACCTGCCCGTGCAGCCCTCTCTGGACCTTGGTCCTGGGTCCCCACTGTGGCTGGTGGATAGAAGGCTGCTCTTCTTTGTGAGGTTGCTTCCTCGGGAAAATGACACCCTGGAGTCACACCTGTCACATTTGTCTGTCTTCTCTTGGATTTATGGAACTTTCTTACCCACCTAGAAGACCTCTACCGACCCTTTGCACCTGGGGTTTTCAGTCCAGGTGCTCTTGCCATCAAAGACAGAACAGCAGCATCTTCGGACATGCTTGTTGTCACACCTGAGTCACTGGCTCTATTGTCATTTCGTGGGCTGCATGGCTCATGTACAGTGTCCCCTCCTATTCCAGACGACAGATGGCTTGTTAGAGTGGAGCTGGCGGGGACCCACCCGCGTGCTTCTGCTTCACCAGGGTTGCTGGCTAGTTTTCCTGATTGACGAGGGAGGGACATGCCCACTGTGGGTGGTACCATCCGGTGGTCCTGGGTTCATGAAAGCGGGCTGAGCAAGCCATGCGGGGCAAGCCAGTAAGCAGAGTTTCTCCATGCTTCTGCTTCACCTCCTGACTCCAGGTTCCTGTCTCGAGTGCCTGCTCTGACTTCCCTCAGTGGTGGGGTGTGACCTGAGAGTTGTGAGCTGAGATAAACGACCCCCCGCCCTGCTACCCCCATCCCCACCACACACAAGATGCTTTTGATCATCACGTTTTAGCCCAGCAGTAAGGAGTCTAACACACCAGGACCAGGACCAGGACCAGGGGCACCCGAAGGCTGGCATTTCTAAAATGTTTCCTGCTTTGCTGGTCAAGGTTCTTTGGGGGAGATGACATCAGTGTTGTGTTTGGACATGTGTGCATGCGTGTGTATGTGTGATTGGGTGAGATTATGTGGGAAACGTTTGGAATTGATTCCCCTGTTACAGAAGCTGAGAAGCCACATGTCAGAAACCTGCAAACTGAAGACCAGAACAGCAGGGAATAGATTGTTCTGAGTGCACAGGCCATATAATCAGGTAGACGGTGGACTGGAGGCTCTAGAACAGTGGTTCTCAACCTGTGCACATCATATATCCTGTGTATCAGATATGTACATCATGATTCCTAATGTAATGAGTATCAGATATCCTGTGTATCAGATATGTACATCATGATTCCTAATGTAATGAGTATCAACTATCCTGTGTATCAGATATGTACATTATGATTCCTAATGTAATGAGTATCAGATATCCTGTGTATCAGATATGTACATTATGATTCATAACAGTAGCGAATTTACAGCTATGAAGTAGCAATGAAATTCTTTCATGATTGGGGGTTACTACAACATGGGGAACTAAATTAAAGGGTCGCAGCGTTAGGAAGGTTGATGAACCACCTGCTCTGGAAGGTGGGGTTGAACCAGAGTCAGTAGCATCCAGAACCAGGGGTTCTGATGTCAGCGCTGGGGAAGAATGGCGTCATTCACCCCGCTGGAAACAGCCTCACAGACACAGTGGAAGCAATGTTTACCAGTTCTTTTTAACCCAGTGACGCTGTCACAGTAAGCCACCAATCCCAGCAGGGGGGATGCTCTTGCTGGTCAGGTACTGCATGCGGAGGTGAGCTGTCTCAATCTTAATTTCAGCTCACTGCAGCCTCTCCTCACTGAAGCGCAAGGCATGAGACCCCCAAGACTTCAGTCTCTTCAGTTTGGGGCTTACCCTAGCCCTAGGGACTCAGCGAGTGCTCCCTTGATCCAGGGTTCACCTGCACCAGTAAGTGATGGGAATTGCCGTGGACCTCGGGCTTGGAGCTGTTCGTCACAGCTATTACTTTAGATTTGGTCCATCCGTGGCCTAAACAGTTGGCATTCTTGGTCACAGCGTTACTGCTTTTGGTAGCCAACATTTAATACAGATGTCACAGAAGTTGGTCATTGTGAAAGCCCTTCAGGCCACTGTCCAAATATCCCGAAATCATAGCATGTAGATGCTGTTAACTCCCATTTGAAGGGCCAGGAAACTCAGGCCCACGGAGCTTCATTGCCTTTCCCAGCGTCACACCCCAGGTGGGGTGAAGTTCCCCAAATCAAGGCGCTTCTCACTCGAGAAACTATTCTCAACATACAAACTCTTGTGTGTGTGTGCATACACATGTACCTGTGGTGTGTGTGTGAGAGAGAGCTGGAAGACAATCTTGGGAGTTGTTCATCAGATTGCGTCCACTTGGGTCTCGGGACACGGGGTCTCTCCCTGGCCTGGAATCCGTCATGTAGCAAAGCCCCAGGCTGTCACCTCTTGCTCCCTAGTACTGGGACTGCAAGTGTGCAAATCACAAGCAGCTGTCTTCTTTCTGATGTTGGTCCTGGGAATGGAATGGCAGTTCTCACTCACGCTTCGGTGACTGAATAACGGCCTTGGCTCTGGGCACCCAGCTGCTGGGTCTTCCTCACTTGCTTCCTGCTGAATGGCCTGTCATGCTGAGTCCCTCCTTGATCTCAGCTCCCTGGCGCTGCTTGAGCCACATTTCTAGAGACAAGAACAGCCATTGCTGGCACTGGCATAGAGGCCAGGCAACCCCTGGGTACTCATCAATGGGACTACAGGCGGAAAGTCTTCAGGATCAGAGAGAGTTTTTTTTTTTATTTTATATCCCGTTTTATACGTTCCTCATATAACACATGCTTCAGGCTGAAGTTTCAGAAGGTCACAGGGTACATTAGTTGACTGAGTGTGTCCCTCTCAAGGGGCTCAGCCCCCCACCTGTTGCTGGTGTCTGTGCTGATACTACTCTGAAACCACCCAGCTCTCGCTAAAGTTCAAGGGTTCCACTTCTCTGGCATCCAGTTTGTCTGGTGTCCTTTATCCACCATTCCCCTTCAAGCCTTCCTCCTGTGTTGAGAATTTTCTTCATTCAACCTGGTGACTTCATCAGAATGTCTCCATTACGAAGAACCAGAAACCAAGCCTGGGCATACCATCTTTATGGTTGTATCTGGAAGAAGATACCCGTTTTGATGTTCTGAGAGAATTTTCTTGAAGATGGAGAAAGATAGCTCAGAGCCCTCGCTACTCTTTCACAGGACCTGGGTTTAGCTACTGGTACACACACGGGCAGCTTACAACTGCCTGTAACTCCAACTCCAGTGGATCCGATGTCCTTTTCTGGCTTCCATGGGTACCCACACACAAAGTAGGTACACACACACACACACACACACACACACACACACACCCATACCTCCCCACACTCCTTAAAGTCTCTGCCATCCCTGAGGCTGCCTTATCGTCTGTGCATTCTGCAACCCAGAGGCATGGGCATATTTTTCCATATTAACTTACATTTCCACTTAAAATATAGAAAAAGTACTTATTAGCTCCTCCATGTTGGTCAAATGGCCTTTCTGCTAATGATGCAATTAGGAAAACGATACAAGACAAAAGGGGGCGGCGGGATCTTTTCAGTTTTACAAAGTCAATGAAGTGGCAAAATTCGCCATGTTTGCTGTGTGTGCAAAATCTTCCTCAGTGCCGCTCAGTGGTAATGCATTTTTGGGGCAGCAACGGCAGCTGCTGGAGCTAAGTTAGAATAATTTGATGAGTGCATGCAAGATGAGCTTCCCGAAATGCTGCCTCCTCATGGTTATCAGATTTGAGTTGGAATGGACAGAATCTCTCTGCCACACTGGTCACACCCAGAATGTTCCTGTGGGTAGATTTCCTTAACTGGGTTCCCTCTGTTACCTTCTCTCCAGAACACCCCATTGTTTCCTCCCTAGAATTCTGTTTCCCGCTAAACTCTTAACCGTTTATTAACAGCAGAGGCAACAACAGCACATTCTTTCCAGTAGAACCCCTAGGGTCAGCTCTCCATTCAGGGAAGGTTTTATCCCTGAATGCCTTGTGTGCTGGGGAAGGGGGTTTGGCTGATGGGATGCTCACTCATTGGTCGTATTATCTCATGTGAAAATCTGTTCAGTGGAGGCTTTGCTGGAGCCTGTAGGCTCTAGAGAGCCATTGCAGCACATCCATTCCCACCTTCTAGGTCCTGTAGCATCCTATTGGTAGTTCCAAATAAGCCATGATGGCAGCATTAACATGAAGGACAACAGGCAATTTTATACATCAGAGGTGGGTTTCAGTCCTTCCTGAGATACCATCAGTCCCACCTCCAAGCTCCTTGTCCCTTTCTCACTCGGAGACACTCTGACTCTTGGATCACAGTGTTCTTTTTACCCTCCTAGTCTGAACAGATCTTTGGCATGTACATAGAATCAGCCAGCGAGCCAGGCTTGTTCCACATCCTGCCATGTAAGGGCTCGTCCCGGACAGTGAGTGATTGTTCTCAACCCACACAGTTTCCTAGTATCCCGTCACAGAGGTCACCAAAAAACTTGGGTTATAAGAATCTGGACCCAGAAACAAATTCCATCTTATAAATAACTCAGAGTGTCCTTTGTACGATCTGAATGCTCCCTGTGCAAGCAGGGGAACTCTGCTGTGTTTGATTTGGAAGCTCACCAAGAGGTTTTAATTTTTCCTTTTAAAAACCATATCTCTCCCCAGAGGCAGGAACAACCTGGCACTTGGGTCACCCATCTGGCTTACACATTCAAAGCTGTTGCTTTCTGGGGTTCTCACACAGCTATTCGAGCATTCAAATCTTTTATTTGGTTTTCTAGTGCCGTAGTGAAAGTAAGTTCCTTTTCCTTCCTTCCTTTCTTCCTTTCTTTCCTTTCTTCCTTCTTTCTCTTTCTTTCCTCTCTCCTTCCTTCCTTTATCTTTGTTTACAAGGGAAACTCAAGCTGACCTAGAACTCTTGATCCTCCTGCCTCAGCCTCCTAAGTCCTGAGACTTTGGAACCTGTTAAAAGTCTGTGGGTTTTTATTCTGAAGTTGGAACTTTTTGAAGTTGAAGTTTTTAAAAATTATATACAAGAAAATGTGCTTTTATTTTACCCTAAGCTGGCAAACAGTCTCAGGCAGTTTTACATTCTCAAATGTTTGCTTTCTACTTCATTCCCAAGGACCGTCTGGACATGCTTGGTGTCAAGATGGTTCCACTTCTGAAATCTCAGGGGCACCTTTTGGAGGTTGCTTCTGCTTTTTCCTTCTCTGAGGTCTATATTAATCATAAACTGGTAGGCCTAGTAGCTCAGGCTTCTTATTAATTATTTCTTACACCTTACATGAACCTATTATTCTTATCTGTGTTGACCACGTGGCTTGGTACCTTTTTCGTCAAGGTGGTCACATCTTGCGTCCTCTGTGTCTGAATGACAACTGCAGACTGAGCCTTTCCTCTTCTCAGAATTCTGCTGTTCTCATCGCCCCACCCCTACTTCCTGCCTGGTTGACCCTTCTCCACTTCTTGCCTGGCTACTGGCAAGAATCATTTATTTAAATGATTTTTAAATCATTTTTTAATCAGCATTTATTTAAAGTGCAAGTGACAGGGTACAGAGCATTGTCTCACAGCATCCAAGTTCTTGCTGCTCTGTGTAGTGTGAGTCCTCTGAAGAGGAGGTTGATGCTGTTAGCACACTTGCTTTTCTGCATCCCCACCAGTGTTGTTCTGGGAAATGACAAAGGTAGAACTCACCTAGTGGGTCATGCTAGATGTTCCCAGAGGTACGGGTCAGCCCTCCAGATCCTACATGGGACCAGTTTCTCTAGTTCCTTTTTTCCCCTTTCCCATAGTTCATTTACAAGCAGGCATCTTTCACTGCCCCACTGTTGTTCAAGTCACCTGAGTTCCAGCGCCAAACTTTTACTAGCCTCCTGTTTCCAGTCTGTTCCATTCTCTATTGACAGCTGCTGTGGGATAATGCTCTTGTACTCTATAAAGATTTATCACTCATATTGGTTTAATAAAACACTGGCTGGCCAGTATCCAGCCGGGAAATACAGGCAGGGCAACCAGACTAGGAGAATTCTGGGAAGGGGAAAGGCAGAGAATCAGTCACCAGCCAGATGCAGAGGAAGCAAGATGAGAATGCCTTACTGAAAAAAGGTACCAAGCACTTTACTAAACATAGGCAAGAATTATGGGTGAATTTAAGTCAGAAGAGCTAGTTAGTAGTAAGCCTGAGCAATAGGCCAGATTATAATGAATTATAATTAATATAAGCTTCTGTGTGCTTATTTGGGACTAAATGGCTGTGGGACTGGGTGGGACAGAAACTTCCGTCTACAGACATCCCTCTTCTAGGATCTTTGGATGGTTTGCCTTTCTACCACAGGGAACACCCAAGCACAGCATGGTTGTGTGCTGTGACCACAGGTTCCTCTACAGTGACTTCCACTGTGTCCTCTTACACCTGTGGTCAGCCACACATCTTCACAAAGTCTTTGCAGCTTCTTCCTTCCCATACGTACAGGATGGCTTCCCCCACTTCTAGAGCCTTTAGAACCTAGGTCAAGGAAGACTTGACCACCTCTGTAAGGTAGTAGTCCCCTCTGTAAAATAGCAGTCCCCGTTACCCTTACAAAATAATAGTCCCCTCTACCCATGACTTACTTTGCAGCATGGGTACTGACAATAGTTTGACATATTTTCAACTGTCCTTCAGGAAGGGTCTTATTCCAGTTCCTCACCTCCACCCGCTCCTCCTTTTCCCCTCCACTTCCTCCTTCCTCTCTTTCCTTCATTTCCTCCTCCCTGTCTCCTACTTTTCTCCTTCCTTCTATTTGCAGAATTTGGCATATAAGAGGTCAGTGCCAGCTGGAGAGATGGCTCAGTGGTTAAGAGCACTGGCTGCTCTTCCAGAGGTCCTGAGTTCAATTCCCAGCAACCACATGGTGGCTCACAGCCGTCTGTAATGAGATCTGGTGCCCTCTTCTGGCCAGCAAGCATACAGACAGAACACTGTATACATAAGAAATAAATCTTAAAAAAAAAAAAAAAGAGGTCAGTGCCAGGGTGGCAAGCTTTGCAGCTGTCAAAGGTTTATCAATGGGATTTTATGAAGGACCCCAAAGTAATGTGCAGGGGGCACTGCACAGTAATTGATAGGGATATTAATAGCTACAAAGAGACTTCATTTGCTCCTACACCACCTGACCTTGGACCCTGCCATGAAAACAGCCACAGGCAACAATGACCAAACAACCATGGCTGCACGCCAACACCCCTTTCTGGGCAGTCGGAGCCACTCTTGTTCTTTGGATGATGCAGAAGCCATTCTTAGAGTCGCTCGGACACCATGGTCTGGACTGGGTCTGCAGGCTGTGTTTTGCCAACTCCTGTCCCAAGTGTCTCAAAAGCCCATGCCGTGTGAAGGGGGACCGAGGCATGATGAGGTGCGTATCAAACTATTTTCGGCACACACAAAAGCCTAATCCTAAACCTGTGGATTTGAACCAGTGCAGCCCCATGTCAGGCGTCCCGTCCAACTCCATGGCCTTCCAGCTGCAGCTTAACTGTCCCAAGTGCGAACTTGGGAGCCAGGATCTGGTTTATCCCAAAACCGTTGTCTAGTTGATCCACCGACATCTGCCATTGCCAGGCTATTCATTCTAATAAACAGAACGCATATGTGTGTTTCTGTACGTTTTCAGGTATCGACACCTACACTTTCTTCGTTTACCGACTGCGTTTAAATTTCCCAAACTCCAAGCCCCACTTTTCATCTTTCTCAGCAAACACTTAGAAAGAGGTAGACCGTACGATCCCAGGAAGAAAACTCCACGTCCTCCCAGCAAATAAGTTAAACATAACAAATGGAAGCCTGCAAAAGTCGGAATTGTAAAACTAATAGGGCTGTTAAAACCAGCTTCCCTGAAAATTATGCATTGGTTGGTCTGTTTCTTATAATGGCGAATACTGAGTCTTGATCGCTCATCAGGGCGCATGCCATAAATTAGGTTTTGAGAGAGGCTGCAGAATTCCTCGCGGCCTCACAGGAAGCCACTGTGGCCGCCTCTGGAGCCCACTGCTGGATGCCAGTGGCGCCGCGTTGATCTGCTTCCTCGTGTGAAAGTTTTGAAATTGGTAACAAGTTGTCAAATGTTTATCAACGGAATTTTATGACGGACTAAAAAGTTATGTGTACGGTACCACACAGACCATTAAGGGAATAATAACAGCAATAAAGAGACTTTATTCTCATCAAGACTTATGTGGCAGCTAGCTTTCCTCCCCAAACTCGGTTAATGGAGGCTGGGAGAGATGAATAACTCAAACCTGGAAGGAGAGCGGCCTGAAGCATTAGACGGAGAGCCTGTGTTATGCGCTGAATCGGCTGTAATGGATACAAAGAGCTAGCGTTCCAGATATGTAGATCCCGCTGTATTTACGGAGAGAGATGCTCAGACTTGAAGCCCGGCTTTACAAATGGCATTCCGAGGGTGGCTGGAGGGTTCTGCTCAGCGTGGGATGGTAGTGGGGTTTGGGCTCAGAACGAATAGGCTCCGTTTCAGCTCTTCCCTTAACATCTTTCGGTTCTTTCTCCACCAAAATTGTCCTTTGCATAAAAGGAAGACTGGGAGTGAAACTCTACCTTAACGGGTTTATTGTAACCTTTAAAAAATAAAGCGTGTGGGTGCAATGCACATATGGAGGCAAGAGCAAAAAATAAAAATTCCATAGCCAGGCGTGGTGATACAGAACTGTGATCTTATGGGTGGCTGGGATGGAGGGCGCAGAGTTTAAGGGCAGTCTGGGCTGCAAGCAAGACCTTTCAGAACAATAGCAATAGCGAACTCATCTCTTTCACTTGGTAGGGTTAGGGTCACTTGTGTGTCTCCTCCCTCCCTCCCTCCCTCCCTCCCTCCCTCCCTCCCTCCCTCTTACTCCCTTGTTCTCTCCCTGCCTCTCTCTGTCTCTGTCTCTGTCTCTCTCTCTCCTCTCTGCCTCGCTTTACCCATTTGCAGGACCATGTAACCAAGGGTTAGCCAAGATGTCTTGCAGGAGACCAGTCTAGCATCAAGGGAGCACTGGAGGGCTTCTGGCCAGAAGGCATGGTTTCCTTGAGAGAGGTGCTAGCTCCGAACATGGCTGAACTACATTTCCCACAAGGCCATTACTCTGGGTGTATGGCCAGGATTCTGGGGCGAGATGGGCAGGATGGACTTGATCTGTAGCTCTTTGTGGCTCACTCAACTTGTCACTGCTGTCTTGGCCTGATGCAACTGTAGGGTCTGATCTTGCTCCCTCTTGTCCCAGCTCCGCTGTTGTGTCTGAAGCCAGGGCGTGTGTCTGGCTTTGTGGCGACTGTCAGGCTGCCACCCTGTTTGGGGCCTCATGAACTAGCTGGGGTTTCTGTCTGTTTCCAAGCACTCTGACTTTTACTTATAGGTTCTTTCTTGTCCCCGTCATCCTCCCTCAGAGCCACCACCTCTGTGGTCCCCAGAATGTAACCCAGAAATTACAGCCTGTCAGAGATGGCTTAGGTCACCTACCTTTGAAAGGGACTCCCATTCTGGTGTGCTCTTCCCCATCCTCTTAGTGAGTGCTTAGACTTCTCTTCCTGGCTCTTTGAGAGAATATGGCACTGGCCATTCTCGCTGTTGTAGACAGTACCACAGCCTGGCTGTCTTGGAAACAATAGCAATTTATTTCTCCTGGCTCTGGAGTCTAGAAGTCTGAGGTCAGTGTGCTGGCATGACCAGGTTCTGGAGAGGGCCTCTGCCTGCTTGCGGACTGCAGTGTGCTTATCCTTCAAGCACATTTCAGGGGAAAGGTGAGCTAGCTCTCCCTCCTCTTCCCACAGGACCGTTCATGAGGCCTCCCCCGTCATGACCTTATGAATCTGAAATACTCCTCCCTCTCCCTATAAGTTGTTGCTGTCAAGTCTTGCAGGTCTCAATATCCTACTTCTTAAAGCCATCGAGGCATGGGCTGAGGGTTTCAACATACAACATTTGGGGTGGAGCACAAACTTCCAGCTAATACCAGATGCTCACTCAAACAGGGCACACTGGTAGTAGCTGGTGGCTCCGTTAAAGCCAACCAGCTCTGGAAAGAATCCTTATCTTGCTCTTACTCTGAACTCTTTCCCTGACACGTCAGATGGAGATTCCCAGCATGCACTTCACCAGAGGGCAGCTCCCCTGGAACCTCGCAAGAATGGCAAGGGATGGAGAGAGGCCGTGCAGTTTTTAAGTGGCAGCTCGAGAGGGGCCCATCCACTCAGTTGCATTCAGTTGATTTCTTGAGTCATGAGCCCCCCAGATGGTGTCAGCACCAGTACTATGGACATGGGCACAGGCCTGGGTGCACATGCGCATGCGGCTGATTCTGATGTGGCAGGTAATCTGTTGGGCACCACAGAGGCTTTTGTTCTCTCTGATATATTTCCCCTGCCATACAAAGGAGGAAGTGGAGCTTTGGATTTGCCTGGTTGAATTTCAACAAGTCGGTTTAAATGCCTCATTTAGCATTTTGCAGCAGCTTGTGTGTGGTAGGGCCAAAGGCAAAATTTTCCAAGCTTAAAATTTGGAAAACGGAAAGTCATCTGAAGGGTACTCAGCTGGTGGGGGGTGAAGGGGACACTTCTGGGACATGGAGAGGTAGAGGCTGGAGCTGAGGAAGCGGAGGTTGGAAGGCAGTGTCCAGCCTGGGGTGAGATCTGGGTTTGCTTCTGCTGGGAGAATGAATTCTTTCCCTGCTTTGCAGAGCCCAGGTCTTGGCTGCCCCTGCAAGGGGAGGTCTGCATGGCATGGAAATCCTCTGCTCCCTAGGAGTGGGCTCAGCGTGTAGTATGGCCTCTGTTCCTTCAGAGTGGGACTCAGCATACAGCTTGGCCTCTGTTCCTTAGGAGTGGGGCTCAGAATGCATCAGTGGGCATGGCTAGTCTTTAAACTCAAGACTCTTTCTCAGAATTTTTGAGCTATGTTCCTTTTCTAGGGTTCTCACATTGATCCTAGGGAGGTAAAATTTGTCCAGAGTCGAGTGTGTCTCGCCCCTTCTGACAGACAGCATAAGGCCTTAGTTTTGCCTGTACCCACGCCTATTGTGCCCTCTCTTCTTTCCTCAATTAGTTTCTGGGGCTTTGGGGGCTGGGTTTTGTTTCTCCATACAAGGTCTGTCATGCTGTGTTAAAGGGCTTTTCCATTGACATTATTCAGCATGGTTGGATAATCAATCACAGTGATTGCTAATTGCTCTTCTCTCTCCTTCTAAACCATTAGATGCTGTTTGTCAACCTTCTCTAGGATTGACCTTAATCTTGTCACAGTCACCTTCCCTTCTGTCTTCTTCCTTTTGGTGACTGACCGATCCCATGGGCCACAGAGGAAACACAAGCATCCTGGGTCCCATTCAACCCTCTGTGAAAACGTCTCAAGAATTTAGGTCTTCAAAAAATCTGCTTCCATGGTGGACTTAGCAGAGAGAAAGCACAGTGTCAGTCATGGCTAGTGACAGGGTGCAATTAACCCAGGACCAAATCACAGTAAGACAGATGGAGCCAGATGGACCTGTGCACCCGACAAGGGGATTTCATGTTAAGTACCATCAAGTTGAGGGCAGACATCTCCTCAGAGCTGGGCAATGGAAGGACACAAGGTGAACTCGCCACAGCTTCCAAATGCTGTCATAGTGGAAGGAAAGCCATGAATGGTGCCTCAAATAGTTATTCCAGATCAGAACAGGTGACTCCGTGACACAGACAGCTTCTCAGGTTTGATTATTCTCAAAGCCTTAGTGTCTAGAAAATTCTAGCTTGAAATTTTGTAATCATAGATGATCTTCAATTGGAAACCAAAAATCTGAAACAGAGGGCAGAGTAAGAGGGACAAGGAATGCTGAATTAATGAGTTCTCTGATACCTGTGTCCAGGTGTTAGGGCTATATTAAGGGATAGTTTGGACACCATGTTGGCTTTCTTTAGTTGGTACACTAATAGTAATAATGCTAAGAATATTGACAAAGCAGTGTACAGTACCCCGTTTTTGGAATGTGTTGGACACATGTCAAAAATGCCTTTGGTGGAGAATAGAGGGACATAGTTTTCTGCAGGCAAATGTTCAATCACTGGCTGTTTGGGAGGCAGAAGCCACACTTTGTAGTGTTTGCTTTGGTATAGATGTCTTTGGTATAGATCCTCCCACTGTGGTTGACTTCCAACTACCACTATGGCTAGGAGTTGGGAAGAGCTTCTTATTGTGCATATGGAGTCCCAGCACACCTCTGGCTAGTACCATATTTTTTTTTTAAAAGGGCTGTTGGGCAAGGACTCTGAGCTTGGGACATTTGGCTGAAATGTGAATGTTGTTTGACTCCAGCAGAAGTCTTCAAGGCAGAGGGGGAACGTTGTAAGTGCCAAGATCCTGAAATGCAAACAAACTCAGTGGGTTCTCCTGGGTAAGACGGTCTATGGGGGAGAGGATTGGAGTTTGGAGACTGAAAGCAGAGCCAAAGGTGAGGGTCTAATCGTGATAAGCCTCGAAGGCCGTTCTGAGGTGTAATGATGTCATGAGACATGTAATTGGAAGCTGTACCTTTTTTCTCATGGCTGTGACAGAGGCGACTTAGGAAACAAAGGGTTCATATGTCTCACAGCTTGAGGAGAGAGTCCATCCTGGCAGCAAAGGCGTGGAGCCAGTGTAACCGCTGGCCACGTTACATCTATAGTCAGTAAAGCAAAAGAGAGAATGATTACTTTCTCCTTCGATCCGGACTCCAGTCCAAGGAGCGGTGCCATCCACATTTAAGGCAAATCTCTCCCGAGTTAACCCAGTCGAAAAACACCCTCACTGGCATGTCTGAAGTTTCTTTCCATGGTGACTGTACACCCTGTCAAGTTGACAGTCACTGTTATGCACCATGGACTTTACCACACCAAGTTTAAGTGGAGGGCCGGCCATGTCTGTTCAGGAGGAGGCTGCCTTTAAATGTGCACAGTGTGTTCAGTGCAGGGTCATCTTAGAGCAGAAGATGGAGAAGGAAAAATAGCTGGCTTCGTTGATTTTACTCTCTAGGATTTGACTGAATCTCTATGCTGATTATGAACCAATTTGCGCAAGACCCAGCTCTCTTCATGTGGCAGATAAATGTTAATTGTATCAGCAGTGGTGCATTGGTTTCACTGAATGCAGCCCAGAAGGAGGACACCAGAGGATGGAGATTACAACAAACCTCAATCATTTGCTGAACATGTGGTTAAAAATCAGCCACTCTCTCTAGCTTTTGAAACTTGGTCCAGGTTATATAGATGTCAAGTTGACACTTACCCCTCAGAGACGAGAGTTGGCTAGCCCATAAAGCCTGCTGGAGTCTCGAACTGTCATGCATTTATTCATTGCCTCTGATCGGGGACTCCCGTTCACCCACTGAAGTGGGCACCATCTGGCACTCTCACGCTTGCACAGGACATTGTAAGTACAAGAATATGAAGACAGAGTCCTCGTGCTGACTTCCCAGTCCTCCACCTCTGGAGCTCACCAACTAGTGAGTGAGCATTGTCTAAAGGAGGGTTGTAGGAGTATCATATGTCTCAATATAAAGTAAGCCAATATCAATACTCTTAACACACTCATTAGTTTTCATCATCAGCCTGACACAGACTAGAGGCATTTCGAAAGTGGAAAATTCAACTGAAGAATTGCCTCCATCAGATGGCCAGCGGGGCATTTTCTTGATTGCAAATTGGTGGAGGAGAGCCAGTCCACTGTGGGCAGTACCATCCTTAGGCATGGGCCGAGTAAGAAAGGAAGCTGAGCAAACCAGAGGGAGGAGGCAGTGAGTGACTTTTCTCTGTGGTCTCCGCTTCAGTTTCTGCCATGGCTTCCACTCATGAAGGACTCTAGCCTGTGAGCTGTAATGAACTCTTTCCTTCCCAAGTCAGTTTTGATGATTGTTTTGTGATCGCAACCGCAAGCAAGGAGGAGCACATATGTTTATTAAGGGATCACGAGACACTGGTGCAGTGTGTAGAACACTTGGTCTTCTCAGTTAAATATTGGCATGACTGTGGGGTGGGGATATTATTGCCTGTCATCTGTGTTCATGCCGCTGCAGTAGGATCCTTGAGACTGGTAACTGATAAACAGAAATTTGTTTTCAGGGTTCTGATGTTGAAAAGTGTGGTACTGACGTGTCCTAAGCCAGTTAGAGTCTGGTGTCTGCTTTCTAGATGGCACCTTGGCTACCCAGTCCTCTGGAGAGGATGAACCCATGTGGCATCCCCACACAGAAGAGGACCGAGGACATAGAGGAGGACGGAGGAATGAGAGAACCCTCAGCTACTCCTCTCTGGTCTAACCTCTTCACAAGGTTGGGGTCTGCTCTCTGTTTTTTTCTCTCTCTGTCTCCCTCTATGACTGTGTTTTGTTTTATTTTGGCACTGAGGATTGAACCTGGGGCCTCATGCAGGCAGGATGGACAAACATAATAGCACCAGACCTCATCCCAAGCCCCCCTTTCTTCTTATTGTCACCTCTAATGTTCAAGACCCTTGGGGTTTCACAGTGAGTCCCTTAGAGCCTCTAAACCCAATCTCCCCACTTTTAAATTATTTTTATTTGTGTGTGTGTGTGTGTGTGTGTGTGTGCATGTGTGCACACATGCTCGCACGTAGGTGCTATGAGTAAATGCGTGCAGATGCCCACGGAAGGCAGAAAAAGACATTAGATCCCTTGGAGCTATGGGTGGTTTTGAGCTGCCCAACGTGGGTGCTGAGAGCTAAATTCTGCTCCTCTGCAAGAGCAGGAAGTGCTCTTAACCATGGAGTCATCTCTTCTGCTTCCCAGTGCCCCCCCATTTAGGGATGTCTGCTACCATTTTCCACTAATCTCTAAATGACAGCGCTGGACATGACTCAATGGCTCCTTACTACACGCAGAGCAGACCCCCTATCCTGACATGTCTGCTGTTACTGCGTCACTTGCTACCCATGACAGAAGTCTGTGTGTGGATGGCAGTCCCCGTTCTCTGACCCATTGTAAATAGGACATCCTAACTACACACATTTGTTTCATTCCTTCTCCTCACAAGTCAAAGCCAGTCTTTTCCAGCACATTCCTCTCCCACTTCATTGGAAATTTCACTGCCATTTTTCCCCACTCCCAAGTCTCCCTGCTCTGTTTCTGTCTCTCTGTTTGTCTGTCCATCTCTTTATCTCTGTCTCTCTCTGAAGCAGGAAATCATAGTGTTTCATAAAGGCTCCCCAAGGAAGGTCAGCCTGTAGTCACTGTTTGTGGCTTGTGCCTCTGACCCATGTCAGAGAAGAAGGCCAAGTTATATTTCTTAAATTCTATGCCTGGCAAAGCGTTTGCCTCTGCCTCAATTGACTTATAAATACGCAGCGTAGAGTAGTGGGCACAACCAGGTCTGAATTAAAAACTCCCTGATCAAACTGGCTTGCACCCCTCACAGACACATACTGATGGGCACATTGATAAACACATAGCAACTGTCTCTTGGTCTTTCTTGACGGTGAAATATGGCTGTCACTATCCTCTCCACGAACAATTGGGAGAACAACAGACATAAAGGTTTCAGAAGCTAGATAGTAACTTCTCAATAAACAGCAGGGGATCCCCCCCCCCGTGTAGGCGCCTTAAAAACGTCATAGGGTGAGATGATTTCAGTGCTCTCCTGTGACCTGGTAGTGTCTGAGTCAGCATTGTCCTGTCGCTATGCCAAACTAACCCAGAAGAGCAGCTTCAAGAGAGAAAGAGCTGCACTGGGGATGACTCACTGGAGAGAGCGCTTGTTGTGCAAGCCTGAGGACACGAGTTCAAATCCCCAGAATCCATGCAAAGACCAGGCATAGTCATGTCTATAACCCCAGTGCTGGGAGGGGTGTGTAAAGACAGGAGGATCACTGGGTCTTGCTTGCAGGTTGTCAGCCTGGCTTGAGGCTCAGCAAGGGACCCCGTCTTCAGGGAACAGAGTGGATAGTGATTGGGCAGGACACTCAGTGTCTGGCCACTGAGGGTGAGAGAGAGAGTCAGTCCCTAATCATTCCCCAGTTGCTCACTGACTTGGGAATCTATCATGTGTCCCATGCATAAATGAGCTCAGAGCCTTCGGGATCCAGTCACTTCCCAGAGGCCCCACTTGGCACATTACTTTACTGGGGCCATAGACTTCACCACACAAACATTTTTGGTAATGGATGTAAGTAGTAGGCTTACATCACCGCCCACCTGTGAGCATTCTCCCTAGGCTCTGCCTGGGGTGGTGACTTCCGGTTTCATAGCTTCTCCGATATCAGTTTCTTCTTCCATAAGTGGAAGTCTGAGAACACATGCAACATTAGGAAAGTCATTTTACCAGGTGAACATGGATCTTAAGGTATAGTGTTAGGATTCGCCTCGGTGAATGCCGGAATTAAGAGATTTAGTGGGCGCGGCACTTTGAGGAACATTCCAAACCGGCTCAGAGAGGCCAACTGCTGTCATGCAGCCTTCTTCCTCTTCCTCTTCCTCCCACTCTTCACGTTACGGGGCTAACAGATTGCACGCTCCAGTGATAATAGATATTGGTTAACTAATGGACTAGATTAGAAAGACAGAAAAGGAAACTATGTTCAGAGACAACATTTTACCAGAAGTTGCATATATTCATAATTCCCCTAAAAACAATACATTTGTTTAACCTAAAAATGTTGTATATTACAGTTGTGTATAAGTATTACATGCTTGCATGCGCAAGAGAGCGAGAGCGAGAGAGAGAGAGAGAGAGAGAGAGAGAGAGAGAGAGAAAGAGAGAGATTGTATATATGGGCACCTACATGTGGAGTCCCGATGTTGGGTACCTCCTTCTATTGCTCTCTGCCTCATTCCCCTGAGACAAGGTCTCTCACTGAACCTGAAGTTTGTGACCTCAGCTGAACTGACTGGTCAGTGAGCTCCAGGGATCCACTTGTGCCCCCCCCCCGCATGCTTGGCTTTTACGTAGCTGCTGGGGATTTGAACTCAGGTCCTAATGCTTGCACAGCAGGTGCTCTCGCCCACCGAGCCATCTCTCCAGCCCTAAAACCATCTCCTGATGGTTGACTCCTACAGTTTTGCAGTTATTTATTGATATTGAAATATATTAAAAATTTGCCTTCCAGGGCTGTCTGAGGGATGTGGGGTTTTTGACCCTCCTTCTTTGTGCTGGAAATGAATTGGTGCAATTTAAATACTTTGTCTAAAAGTTATTTGGCCTGGAAAATACCAATCTAATTCCCCCACAAGTAAGAAAATTATAAGGAGAGAGATCTAATCAGTGAGCAGAATATAGCCTTAGAAAATGTGCATCAGCATACCTTAAGGAAAGTAGAATAAATCTTGAAACTTTAATATCCCCCTTTCTTGGACCTAAATAGGCCCCCTTGGAAAACTATTTTATTGTTTCTCATTAAATTAGAATTGTGCTGAGGTGCCACTATCTACCGTTTTCTATTATTATTAATGTAAAAAAAAAAACCATTGTATATTCAGCATTTCCCTGGCTAAAGCCAACAGGAAAAAGCTTCCCCGGCTCCTGCGCTTAACTCCGACTCATTTTTAAACAAAGTTCCTCCTTTTTTTGTTTACATCTGCATTTAAAGGCAGCCATTCTTCCTAGTGACAATTAAGGAAATGTAATGTATGGGTGCAGTACCCGCTCTGTTAAATTACCAGCTCGTGTCGAAGAAGCCAGAGAAGAGTTACGGGGGGAAGAAGAGCCTCATTAACCTTGGGAGGATGTGGTCATCGCTGGGAAACAGGATTTGGAAGCATCGTTTTTCAAAACTCGGGGAGCTTGGTAGTGCATTAGAGAAGAGACACACAGACTTCCTCGCCCCAGGTGAGCCGGGCGGCCACGGGAGGCCTGGAGCCCACTGTCCTCCAGGTACTTATGAGGCCTTTGTTGTTCTTGAAGGGTAGTAAGTTTATCTCCTTCAGGGGAGGTGCACCAGGGGCCCAGAGGCACAGCTGTGCCCAGATGTCTGATGGAAGGCGTGGGTATTGGGGATAGGGGCATCATCTCTGGTTCCCACATGCAGTGTGACTCTTCCCAGAGAGACATGAACAAATATTGACTCATTCTAAACAGGGAACCAACAGCACACGGAAGAAACGACATCACTCACGTCTTGTTTCATGAGCCAGCAAGTTTACTGGGATGACTCACGTGAGCATGGGACATGTGGGTGAGGGTCACGAACAGGAGCATGGAGGTTGCACAGACAAAAGTGTCACCAGGACAAATGAGGCGCCATCACAGCACGGGGGATGACTCATGAAGGCTGCCTCTCTAGGGCCCTTGGCCCCAGTTCCAGCAGGTCTATGTTGACTCCCAGCAATGATTCACAGTTTACATAACTGTAGGAGAAGGCCTTGTGAATCTCTTCTTTCTGAGCTTTTTTCTTCCTAAGAAAATTTTAATACAATCTTCCCTCATTTTCCACTGCTATCCTCGTTCCCACTCCCTCCTCCTCCTGTTCCACCCTTCCCTCCACGCCCCCATCCACTCTGCAGAAAGGGTAAGGCTTCCCATGGGACGTCAACAAAGTCTGATGCATCACTGTAGCCAGACTGATGACTACCTTAATTGTCATCATCGAACCTTCAACCAGCAACTGATGGAAGCTGAAGCACATACAGAGATCCACAGCAAAGCACTGGGCTGAGCTACCGGAGGCTGGCCCGAGAGAGGCAGGAACGATAATATGAGCAAAAGGGTCAAGACCATGATGGTGATGCCCACAGAAACATCTGTCCTGAGCTAGTGAGAGCTCACTGTCTAGGGTGGAGCTTCCTGATCTTAGAAGATTCCCTCCTCCATCCCCCTCTTTGAGGGAGAATTTCAGTTCTGAGGAAATGGCTTTGTATCACTCTCTCTGCACCCCTTGGTCCTTTGGAGAAAGCTTTTGATTTCTGCAAGCAAAGCTTTATGGATCACAAATATGGGCGGTGGCCTGGTTGGGTCTTGCACATTCACCTGCCAAATTCCTCAAAGAGTTAAGAGATGGGGCATCTGAGAGGTGACCAAGCCACAAGAACTCATGAAAGCACTCAAAGCACTCATGAAAAATGAGGGCCCCTTTAAAAGGGCTCAGGGGATAGGCTACCTTTTATCCCTTCCACTGTGCTGGATACAGAGTCCATGTTTAAGAACATGTTTAAGGCGTGTTTAAGGCACCATCTCAAACGCAACCCTGGGGCCCTCTGGAGAGCATGCTGATACCTCCATCTTGGACGCTGCAGCCTCTGATGTGGAATTTCTGCTCTAAAAAAAAATTAGCTGGTCTCAAGCAGCAATGGGCAAGGACACCTTGATAGGACACAGCTTCCAAGTTAACAAAGGCAAAGAAAATGGGGAGACGCTTCTCCATTCGTAGTAATAGTCGAAATCCTCAAAAGCCAGTGGCAGGGGTAAGTGAGCTCCCATGCTGTCAACCTGCCAGACTTATCTCGTCTCATCTATGGTTTCCACTGTGGTCACTTAGTATTAGCCATGTGGGCCCCCTTGCCCTGGCATTCATGAGCTACCTTGTCACCTCTGTGAGTTTGGTTCAAAGCCTACCCTGGCAGTGTGGCTTTTCCTGGCTACCCCTTTAGAACTCATAGGACCTCACTCCATGCCAACACTCACCCTGCACCAACATATTTTATCAACTATTTATTCCTGTCTGTCTCCTCTTATCTAGACTGGGAACTTCATGAGGGCCGCAGCTTTACCCCTTCATTTCTGTCTTTCTATCTCCTACAGAGTGTGGGTACACTACAAATGTGGGAAACAGTGGAAGCATGGACTCACTGTGGGCTAGCAGAGGCTCAGAAGGCTGGGGGCTGTGAGTGACTTAGAGGCTGGAGTGGGGAGACCCTGAAGGCAGAACGATGAGGCTGCCATGTAGATGTCCCCAAAGGTGCAGCAATGGCACGTGCATCTTGGGAGTAACCACCGCTGTCTAATTAGATTTCAAACCTTCTTGGGAGGAGGGAATTCCTTCCAGGCACTGTAAACTAGTGCTACCTACAGCTGGGGAGGTTATGGACCTTAAAGCAGAGGCTCCTACTATCACTCCTCCAAACAGTTACTATTTCTAACAGATTCCAAACGCTTAGTCTTCCACCCACAGGGAGGTTGCGCTCTCAACCCTCAGTGTAGAAGCTTCTTTTTATGGCAGATGGTGACCCTTCCAACAGCTCGGACTGCAGAGAGCACGTGACATGGGGTTCTCAGTCCACAATCAATGCATCTACCACACACCATCTACACCTAAGACTCAGGAAACATTGAGGAAGGCGGGGAAAAGATGGTAAGAGTCAGAGGACCGGGGTTTCTTCTATGAGGTGGTGTCTTCTGTATAGGCCGGTGAAGCTGCACCCGGGAAATCTAACAGTGTGGTTGCCTAGACAAGACCTGGAAAGTAGCAATACCACTTGACTTGCTGACCTGGGTGGGGGAAATCTCACAAGGCTCCATCCCTAGGTGAAGAGCTACAGGCAGTCACTGGCTGTGGAGAGAGTAATAGCGAATCTTCTCCAGGATGAGGCCCCTGATAGGTTACACAATCACAAGTGGTCAACTTGAAACACACGCATATGCGAGCAGCATCGAAGGGACTCAGCAGGTTGTATTTATCCATTTAGATGTTCATACATTTGTAACAGTTATAATTAAAGAATAAGAGGCCACGAATCTGAGAGGCAGCAGGCATGGGGATGGGAAGAGCTGGAGAGAAGAGGGGGAGGAATGCAAATGATAGTGCTCATACATGAAATTCTCCAAGTATAAATAAATTATAAAAAGGAACTGTTAAAATTGACTTAAATTTTAAGAAAAAAATGTGAACTATGATAGTGTAAACTTAATTATTTTCTACTACAACCCTGTTCAAATAATATAAATATGTAGTATATGTGAGACAATATATAAACTTTTATATTTCCCTTTAAAATTTTTAAATTATTTTAAAGATAGCATAGAAAGTTTTCGGCTTCATTATGTCATTTTGATACATATCTGTCATTATAGTTGTCTTTTTAATCTACCCTCCCCATCATATAGGCTACATTTGATTACATTAAGTGTCAGTATTATTTTTAACACCTACTTAATGCATGGGGACTTACAGCCATGCCATGTCGCAGGGATTTCCTGGTTATCCTTGGGGGTTGCTGTGTTCTCACACTGAGCTCAGCGCTGCAAAGCTTCTCTAGCTTGAGGAGTAAGGCAGACTCCGCGTGGAGATCCAGGGAGGAGCGAGTCGTCAAGAGTTTACTCCTGCGAGCGCTGCGCATTATACTTCATTTAATGCAAGCGGCATGTGAATAAGCTTCAGAGACATAAAAGCTTCAAAACTAAACGAAAAGGAAAATTTAATAACCAGCAGATTTTTAGATTGTGCACTAAATAATCTGCTTTTCATTCGAAGAAAGGGGAGGAGAAAGGCCGAGTATAGACAGACATAACAAATTAAAATCTGGTATCTTGGGGGTGTAAATCACCTTCCATGAGCCAAACAATGTGGCTCTTATCAGATCTCCTCCAGACAACCATCTTGCCTGGGAGTTTGAGCATAATTCAGCAATGGCTAAGGCAGGTAGAGACCCCGATAAAGGGCTAAAAACAACCTATGTCATGACCACACACACCCCATCTTCTGCCCACTGTGCTGTGTGTATTACAATATGCCTGCAAAATGTGTTTGCAATGGTCCTGTCAGGGCTTAGAGGTTGAGGAAGAGAGGAATAGTGGTGCATGCTTGGGATCCCAGATACTCAGGTGGCTGAGGCAGGAGGATCATCAGTTCAAGTCCAGCCTGGGTTACAGAGTAAGTTTGAGGCTAGCCTGGGCAACTTTGTGAGGCCCTGCCTCAGAACAAAGAGTAAAAAGATGGGTTGGGATGAAGCTTAGGGACAGTGATGCTTAGCAAGCATGGAGGTTCAAAAAGAAAAAGAAAGCATTTAAGGTAAAATAAGAGATGGCTCAGTGGTTAAGAGCACCGCCTGGTCTTCTAAAGGTCCTGAGTTCAAGTCCCAGTAACCACATGGTGGCTCCCAACCATCTGTAATGAGATCTGGTGCCCTCTTGAGGAACAGACCTGGTCAGTCGTCCTCATCAGCTTAGACCATGAAACCCAATATGCACAGTTCAACAGAACCGCCATCTACGGGCTGCCCACGCATGCTTCAGCATTGCCAGGGCATAAATTTCAATTCATAAAAATACAGTAATCAAACTGGCATGACTCTTTTGGAGCCTAAGGTATGGAAATCAGAGACTGGGGTGATTTTGACAGTAGGGGGACCCATGGTAGCATCTGGAGATACTTCCAGTCATCACGTCTGCGATGGTGGTCCTGGTGGGATGTGACAATAGCTGCTGTTAAATGGCAGGTAGTATGTAGGGCAGGCATACAACAAAGAGTTGTCCAGCCCCAAAATATTTACCAGGGTGGGAAGGCATACATACAGGGTTCAGCTCTGAGTCTGGATCGGTATGACATTGTTATAGTTTGCTTCTCTGCTAACAAGGATAGGAAGCCACGCATATGGGCTCAGCTCTGACTCTGGCTAGGAACGGGAAGCCATGCATACAGATTCAGCTCTGACTCCGGATAGGTATGACATTGTTCTAGTTCGCTTTTCTGATGCTGTGATAAACACCAGGGCCAAAATCAACTCGAGGAGGAAAGGGTTTATTTCAGTTTACAGTTCCGCATCACAGTCCATCATCAAAGGAAGCCAGGCAGGTACCTGGAGGCAGGAACTGAAGCAAAAGCCATGGAGGAGTGCTTACTGGCTTGCCTCTCAGTTCATGTTTGCCTACCTTCCTTCATTTCTCCCTCCCTCCCTCCCTTGCTCCTTTCCTTCTTTCTTTCCTTCCTTTTTTCCTTCTTTCTTTCCCTTTTTCCTACTTTTGTTCATTTTTAAAAATACCTTTTTAATACCCACCTGCCTAGGGATGGCACCACTCACAGTGGGCTGGGCCTCCTACGCCAATAAGCAATCCGGAAAATGCCCCACAGACTTGCCTACCGGCCGGTCTTTAAGAAATGTTTCCTCAACTGAGATTCCTCCTCCTCAGGTGTGTCAGGTTGACAGCCAAGTTCAGTCACTGCCCATCTCCCCTAAGCTGCATTTTGTCAGGTTATTTCATGGCAGAAAGGGAGTGAGGACGGGTGCCCTTTCCAGAGATGGTGCAGGTGATGTGAAGGCCTCCACTGTCTTTGCATTTCTTGGATTTGATGAGGAGTCAAGGAACTGATACAACTGATTTTGAATTGGTGCCAGGGAACAAGAGGACAACTGAGTCAGAAAGACATCCCACGTCAGACAATGACAGAAGCGTCCATTCTCCTCAAATGGGTAAGAAATCCTATAGCCAGGCCCGCCTGGGAAATGGCCACAGAAAGAGATAAGCGCAAACCACAGAGCCCGTTTGTCCCTGGAAGGGTCTCTTCTGTTGGTATGAGGCAGAATCATGAGGGAGGGATGGATGGTTTTCATGGCCTCCGTCTATGCCACACCCGGCTTGCGGTTAGATGGAAGACTTCAGTCTCCGGAGCTGTCAATCCATCACTTTTTAATGGCATCAGATCTGCTTTTAAAAATTCATGCTGTGGGCTTTGAGGAAACAATTGTTGCCCTAGAACTTTGTTAAAGGTTGCATCTGATAGATTCTTTTTAATGGACGGCCTGATGCTTGGGCATTTGATCTTTTGTGATGGTACATTTTGAGGAAGAAAAAAAGAATGCAAGCCAGAGGTTTGCTATCTACTTTTTTTTTGTTGTTGTTTTTAAAAACAAAACTTCACTCACTGGTTGCTGTCTCTGTCCAAGTGTTTCTGAGACTTTTACGGGAGGGAGAATTTTGTCTTTCTTATGCTTGACTGGAAAATGTGCCAAATGAGGTTTTAAATCAGCAGTTCCTCAAACTGTAGAGCAATGAAGTTAGAGTATATTGTGGATTATTATATATGCAATTTGCATGGAAGTCTGAAAGAGTCAGTGCAGCGGCATCAGAGTGCTGCCTGGAACCATCTCACGGGGCTGATGGCTGCAATGAACATTGTTGCTGCTCAGAACTTCTGTTAGCTAATTATATTTATCGTAAAAAACTAAAGCACAGCCACCCGATGGAGTGGACTCCCGATCCAATCACCGTCACTGGATCAGACGGACACTTAACAGAAAACTGCTGTCATGGCAATTCAAACAAAGCTCCTGCGTTTCTGAGAGTAGAGTCTTAAGTTTTAGTATTTTGATGTGTTTCCAGACTGTTCTCTGAGAATGCGAGTAACAGTGTGGGCTGTGTAGAGACTCAAGGTGCAGGGGCTGCTCAGTGGTTAGATGCCTAGGATCCGAGCCAGTCACAGTCAGCAGCCTCCACCCACAATGGCCCCAGGGAGTCTGTTTCATTTATTGGACTTCTGCACCAAGTTTTCTGTGAGGATGGGAATTGATTGCTTGGAAGAGTCAGAGGAGTCACGGTTAAACATTCTCTAGGGCAGTGGTTCTCAGTCTTCCTGACACAGGGACCCTTTAATACAGTTCCTCATGTTGTGGTGACCCCTGACCATAAAATTATTTTGTTGCTACTTCATAACTGTACTTTTGTTCCTTTTATGAATCATAATGTGAAAGTCTGATATGCAGGATCTCTGATATGCTACCCCCTGCAAAAGGGCTGTTTAACCCCCAAGGGGTCATGACCCACAGGTTATTATGATTATTATTGTTATTATTATTATCGTTATCATTTTATGTGTGTATAGATACGTGTCACAGCACCTGTGTGGAAGTCAGGGGACAACTTTGTATAGTTGATTCTCTCCTCCTCCTTCCTCTGGGTTCTGGGAATTGATCTCAAGTCACCTGAGTTGAGTGGCAAGCATCTTTACTCATTGATCAAAATAGCCCACCTTAAGATATATATTTTATTATATGTATTATATAATAATTTACATCTTTTATTATATGTAATATATATTGAATATTGTTAAGATAGTGCAAGAGATTTACAATCAAGAGAAAAATGAAGTATTTTCCTCATGTAGAGGAAAGGTAAAGGTCAGAATATTATGACTACTCACGTCTGATTGTCAGTGAAGCTTGCCTGCCCTCCCTTCTTCCCTCCCTCCTTTTCTCCCTCCCTCCTTCTCTCCCTTCCTTCCTTCCTTCCTTCCTCTCTTTTCTAATACATATTTGTCACAAACAAGACTCTTTTTTTCATTTTTTGGGGGGGTTATTTTTCATTGTTGGAAAATCCTGTTTATAAATTTTCTCTCAGTGCTGGGACCCCGCCTGGCTTGGGCTTGTGGAGACCCTGTGTATACTGCCATGGTTGCTCAGAGTTCGTTTGTGCCTCAACTCCGATGTGTCTAGAAGGCCTTTCCTCCCTTGGTGTCTTCCATTCCTCTGGCTCTTACAGTCTTTCTCTCCTCCCTTCCACAAAGTTCTCCGAACACTGAAGGGAGGGGTTTGTCGGAGACATTCTGTGTAAAACTGGGTGTTCCCAGGTCCCTCAGTCTCATTGCTTTGTCCAGCTGTGGGTCTGTGTGTGTTTGTTCCCATATACTTCAAGAGGAAGCTTCTCTGATGATGGCTGAGCAAGTCATTGACCTGTAAGCATAGCAGAATAGCATTTGGAGTCATTATATTGCTACATTTCTTTAGCATGTATGTATGTGGTTTTTCCCTAGGTGCATACCTTTTCTAGTGCCAGGTTTTGGCCACATGATCAGTGTTATGCATGGGTTCCATATCAAATCAGATAGTAATTGTGACCCCTATAACTTTTGTGACACTGTTGCGCCAGGGTATCATGCAGGCAGGTCACCATTGTAGATAGAAGGGTTTACAGCTGCTTGGAATTTACCTTTTTCCTCTGGTACCAGTGAAGTGCCTTTCAGTACCATGAACACTATTCAGTACAGGTGAAGGCTTTGTGTAGGCACCATCTTGAAAGGTTCATGTTCAATGGAACATGTTGTTTTCATCGATACGATGAACATCGTATCATGTTGTTTGATACATGATATCAACATCATGTATCAAACATGATGTATCAAACATACAACATCATGTATCAAACATGATGTTTGCAGGATACGAGAGAGAACTGTATGATATCATGGCTCCAGCAGAAGAGGGTGGGAACTGTTGTGGAAAAGAATATTTTGAACCAGAAAGTCGTACAGGCACCAGCCATGCCCAGTGTGGTCCTTCCCTTGCCCACTGCAAGGCATAACATCAGGAGGGAAAGAGTCTGCTATCTGGCTAGAGACATTGTCTATGGTCACACTTTCTGAAGATAGACAAGCTCTGGGGGTCACCAGCCTGCAGTCTGAGAATGATGTCTGACAGAACAAGCAAAGCCACTTCACTTCAGGGAGGGGAGCCTTCCTCCATGTTGGGGCGAGCATGTACTGATACCCTGTCCTGTTACTTAGTAACAGGATTACTGGATTACTGTTGCATATTCAGTTTGGGGAAAATGAATGTTCTTAGTCATGTATTTTTTTTAAACAGTTCATCTAAAAGTCTGAAACACAAGGAGGAACCACCACATCCTGATGGGGGAAACAGAGTTGCTCAGAGAGAAGAGTACTTCAAATGCATGGACACAAAAATCTGCTATGAGGAGCACTGAGTGTGACTCTAGCTTGATATATCTGTGGGATCTCGGGACACAGGTCTCATTTTTCTGCCTACATTCCACTCAACATCCTGGGGTATCTATGCCAAACCTTGGCAAAACAGGGTAAGATGGTTTTAAAATTTTTCCTGCCTCTAAAAATGGTCTGTCAATTACTTGAGGCCTTAGCCAAAGTGGGTTGCTCCAACGTTGCAAGTGAGACTTTGGGTGATTGCCCAGGTAGCCATTTATCTCTGTTATCTACTTCATATTTTGGAAGTTGCTTGATTACTTCCTGTTTACTCAAGTAATATTATTTCCTTTCTTAGATATTTAATGGGGTTAAAGGCTAGTTAGTTGTAGCTACTTTCTTCTCCTGACTTAGCCAAGCCATTTCTAAGACAAGACTTAGATTCCTTAGGATAGGACAATTAGTGAAACATTCAGTGCATGTTTCTTGCTTAATATCATTTATATGGGTTGTAATTCTGATTTACAATAACTTGATATTTGTATATAGTTTTGTACTGGGTTTATAACTCTCTTATTTAGACAAAGTGGGGAGGTTCTATGGGAACTCCTTCAGCCAGACCACTTGGGCATTATCTCTTGTACTATAAATGCAGACATAAATCTTGCATGGCCTCTCTGATTGTTAGTTCAGCCTCTGTGAGCATCTATGAGACCAGGTTAGTTGATTTTCTGGGTTCCCTTGTGGGGTCCTTGACCCTTTAGCTCCTACAATCCTTCCCCCTCTTATGCAGGATTACCAAAGCTCTGCCTAATGTTTGACTGTGGGTGTCTGCATCTGTTTCCATCAGTTGCTGGATTAAGGCTCTCTGAAGATGCTAGACTCTTATCTATGGTGTATCATTAAGAATCATTTCATTGACTTTTTCCCCATTTGTGTTTGACTCTATCCTAAGTCTCTGGACTTGAGTGGGGGAATGTATGCATCTCCCTGAGAAGCAGAAATAGAATGGATATCATAAGTGGACTCGGTGGGGGGGATGGGAACAGGCGGGATCCTGTAGGGAGAGGGTGGAGGGAGAAAGTACTGGGAGAGACAGCTGGACTTGGGGTACATTTAGGGGATGAACAATGGAAACTCCCAGGAATCTATGAGGGTGACCCAAGTCTCCTAATAATGGGAGATATGGAGTCTCTAGTTCCACCTAGCTCACAGGGAGAGTTCTGTTCTGCCCTAGAATGAAGAGAAGTCGGTGGGGATGGAGAAACTGAAAGGTGATAAAGATGGTTCTGGCAGAAGCTGAGAAGCTCGAGGAGGGAGCTGCTGAATGATTCTAGTCAATTCTACTTTTTACAACGCAGGGATTCAGAGCGTCTCTCCAGAAGGCTGGCTTCATCCATGAAAGTCTCTGCGAAAGGCATGGAGAACCAAACCAAGTCAGGTCTCCCATAAATGCCACTCTTCCCGTTATCCTCTGTTGCTGTTTTGTTTGGTTTTGCAATAATAGGTGATACGAAAAGTTTATTTCTTGTAGCTAATGATATATTTATAGTAACTTTTTCTTTCTTAGTTTTTAAAACTTATTTTGAATAAAAAACACACACCGATAATGAACTCTTACAATAAGGTGTTAGTAAAGGAATTCTTAAAGTGTCCATGTTAAATATATTTGCAAAACAGACAAAAGCCCAATGTGGAATTATTAATAGCTACTGGGAGAGGGAGACTCAGTTTTCCTTAAGTGCAGCCTGTGGTGAGTTGGCCATGCTTCAGGGAAGACCACACATACAGGAATATATGGGCAGCGCAAAATGAACTTGATGGATTAAAAAACACCAAAAGGAACACAAAGTTGGGTGTGTAGGAATGGGTGAATCACTATTTCCATTTTAGTGTGGCCAGTGCTACCCTTATACAGACTCCAGTCTATGGTTTGCTAATTGAAAACTAATGAAAATTGGGACTTAAGTTTTGTTCTCTCTTTTTAAAAATACTATTTCTTTTAATTATGGAGATTATAATATAATTAACATGATTTCCCCTTTCCCATTCCTCCCTTCACACCGTCCCATATTCCTTTGCTTGTTATCTTTTAAATTCATAGCCTCTTTATTCATTAATTGCTTGTATAATTGCTGATATATATATATATGCTATTAAATATAGTCTTAGGGTTTCTACTGCTGTGAAGAGACACAATGACATGGCAACTCTTGTAAAGGAAAGCATTTAATTAGACCTTGCTTACAATTTCAGAGATTTAATATCATCATGGTGAGAAGCATGGTAGCATGAAGGCACACTGGTGCTGGAGCAGGAGCTTAGAGTTCTACGTCCTGATTCACAGGTGGCACACAATAGTGCTATTCTCTATGGGCCGAACACTCAACATATAAATCTCTGAAGGCCATGCCTAGTCACACAGTGTGTGTGTGTGTGTGTGTATTTGTGTGTGTGTGTAATGTTATCTATCTATCTATCTATCTATCTATCTATCTATCTATCTATCTATCATCTATCTATGTCTATACCTAGATCTATATTCCTAAACACATAAGTACAACAACCTGCTCAGTCCATATATTGTTACTCATTACACAGGGCTGACCATTTGGTATTGGATAATCAATTGGTATTTTGTTCCTGGAGAAGACTATTTATCTGCTCTCATTTCTTAGTTGCCTGTAGTTCTTTTTTGTAGGATTAAGAGCTCCTGGGTAGGCCACAGACTTTTGGCAATATACAGATTAATAGAAATGGGTTAATTTAAGATATAAGAGCTAGCTAGGAATATGCCTGAGTCGTTGGCCAAACATTGTTGCAATTAATATAGTTTCTTTGTGATTATTTGGGTCTGGGTGGCTAGGTCCCAGACTCAAAAGGCTTCACTGGGTGTGATCTTGCTTAACTAACCAGGTTTTATTATCAGGGTTTAACAGTGAGGAAGCCAAGCCCGACAAAGAGCAGCTACTGATGCCTTTGGAAGTGAGTGCAGTGTCAGGATTTATACCCCACCTCTGTCTGATTCCACTGCCCTCGATCTGCACTTGAGTGACACTTAGGGTTTATCGTCACCTTCCTCTTTGTGCAAGGGTGCTGATTAAGCTCTTTTTAGTCCCCTTGAAGCTGTTGCACCTACATTTGCTCATTTGACCCTTGCTGCAGGGTGACGGCATGACTCACGGCAGCCATCACTGTGAGCAGCTTCATCTCATCTTCAAGGACCCAGCTTGGCTGCTGTCTTTTCCCGAGAGAGATCTCTGAGCTCCCAGCTGGAGGCAGGCCACCATGTTGAGTGGCCTCGCTGCCACACTGTGCCGGCATTTGCTCGACCATGCCCCCTTGAGTTCCACAACTGAAACCACCATGGAGCAAAGGCCAGGAGAGCAGCAACCAAACTTTTGCTCACACCATCACTCTGTCACTACCCCTACCCTCTGGGTGCTCAGTGGACGCCTGAGGGTGACGGGACTTGCTGAAGACAAGGACAGCCGCTGAATGCTTCTGAGTGACGTCCACTTTGTGACAGTCTGTCCCTGCCCCAGGAAAGGAGTTGGACCAGTCAACCACATCGTGGGAAGCCAGATAGGAATTCGAGCACAGTGGCTATTTCCTGAGCAATGTGCCTGCTAGATCTCCCCTCTGTCTGGAGCTTGAATCCATCTTCCTGTAGAGACAGCAAGCCGCAGCAGAGGGAGGGAACTGCTCACACTCCTGTAGGCGAAGGGATGGGTTCAGTCTTGCTTTTGTGGGAACATGAGAAGCATAGGTGTGTGCATGCATGCTTGTGTGTGTGTATGGGGGGTAGCAAAGGTCACCTCCCTATTCTGTATATGACAGGACTATGGGAAAGTAATAGGGAAGAAAGGAAAGAGGTGTTGCAAGAAGACACATCTTCAGAAGCCACATGGGTAACCTAAAAGTGTGAAGGGGAGAGTAAGGTGAGTGAGAGGCGAGGGCTTTAGCGCTCTGTCAGCTCTATATTCAGCCCAAAGATATTAAAACAGTGTTGAAAAGAAGGCCACCTGGTAGACTAGACCCGGGCAAGCCCGAGGATGGCCATGAAATCCAACCCTGCAGTCCTGCGGGAGACGGAGGCGCAAGGGCAGGGGAGATACCAGAAGTTAATAAGATGCTGCGAGTCCCAGGCAGCTGGGGAATCTTGGGAGATCCCAAGCAGCCTTTTCACTTCTTAACATCTTAAGCTCACAGCGACAGCCCTGGAGGTTGCAGACAAGGATGTGCAGGGTTCCATCTGTGCCACGGTAGGGGCTGCATCATAGAGTTCGTTTTCTCTTGGCCCATAATGAGAGGCTGGCCTTGCCCAGGTAAGAGAGCAGCTTCTCTCTATGGCCATGGCCTCCGACACTGCTTCAGGACCTGAAGGGGCTGAGTTTTGGTTTAGCGAATTCTAAGCAGATCCTTGGAGTCTTCCTGAGGGTCCTGGGAGCATTTATTCATGGGCTTTTATTCTTCCTTGTATTAATTTCTGATTTGGCTTCCAGGGTATTACAGGCCATCTGTCCCTATTATTTTTAATTAAGGTCCTCACCATGGCTCGTCTTCAGCCATGGGTAGGGAAGTCACAATGCCTGAGGTCTGCATGTGGGTCCTAGGTTAATGTCACCCTACAAAAAGTGCACAGAAGTCATTTATTGGGCCGGACCTCCGTCTTAGGTTTAATTATCTTAAACGCTGCAAGCTCAGCCGTTCCTGTGGCCATGGTCAGTCAGATACTGAGAATGCTGATGGAGTTTTCTTTACATCCTGCCAGGGGAGGTCAAAGATCAGAGACCACCAAATGCAAAGGACCTCACAGTGGGTCTGGGATCACAGAACTGGGTAAAGCGACCAGCAGCTTGGCACTTGCTTTTTCAAATGCACCCAGAGGCAGAGAACTAATTGAACCGAATGCCTGGAAGGTGGATATTTAGTGGCCTGAAAACAGGTCCTGAAGGATGAACGCTCGTTATTGGCATTTAGCTCTGAGTATATAGTTGGGGAAGGTAGAAATAAATTCAGGGGCCCATTCCATCCCGAGAAGGATAAATGTGGCTTCCTGTAGTCAAATCTGGACTAGAACATACCATTTTGTATTCCTTAAATATCTGTTCCCCACAGTACTTCACAGCAGAGGAAGGATGAGGTCTTCTACCAGGAAGGAAGAAAATGGGGGCAGGGGTTGCAAGAGGCGTGGGGACCTCACACGGTTGTTCTCCTGATACCAGGCGCCCTCCTGCTCGCAGTGGCCCACAGAGCTGCAGCCACCAACTCCCTGGTATCTGTCATTGTCACTTCCCAAGTGCTCTGTATTGTTTGGGAAATCGCATGTGTAAGGCAGAACTGTTAGCATCCCACTTGGACAAGGGAGCTGAGTACCGAGGGGGCTCCAAACCGAACCGGGGGCTTATGTGTCCTATGATGGGCCCCGGCAAGAGTCATAAATAATTGTGACAAGTTCTTTTTTCTTCCTCATCCCGTGTGACAGTCCTTGACTCTGCCTCCTGTCTCCTCTCCCCTCTGCCTCGTACACCAGACCTGCCAGGCTGGGCGATGATGGATGTTGCTGGGCAGCACATGACAGCTGGATTGGGTTTTCAGCTGGTGCTGTAGAGGGAATCAGATATGCTGTATAAAGCAATAAGAAAAGCACCCTCCTAAGGTGGATTAAAAATAGCCAGCGCAGCGCTAACCCACTTTGTTGTTTATCAAAAGTTAAATCTCACACGGTAAGTCCGAGTGATGTGTTAATTTCTCCGGCTCTTGTCAGGTCGGTGCTCATGACGGCCACGAAGAAAAGGGAGACGAGAAAGAGGAGTAAAGAGAGCCGATCCAGATCCGTTCCTGTTTGAGTTTGTTTGCCTGATGAGCGTCAGCACTCTCTTTCGGGATGATGTCTAAGAAGAGAGATGAACTCCGAGCGCTCCGAGATCTTGCTCGGGTTTCTTTTCTTTCTTAATCTTGAAGTTTAAACATAAACTGGGGAATTAGGGTCTTAATTTTTTTTTTACGTTTTCTTTTCTTTCTTTCTTTCTTTTGGTATCAGTTTTCTCACTTACTCTATTGATCTAGACTCTGTGTAATGAATGATCTGGTCTTCCAGCCTCCTTGGAAATGTCATGTAGGTGTCAACACAACCGCGAGGAGTGTGTTTCGTGAAGAATTAAAGCGTCCTCTGAGGCAGTCAGACTGTGCGTCAGGCATTCTGGCTTGGCTGCCTATGTCGGGATGGACGCGCTGAATTTCTGCAATGTGACTTAGTGATCTGTCCCTCCCCCAGTCACAGATGGGGCCAGCCGAGGCGTCCTTAGCCACTGGCCCCTCCCTGCGCCATCCTGGAAGGAGCACTGTGGAATTTCAGAGAGCTCAGTGTATCAAACCTCGATGCCCATCCCCCTTGATTTTTCTGATGAATGGCGTTGAGAAGGCTGTATCTTTCACAGAGCCGCCCGTGGCAGGAGGTGGAGAGGTGGCACAAAATGTTTATTGAAATAAACATCTCTTAGGCTGGGTACCAGGCAAAGACTGGGGGTGGAGCCGGGAAAGTGATTTGAGTGACGCCTCTATCGTTCAAATCTGGGGACAATTCAATATGGGCGAGGCTACTTTTCTAGTGTATGGAGTTGTAGCGTGTGATTGAGTATTGTTTATGACTTTGGTGGCTATAGCATTATCGACAAAGGACAATCTCCACGAAAAAGTCTGTTTTTCTGGAACTTTGTCACCAATGGGTTCAGGGATTATTTATTTATTTATTTTTATTCATTTTATTTTTTTTATTTTTAGTAGCCATGAATTGATAAGACACAGATCCGAAGGGCAGGTTTGGACTTTCTGGTGTCTGGCTCAAAATCACAGCTCACCTTGCTGGGTCACATCAGATGAGTTGCCTCAGTAGTTTGAACTGAGGAACCCAGGCCAAAGTTGTTTCCAAACAATGGACTGTTCTGAGGGATACCTAAAGTGGACAGGTATTATCTCCACCTTGAAACGTCCCATGAGGCTCAGGGTTTGAACTCTTGCTGACTAGAAGCTGATGCTGTTTTGGGTGGTAACAGAACCTGGATGGGATGAGGTCTGCTGGTAGGAAGAAGCAGGATGCTCAGGGCAGATCTTTCCAGGCCATGCCCCCCATTCTGGTTCCTGTTTATCGCTCCACTTTCTGGTCCATTCTAATGTGAGCCAACTCTGCGCCACGCACTGAGCTGCCCTGCCGTACCTAACCTGCTGTGATGGACAGAACTCCTGGAGACTGTACGGCATCCTCTCTCAGCAACACTGCAGTTATCAGTACAGTGGGTGTTGCAATTCCGCCTGATAAATGCTGATAAATGACTGTATTATAATAGCCATGTTTATGGTTCAGACACAGCATGGCTGCGCCGATACGACCGCTTCCAGGCTAGTGTCTGCGTCTCCTCGCTCTGAGTTCTTGAAGAATTGATGATGTTATGTTGAGGAGTGATGTAATGCCATCGTAGAGATGGAGCCATCTTTGAGGCTAGACATATGGTCACTTTGTCCATTAGTCTCAGACACACTATCTCCACAGAAGGGCAGATGATCCGTGGGATGGTGGTGCTGCCTGCCTAAGTAACTTCGTCTCTCTTTCCCCTCTTTTCCTCCCTCTCTTCCTCTTCTCCTCCCTCCCTTCCTCCTTCCCTGTCTTCCTCCCTCTATTCCTTTATTTTCTCTTTCTCTCTCTTTCTACAGGGTCTCATTTAGCACAAACTGCCTTTAATGGGTTGTGTAACTGAGGCTGATCTTGAACTTGCGACCCTCCTTTCTCTACCCCCTGTACACTGGAATTACAGGCATGCAATACCACACTCCATCTATGCATCGCTGGAGATGTTGCCTGGGGCCTCTGCTTCGCAGGCCAGTGTTTGCTCCACCAGCAGAGCTCGCTCCAGTCCCAACTCCACGTCTTATTCATTGGAAAGCATCTTTTCTGAGCTGCTCTTTGTGGATGTGTGTGACTAGTCATGTACCAAGGTCCACTATCATCAGATCTTAGTCCACTTTTCTGCTTGGACCACTATCTTTCAACCTCTCACAGCTGTCCTCCCATGGGAGGCATAGCCAGGGGTGGATTCTAACCTGCGTCTAGAATCATTAGCCAATTCTTCTGGGTTTGATTCAAAGTGAGAGATGAATTTTTATATTGTGATGCATGATCTGAGCATGTGACATCCATCCGTTTTGTTGAATCATTTGTCCCATGAAGCATTAGTCATCCTTCCCCGAGTATGACACATTCTGGAATTTTTTATTCTTTTCTATTTTGTTTTTAAAGAGGTGTTGTGTTAGATCAGGGCCTCCTTCTTTATGAGGCCAGAGTGCTGTGCTGGTTTCTCCCTTTGATGGCTGTGTGATCCTCGCACGAAGGCAACAGCAGACACGCGCTGACTGACCGAACAGCTGTGCCCCAAATCCCTTCCTTATGGGCACTGAAATTAGAATTTTATATTACTTTCTGTGTTATACAATATGATTCTCTCTCCAATCATCCATGTAAAAACATGGGACATTGCTCATTGATGCTTCAGGCATGTCTAACCTATAGCATTGAGACATCATGCTACCATCTTCAGAGTTAATACCCAAATACCGCTCAACAAAGTTTGAAAAAATTACAAAAATTCCTAACACTGGGCTGGAGAGTTGGCTCCATGGTTACGAGCACTGGCTGCTATTCCAGAGGACCTGGGTTCAATTTCCAGCATCGGTACGGTGGCCCACACCATCTGTAACTGCATTCTCTGGAGATCCGATGCCTTATTTGACCCCAAAGGGCACCAGGCACTCACTGCACAGACATGCATGCTGCCAAACATTTACACACATAAAAATAGTAAAATAAATTTGAAACATTTTCAGTAAGTCTATGAACTTGAGCTGGCCATATTCAAAGCCATACCTGCCTTCAGCACTCACATAAGGCCCACAGTTTGCAAATTCTCTTCTTGGATATTTATCGGAGTGACTTGAGGGGACGTTTGCTTGACAGAGGTGTAGCTCCTCAAGGAGAGAGAGCTTTGCTTTCCAGATGGGCTGTGAGACCCCAGAGTGAAGAGAAGTCTCCAACTCCTGGAACAGATGTTGTGCCCTTTTACCATGACATCTGAAGCTCTGGCTTTCTAAGGCACAAAAGCCAGGGCACCATCCACAGCTGTTAGATGACTCTTACTTTGAAATCGTCTTCGACCGAGCTTCCAGAGTCCAGTCTGAGAGAGAGGAGCGATGATATGAGCAAAGGGGTCAAGACTGTGATGGGGATAGCCACAGAAACAGCTGACCTGAGCTAGTGGGAGCTCACTGACTCTGGACTGACAGCAGGGGAACCTGCATAGGACCAAACTGAGCCCTCTGAATGTGGGTGACAGATGTGTGGCTTGGGCCATGTGTGGGGCCACTGGCAATGAGACCAGGATTTATTCCTAGTACTTGAACTGGCTTTTTGGAGCCCATTCTTTTTAGAGGGATACCTTGCTCAGCTTAGATACAGAGGAGAGGGCCTTGGTCCTGCCTCAAAGTGATGTGTCAGACTTTGTTGACTCCCCATGGGAAGCCTTATTGTCTCTGAGGATTGGGGGGTGGGGTAGGTAGAAGGTGGGAGGAGTAGGAGGAGGGAAAGGAGTGGGAACTGGAGCTGGTATGTAAAATGAGAAAAGATTGAACTTTTTTGTATGTTTGTTTTAAAAAAGAAATCATCTCTGGGACTCAAGTTTGGCGAGCACACTTAGAGCACTGTTTGGAAGCCCAAGCCTGGGGTGACATCCCTCTTTCCAGGATCAGCAAGTACTATGTGCAGAGACCACAGTAATCAGTGAGCTAGGTCCTTGGTAATTTCTAGTTTCCCAGTTCACAGACCCTTGGGTGCCACAGTGAGCACAGCTGCAGGCAGTCAATGGAAGGAGCGGTGGGCCCCGCGCTGTATTCCTGGCGAGCTACGGTAGAACCGGAATGGTAACACGGCTGCATCCTGCACAGCACTGGCAGAGGTGCTCACGACCTCGTCTGATGGAGGGCTCGGGGGCTGGTGGCCTCACAGCATGGGGGTGATGGCGCTAACACACGCAGGTCTTCCACAGTCTCATAGTTGTCCTTTCCTTCTATTCTTGTGCCACTTTATTTGATTACAATAGTGGTCAGAAAGATGATCGCTGAGGTGCCTGTAGTTCCCACAAAGAACCCTGAAAGTTGTTGGAGAAAGAGGGATATTTTAAAAAAAAAGTTTATTTTAATTTTATTTCATGGGTATATGTATGTGTGTGTGCATGTGTGTGTGGGTACCCTCAGAGGCCAGAAGAAGGCATCGGATCCCCATGGCACTGGAATTGCAGGTGTGAGCTGCCTGATGTGGGTGCTGGGTACTGAACTTGGGTCCTGTGGAAGAGCAGCACCTTTAAACCCAGAACCATCTCTCCAGTTCAGGAGGAGCGTTTTACCCTCTAGCTCCGGGGGAGTGCTTTAAGTGTGGCACGGAAAGAGCTCACGTCTGTAGTTTGTTTGGAGAATCGAGAGGTTGCACAGCCGTGTGTGCATGTGCTTACTTACAGGGCTGACCGCATGAAAGGCAAAGGGATGTGCTGAGCAGTGTCTACTCCAGAGGCAGCCAAGCCGTCTGTGTTAGCTACTTCTCTGCTGCTCTGATAAACACCATGACCAAGGCAGCTTACAGAAGCGAAGAGTGTATTTGGGCTCTGGTTCCAGAGGGGTGAGAGTACATGATGGCTCGGACAGCAAGCTGAGAGCTCACATCCTGAACTATAGCAAGAAGCTGAGAGAGAGAAATGGAGGGGTAGAGAAGGGAAGGAGGGAGGGAGGGAGAGAGAGAGAACAAGAAGCAGGGCAAGGTAAATACTCAAAGCAGGGCAAGGCTATAAATACTCAAATCCCACCCAAGAGACTTGCTTCCTCCAGCAAGGCTGCACCTCTCAGTGGCTCCACGACCTTCCCAAACAGTGTTACCAGTTGGGGACCAAGAGTCTTAACGCCAGGACCTCTTGGGGCAATATCATTAGAGCCTATGTCCTCTGACAGGACTACCGAGAGTTACTAAGTGCAAACCGTTCCTCGTGTCAGCAACGCCACCCTTAGCCCTAACCCTGTAACAGACTGTTTCAAGTTAGACCTCCTATTGACAACCTAGGCTTCACCTTTCTATTTCTGAACAGTTGGAAGGACTGTTAAAGAACCATTCAATAAGAAAAGTCCCCACTGGGAGCTGGCTCAGTGGGTAAGTGCTTGCTGCGCCAACATGAAGATCTAGGTTCGAATCCCAGCACCCCTGTAAAAGTCAAGCATGGTAGTGTCCGTGTGTAATCCTGGCACAGGGGGAGGGACCAGAGACTTGTGGTTCCTAGAGCTCACTAGCCAGGCAGTTTAACTGTAAAGAAAAACTTCAGATTCAATGAAGAGATTTGCTCTCAAAAACTTAAGGTGGGAAGTGGTAGAGGAAGACAGCCAATATCTGGCTTCCGTATGCACTTGCATGAACATGTGTGTACACACACATATAGACACAGACACACACAGATACACAGACACACACAGACATACACACACATAGAGATAGACACAGACACACAGACACAGACAGACACAAAAATATACACGTATAGACAGACACACACAGAAGCACACAGAGATACACACAGACACACCCAGAAATACACAAACATAGAGACACATGGACACATTGTACATAGAGATATGCATACATCCCCCACATACTTAGAGATACACACAGACACATACATAGAGACATACAGAAATACACACACATAGAGATAGACACAGACACACAGACACACACACAGACATGCAAACACAGACATATATACACAGATACACACACATAGAAATACATACACACAGACACACACATACACAGACACATAAACATACAGAGATACACACACACACACACACACCATTGGGTTCCTTAGCATCTCTTTGGAATTCCCTTGCAGATCTTGAGATGAACATGAATTCTAGTCTGGGTTAGGCCTGTCCTCTAACAGACCAAACACACAACAAGCCCCTGTGTAGACTTCCCAAACAGAACCTTCACAAAGACAATTCTGTTTCTCTGAAAGAAAAGGACCAACAAGACTACTTCAACAGCTGTGAAAAAAAATCAAGTTACCAAGGTTCAACAGGGTGAAAACAAGAGTGGCCTAGTTAATTCAAGTCTGTAACTTGAGAACTTACCATTCCTCAGACTCTATGATAAAAAAGGGAAGGAGAATAAAAGTGACCTTGGGTCATGGCCTTATTTTCAATTAAAGAAAGTTTTAGAGAATGGCTTTGAAAAGCAATGTTGCATATTAAAGCTCCCGTCTCCTGGTGGCTGGGGATTAGATGTTCCACACAGTACCTGGAAATTTGTAAATATTAATGGAGGATTATTCTAATGAGCATGGACTTATTATTTTTTGCAGTTTTGACTACAGGGCTGAGTAGACCGATCGCTCCGTTTTCTGGCATCTTGCAACTGTGATTTGTTCTAAAGGGCAGCCAGCTGTCGACTTAGCAACATGCCCAGGTGCACTGTGGGCCGAGTCCCTTTGTCACTCAGGGCTCTGACAGATCCTTTCTGGCAGCGACATGGAAAGCAGCCACTGGCCTTCCATCATCCCCTCCCTTGTTATTCTGTTGTATTTCCTCCCAATCATGTCTCATAACCCAGCTTCGTCTTTGACATCTGTACCACCGTGTCTCCTCCTGCAGACCGGTCCCTTGAGACAGAAACACTGGCCTCTACATACAGCTTCAGCAAGCATTGGTCCATGGGCTTCTTCCAGCCCATTTCCTGTTTTCATGTAGATTTGGGTGCTGAAAATGCTCTTTGCAATGTAAAGGCCTTGTTTCTTATTCAGATCTGTAGTACTTGTTGATGTTATTCAATAGGACACATTTCAATGTTTTCTTTAAACTTGATAAAAGGGTTTTATTTATTATGAGTGAATATTTATTATATAAAATTATGTGTCACATTGCAGCATTTTCATATGTGTGCATATGATTACTTTGCCTCGTACATGCATGCTTACATGTGCATCCATGCGCACGTGGAGGGCAGAGGTCAACCTCCGGTGTTGTTCCTCAGAAGTCTTTTATTTTGTTTTTGAGTCAGGTCTTTCTTCAGCTTGGGGCTCACCAATTACACTAGACTGGCTTGTGTGCCCTCAGCCCCAGCACCAGGATCACAAATGTGTGCCCCCATGTACCCCTTTCTTTATGTAAGTGGTAGGGATCGAACTCAAGTCCTCTTGCTCGCACGCCCAATGCTTCACCAGTTGAGCTCTGATCTTTGCATTTTTTTAAATGGTAGAAAATGATCAGGATTTTGTAACGTACAAAAAAATTACTCAAATTCAAACTTCAGTGTCCCGTGTGACACTTTATTGAGACATCACTGTGTCCATTCACTTAGGGGACGACCTTGGCTGCCTTAAGGCTACTGTGTAGAGTAATCGTCGGACACTTGTGACTTCAAAGTCTAGAATATTCACCATTATGACTGTCCCCCAAAAAGTTTCTGAACCATCCCATTCCATCCCGAGGTTCAGCTCATACCCGTTTGTAACTCCAGTTACAGCAGTGCACGGAGAATGAAAACAAACAAATAACTTTTAAAAGGACCAGGGGGATATTTTAGTCTATAGACCTGTAAACTTGGGTTCTGTCTTCAGCACCTACCTGGAAATGTTAGATGCCATGGTGCGCACCTATAATTTCACTACTTTGCAGGTGGAGACGGGAGGACCCCTGGGTCTTGCTGGCCAGCCATTGAGTCAAGTCAGTGAGTCTGCGGCTCAGCAAGAGCCTTTGTCTCAAGAGCCAAGGTGGGGGTGACTGGAGAAAGGCATCTGGGGTTGAACTTTGGACAACACTTACTTTCACATATATAACATGTGAACCTGCATGCACACTAACAGTGCACATGCACACACACACACACATACACACACACACACACACACACACACACACGAATAAAACGAAATGG
Source organism: Myodes glareolus (assembly GCF_982192425.1). NCBI lineage: Eukaryota > Metazoa > Chordata > Mammalia > Rodentia > Cricetidae > Myodes > Myodes glareolus. The sequence continues at coordinate 9,804,126 of NC_142035.1, read as the reverse complement.
CAAAGCTTCCTCAGAAATGTCATAGGGTTCCAGATGTTCATTTCTCAGAGCCCACCCTTTTTATTTCCCTCTGGTCCCCTCTGTCCTCTCTAACCCAGCTCCTCCCTGTCATGATTCTGGTCTGGTATCAGACTACAGATTGAACTCTCTGATCTCTTTTTTTTATTCTACCACAGGTTCAGCTCACATCCTTTCCAAGGACTACCAACCTGTCCAGCCTCTTCCTACAAAGGGCTGTGTAGCTGCCCCCCCCCCCCCCAGGAAAGAGTCTGCGCTACTAAAAGGCAGCAGGACAGTAACAAGGCCAGCGCAGGAGAGCGCACACAAAGTTGCTAGGGAAACACGGCAGTTCTCGCAAGCCGCCAGCTCCAGCATATTTATAAAGAGCTGACAGCAACTGACCTCTGTCTCCTCGTCCCTACGTGCCGTTTCCCAGGCACACCGGAGCAGGGTGGCTTGAATGACAGACACAGTGGATGGGCAGACTTTCAGATGCTGTGGTGAGAGGGGTCTTGCTTCCCAACCCTGTGAAGAGCTTGGAAGTCACAAGTGTCACCTCTGCCGCCACCCAGTCCGCGCAACTGAAAGGGGGCATTTTCACATCCAGATTTGGCTCCTGCAGTCCCGAGGAGAAAAATGACATATTTTGTTGCATTATTTAAATATCCCTGCTGAACACCAAATTAAAAATATCCATTAAAGTTTTATTTGATATCTTCCTAATTATTGCCCATTGCGCATTTGACAAATTATTTACACATTTTAATAATTGCGACTTTCTTTGGAAGTGACACAAAAACAATTACTTTCTCAAAATTTCACTGCGTGGATGCTTTTGAAACTACAGAACCATTAAAAACAGTCTGTCGAATTAAAGGTTGGGCAATTAATTAAGTGCAAATTCTGTAAAACTGGACCAAGGAGAATATTCATCAAACATATGAAATATGGCCTATCTTGTCCAAAAGACAAATATGTTTAAACAAAAGATGAAAATTGATGACAAAATTACGGGTCGCAAACTGCACATGGAGCCAGCAGAAGACAGCTGTACCGGGTTGCAGTGGCTGGGTTCACGCTTGCGGAATCTGTGATTCATTGCCATCGGAAAACTTTCCCCAGTTAACTGGAAAGTTCTGCATGAGGGATAATAAAAGTGCCCCCAGAGAGCTCCCAGTGTGGTGACAGCAATGCTTTGCTGGCCTTTAGAAGGGTCTAATTAACGCAACCCAGGGTGGGCATGGTAGCCCGAGGGTAGGTCTCCCTTGTACAGTCTCAGCCCAAGTGTGGTGAATGGATTTTCCTTTCTGTCCCCTCTCTTTGGAACTTCTGACATAGCTTGCTTTCCTAGGATGGTCACATCGGTTTTGAGTAGCCAAGGTCCCACTCTGCTTCTATTTTGAAAGGACTCTAATCGCGTTAAGACTTCTTTGGCTTTCCTGTGTAGGTGGACGATGCAGCAGGGGTCACTAGAAATCAGGACAGTGGTTTGCAGGAGACGCAGCCACCAGGAGCCTCAGAACTTGCCTATTGCAGGTTCTGAGGGTTGCGCTCTGGTCCACAAATCAACATCAGCGTGGATATAGAGTGGGCGGGAGAGGGAGGCGGTTTCCGGACTGTGGGGCCCTTTGTGGATGCAAGGCTGTTATTTCCATATTAAAATGTAATGGTCTCATTAAAGTTAAAACCACTGTTAAACTTGATGGAGTAAATTAGTTAATTAACTGTAGCATCCAATGTGCTCCTTCGGGGCATACCTCCGTTCCTCAAGATGGAAGTGCCGGCTCAGCTCGGAGGGTCTTATCAGAAAAAGTACAGAACACTCATCTTAGATGTCTCAGTGTTCATAAAAAAAAAAAAAAAAAAAAAAAAAAAAAAAAAAAAAAAAAAAAGCCAAGCCCTGGCGGGAGAGGGTGTGCTGGGCAGTGTTAAAGAAAGATGAGAACAGCCTCCTAATGTAAGGGGGTAGATTTTATTTTTATGCTGAAATTTCTGAGGATTTTCTTGTTTGAAATAATAAAAATGCTTAACAAGCAGGTTGCAAAGTGATTCTTAGCCAGCTCAATAACCGCCCCTCTCTACCCACACGGTCTGCTTTTCTTTGCTTGGTTAGCCAAAGGAGTTTCTGTGTGGTTTGTAGAAACTTCCCAGCGGCTGTTCGGGTAAATGTCCTGAAGTTAGCGAACTGGTTAGTTTTCACCAACTTGAAGCAAACCCGGGTCACTTAGGAAAAGGGGCCCTCCGCTGGGAAATTACCTCCACCAGACTGTTCTGTGGGCAATTCTGGAGGACATTTTTCTTGAATCAATTTTTCAATGATTAATGTGGTAGGGTCCAGCCCATTGTGGGATGTGCTACCCCTGGGAAGCAAGTTCTTTTAGAAAGCAGACTGAGCAAGCCATGGGGAGCAAGCCAGTAAACAGCACCCGTCCATAGCCTCTGCTTCAGGTCCTGCCTGCAGGTTCCTGCCTTGGCTTCTCTCAGGGATGGAGTGTAACCTGTACTCCAAATAATTCTGCTCCATTCCTGTGTTAATGTTGGCTCTGGTGTGTATCACAGCAACAGAAAGCAAGCTGGGACAGTGAGGGTGATGGGTGGGTGAGCAAGGGGGCGGATGGGTGTGGGTTGGTGGGGTGGACTTTTCTTGCCTGGGGCATGGCTTCTACCCTGTTGGTTATCCGAGACTTGGGGCCCATGTGGCTGTGTTAGAAAGCAGGTCACCTCATTCTTGGTCTACCCCAGTTTCTGCAACTCTGCCACAAGGACAACAATGACAGCTGCTTCCTAGGGTTGTTGTGGTGGGCGGTACTGTACGGACGGTGCTCTGAAGAGGCCACACCACAAGATCCCACTCAGGACTGACTACAGTTATCTTTGAGCAGGGAGAGAGAGAGCGCGCGAGGGTCAGGTGGGTGAGACGGGTCAGTGGGTAAACATACGTGCCTCCCAGCCTAATGATGTGGATTCGAGTCCTAGGATGTACCTGAGTTTGATCTCCAGTGGGAGGAGACAGCTGAGTCCTGAAAGTTGTTTTCTGATATCCACATATTTGATGTAGTGCACACACACGCACAAACACACACACACACACACACACACACACACACACACACACACACAGACACATGAATAATACATTTTTCAAAGAAAAAAAACCATGTCCTTTAGATTTCTTCTTTGGAGTGATAAGAATTAATCCCTAACAATAATGTTGACCTTCAGCCTGGATGATACGGTGTGCTTGAAGACACCGTGTTAGAAAAGCATGCTTTTGTATTTTACACTTGTGAGGGTTCCCTTTCCCACACTCACAAGAAAATTTGAAAGTAAACCACGTATTTGTGAAATTAGGGCAAGAAATAGTAAAGACCTGAGAACGTGACACAGAGATGGCAGAAAGCCAATATATAATTTAAAAACCATATCACCATATAAAGTGATTACAAAAATGTAAACCAGGTCAGGCTAATTATTTTCTAAAACTATTGGTCTGTAAAGGAAATCAAATATGAAGATGCTGGCTTAGCTGACACTTAGCACACCTGTGAAAAATAACAGTGTCTCATGGGCACACGTAGTGGCCTAGAAAAGCCAGCTCCATGCTACCACACACTCATTTTAACAACTGCGTGTTGTAGATGCCACTGTTGTCCCCAGTGATGAGGAAACCAAGGCATATGGAGAGCAAAGGGCTTGCTCAAGTTTACCCAGCAGCTAAGGGGTGATGACTGAATTGGAAATGATGGGATTGGAGTTCTGCCAGCCCACCTCAGTGAGTTCCAGGTCAGTCTCTGACGGCGATGGAGCCCTCCTGTATCAGCGAACCTTTCCTACAGGAGTGTGGTTCGGGAAGCACTAGAACCTAGCCTGAGGTTCAAGTCCCAGCCTCTTAATTATTACACACAGGACCACACAACATGTTTCTCAGTCTCTCCAAGTATCCACATCTTTACCTGTGAAATGGAGCTGGAATTCGCTTCCTTGTGCAAGTAGCCAGCAGATGCCCTGCCTGGACTGCGTGGTTCATTTGGGAGGCACCCTGCCGTGCAGAGGACAGTCCCTGTACGCCCATGGCCTCTCTCTTCAGCGTTTGCAGACTCCTTGTGACAGGGCAGCTCGATCCACTGGCACACAGGCTTACGGCATGTGTGAGAGGTGATGTCTCCAGGGACAGCCGTCAAGTGTGGGCGGCAGGAGCTGACAATGGGTGGGTATCCTGCGTGCTTTGCTCCTGGGATACGGCTCTGTGTTGCATACTCAAGAGTGTGCTCAGCAAGGGTGCTCAGGTGCTCTGGGCTCCAGATCCTCTCCTCCACGGGGTCCCTGTCTCCCCAGGGCTTTTTCTACTGGCCTTCTCTGTGTCCTCAGAATTGTTTCCCAGTCCTTCGCCGAGTTCCTGTCTGAAGTCTTTTCAGTTTCTTCAAGTGTTTCCTTTGGGGGGAAATCTCAAGAAAGATTCCGACCTACAGGGTTGTTGTAAGACTTCGGTGAGCAATACAGGTCACTAGTGCAGTGTCTGACATGCCACAGGTACCAAATGCTCATACACGTTGTTAGTTATTATTATTCAACCAACGTAGGAAAACATACAAAAGTGAGATGCGGCCTCAAGGAGCCTGACTCTGTTTAATGTTCACTAAAGCATTTAGTCTCATCCATTCTTCTCCTCTGTCCGCTTCACATCGTGAAATACAGACAAGAAGACCCAGGTGGCTCCTCCACTTTACCAGAGGAAAATATAAACACCAGAGGGGAACACCTCAACCACACGCAATAAAAACCCAAACCAAACCAAAATAAACCAAACCCCTCCAAATCAGTCTCCCTCTCCTGTTTTCTTAAGGCACCATGAATCTGCCTGGAGGCTTGCACTTCTCATCCTATGTGAGCTGGAGAGATGGCTCAGCTGTTAAAGTCTAGGCTCACAACCTAACATGTGTAAACTTCTGTGTCCTCTTTGTCTGCCGTGGGATTTGACTTCTGCTGTAGTTAATAGACACTGTCCACTTGACAGTGCAGACGAACCTCTAGGCATGTTCATGAGACTTTCTAGACTGAATTATTTGAGACAGGAAGGTAAGCTCTATGTACGGGCAGCACCATTCCATGGACAGAGGCCCGGGACTGCCTAACAAAGAGAAATGAGCTAGCACCAGCCTTCACCTCTCTCTGCTGACTGCAGATCCTATGTGACCAGCTGCTGCACATTCCGCCATGTTTTCCCCATCATGATGGGCTCCACTTTCAAACTGGGAACCAGAATAAACTGTGTTTGTCATATATTTAGCCACAGCAGTAACGAAAGTAACTAGTCCATCACCTAAACCAAATGTTTGGGTGTTTGGGGCTGAGTCCTCCTTACTCCTGTGGGGTGGTCACAGCCGGAACAAATTTATTTGTGCCACAAAGACAACACAGGACTCTCTAGGGTAACAAAGGTGTCTTGTCAACCTTTCTTGTCCCCATGACTGATTGCCTGACGAGACTACTTGGCTTCTGGTTGGAAAGGGCATATCCCACCGTGGTGAGAAAGGCATGGTACAGTTCTTGGCAGCTAGAGTGTCCAGCTCAACTGCTCGCATCTCGGCAGTAGTGCAGAAGTAGAGATGGCATCGAGCCCGGACTAGAAACAGAGGTAGCTGGGATGGAAGCCTCAAGCTTGGCCCCATGGCCCGATATCTAACATGCAGGCTCCAAGTTGCTAAGGCTTCGCCATCGTTGAAATGGCGCCCCCAGTGGAGACCACGTGTTCAAACATGTAGTCCACAGAGGGCTACTTTACACTCAGATGGTAGCAAAAGTCTTCTGAGAGCTTTAAAACTCTCTGGTAGCTATGTACGGAGTGGTCCCCATGGCAGTAGAGAGGCTCAGGGCAGGGCTCTGAGGTTCAGCGGTGGGAACTGAAGGAACAGACCTGGCCACAGCTGCTGAGGATCAAGGCTGCTGATGGTTGAGGCACAGGTGAGAGTCATGACTTCGTGTTACTCCGCCAGCAGCAATGACGAGACCCACACCCACACCGCCTTTGCTTAGAAGAATCCAAACCCTCCTAAGTTTTCCTGTGCATTGGAATGGGGTTTCAGCGAGGAGACCTGATATCCTGATGCATTCCTCATCTGATTTCTCACAGGTCAGAAGTGTAGCTGGGGCTTAGGATGGTGAACGGCTAGAGGTAATGACAGAGGCCTAATGCAGATGCCAATGCTCTAAACCCACACCCCCTGGGTAGCAGAAAGCATCTCTCGCTCCAGTTTGTACAGTTTCAGACAAGGTGATCCAAATCCAGGACAGAGAATCAGTTGCATAACGCCCGTCCCAGCTTCCCAGGCTCTATTTATAAGTCAGGTGTTGGCATGTATATGAGATTTAAAGGGAAGGCAGCTTCCCTTGTGATCGTGTGGTGTTTAGTTTTTACCTTTGATTTAATGAAGATCTCTCCACGAATACTTCTTAATGGATAACGAGGGGGAACTTTACAGGGTTGCGAAGTCTCCATTTCACTCTCTAGATGAGTTTGAAATAATAACCACCCCAGGCTTTGTCTAAACATCTAAGTAGGGAGGGTGCGGATGATGTCAACAGCCAGGAAACGGTGCCGTTAGTCGCCGCAAACAGCACGGTGCCGCTTTATATATTTTGTGTGCACCTACATACGAGGGAAGCTAGAATGTTATGCAAGCTTTCTAATTTAAAAAGGTGCCTTTCAAGCCACCCATTCTCACAGGGAAAGATTATGGAGAAGGTGCTTGTATCAGAGGCTAGCTGTTAAACTAACCCCTAGAGGGGAAAGGTCAGAATCCCCAGGCATTCAGATTCTCTTGCTCTGCCTGTAATTGGTAGTGTTCATTATTAACTTAAATGAGTGTGTGTGTGTGTGTGTGTGTGTGTACACATATGTGCTCACATACAGGCCAGAGGACTAGCCCAGGTGTCCTTACTACCTCATCTTATTGAGATGGTCTCTCATTGGCTTAACGTTCATCAAGTTATCTAGCGTGTCTGGCCAGTGAGCCCCAGGCATCCACCTGTCTCCGGCTCCCCAGTTCTGGGATTGCAAGCATGTGATATGATGCCTGGCATTTTTACCCTTTTTTATTTATTTTTTTGATATGACTTCAGGATTTGACTTCTGTCTTCATGCTTGCAAAACTAGCACTCTATCAACAGACCCACCTCCCCTGCCCAACATGCTTGCCTTGGAAATAAAATGGACAGAGATAAAAAGAAAAGAACCAATGTGCCATTACTATTGAACATTTGCCTGTCCTTGGCCCGTGAGTACCTCTCCTGCGAGCCTATGACTCCTTAACTGCAATGGAGTCACAGCTGGAGGACTTTTCCTTGATGCAGAGTCACTAAGTCTTTCCATGTTTGTGGAATTCTGGGTAAATATGTCAGGCTCCTAGTCCCGCATGTAAGAGACTTTTAGGTTGTGTATTCTGTGGCCTTGCTCTGTAGCACTAACCGCAGATGCCAGCTCAGCCCCCTGTACTCTAGGGGAGGTCCCACCTCTTCCCTACCTCTCACGTCTCTGATCTCATTCTGTATTTTCTGGGATCACCTCCCATACAAACTGTGGCTCAGAGTCAGCTACCGGAGGCAGCCAGTCCCAAAAACCTCCAGGGATGAGCTTTTGTTCATTGTTCAGACTCATATCTTGTTTTTCTCTTGCTGTGTAACCATTCCCTTGTGGTTGAAAAATTCCCTCCTAAAAGTCAGTAGAAACCTCACAAGACTTAGGAAGCTCATGAAACTTCCAAGCCTCATGAGGCCCCAATCTAGGTTGTGTAAGCAGTAAACAGTTGATAGGCAGAGGACTCTTCAGTGGAGCTGTGGGCAAGTTGCAGGGAGCTTCCATGATGCAGACGCCTTGAGTCATCAGTGTGTAGGGGTGGGTTTTGCTGACAAGGCTGTCTTGAGGTCAACTGTGCACTCGGATAAATTCTAATAAACTCATCAGCTAGACAGACTGGACTTGGGTGTGATAGCTCCTCCCGTTGCTATTGGTGTTCTGTTTGAGGTGAATTGACCGACCTCTGTTCTCCTCAGGAAGTCATGGACACCTACATCTCCCCTTTTCCTCTCTTTGTATGTTTTCCTAGCTGTTCTTTGTCATCACTATCTCAGAAAGTAGACACTCCAAAAAAGGCAAAGCTGAGCTCACATTTTATGATTCTGACTCTATACAGGGTCTTGAAAAAGTGAGAGGAAGAGTTACTTAAATGGCCAGGGATATGACTCTGCTCAGTAAATGTGAACCCCACTGGGAGTGTGAGATGGGGACAGGGAGCCTCAGGTCACCCCCACATCTTCTTGCGCTAAACATGATTTGCATACTGGAAGGCTCAACATGGTTCTATTTTTTTTTTTTTAATGCCATGTGGTCCCTAAATCGAAGCCAAGATTTGGATGAGATACTTCTCTGGAGGTACACATTGCTTTTTCCCAACCCAGAAGGAAGCTCTAGCTCCGATGGACTTCCTGGGAACAAACCTGCCCATCTCCATTCTGGGTTTCTTACGGGAGTGTGAAGAATAGTTCCTGACTTTCAAGCCGGTTCTCATCAGATGTGGCTGTGCGCTCATTACAATGTGGCACAGCGGAGGCCTTTCTGAAAGGGGCTTGCTGATGGTTATCATGGGGTGCAGAGGCAGATGAGGGGGATGCTGATTGGCTATATAACAGGGGAGGTTTCTCAGAACACATGCTTCCTGAGCAGGATTTTGAAGATAAACAGATATTTGCTTCACGTTTGGGTGGGGGAGAAAAATGGATGTAGCTCTTAAGATTCTGCCACAAAAATGTCCACTTTGATTTCCCGATATCAGACCGCAAGTCTGTGGTCCTCACTTCTATCAAGAATACGGATTGTTTGTGCTGTGTGACCTTTGAGAGAGACTCCATCTGGGAGCTTCTCAATGTGATGCTTGTTTGAACAATTTGCCATTTGTACAGAACAGTCAGGCAAGACCTTCCCCATCCCTCTTATTTTGTCTCCAAAAGATGCATTAGGCAATGTCAATGAATGATTCCTGGCTCTCGGAGGAGCTGATATGGAGGGGAGATTAGCCACAAAAGTTAGTAAGGGCAAAGTCTATGAAGAAAAAGACAGAGAAAGGATGGGTGAGTCACTAGGTGCTGGTGTGGTTCTGATGCTGGTGAAAAGAAGGGAGAGGCGGGGAGACAGAAGGCTCTGCAATCTCCATGTGGCTTTAGGGGATGTTTACCAAGTTGATGGCACAAAGGCCCATCAGAGGCACTGTGTGGACACATGATCTGCTTCATGTCCCCAGCACAAGTCAGTCCGTGGCTGCCACACTGTCTCTTCAGCATGTGGTGTTGATGGTCGGAGGTCGTATTGATGCTACTGGACTGATGTTCACCTCACTGACAGAGATCCGAGATGTCCATTTCCACAGTCACTACATTGGCATTTCCTCACAATATTAAAGCCATGGATGGAATGGCCTGAATCTGAAACACCCCAATTTTCACTTTCACGGTTGGCAGTTTTCAGGCTTACCGACTTCACTTGCCTGTGATCTCCAGACACGATGGGATGATGTTTTTGTTTTCATGTTTATTTGCCACCAAGGTACTACTATTTCTTTGTGCCTGTGGGGATTTGAATAGGCATGGCCCCATTGACTCATATATTGGAAGGCGTGGCCATTAGGGAGGGGTGATGCTTGACAGGGATTAGGAGGTGTGGCCTTGTGGAAGAAAGTGTGTCACTAGGGGTGGACTTTGGGGTGTCCAAAGCTCCATCCAGGTCCAATGGCACTCTCTTTTCCGGTTTCCTGTGGATCTGGGTGGAGAACTCTCAGGCCGCTTCTCCAGCCCCACATCTGCCTGCATGCCACCCCGCTTCCCGCCATGATGACAATGGACTAAACCTCTGAAATGATAAGCCAGCCCCAGTGAAATATTTTCTTTTAAAAGAGTTGCTGTGGTCATGGTGTCTCTTCACAGCAATGGAGCATCCCTAAACCAGTGCCCAGGGACACCTATGTTCCTTCTCCTTTCTTCTCCGGTCTCTTTCTCCTTTCCTTCCCTCCTTCTAGACAGGGTCTCACTGTGAAGCCCAGCCTAGCTTCAAGTTTGCCATCCTTTTGCCTCCAATTCTGTCACATTTGGATTTCAGGTGTGTGCCCTGTGCTCAGTTTCTAGCTTCTAAAATAGTTTGCCTTCAAAATAAATTTATTGAGACCCATGCCTGGTGGCCATCAAGTACTAAGAGCAGAGGGAATGACAAGTTTTGCAAAACACCCGAAGTTTGGGTAAATCTGGATTTTGTCACCAGGTAGTAGTGTTATTGGCATACATTACCTCAGTTTTCAACGTCTTTGGTCGTGCCTTTTTCTCCTGGACAGGATAGTCGTGAGGTTGTTTGGTTTTCTGATGTTTCTGAGACTCCGTGGTGGGAGACACTGCAACTCAGTTACTCTGGGGACTTAAACAGTCCCCAGAGGACAGATCAGCTCTGATGGAGTTCTAAGGCGGATGAAAAGTATTGTCTTCAAGTGGAGACACAAACCTCTTCCTGTCAGACAAAGACGAGCAGACCTGTCAGGATGCCTGCTGTGTCTTCTAGGATCCTGAGGGCAGAATTTCCTGCTTTTACGGGCTCATGCGCTCCAGTCCGCCAACAAAAGCACTTCTCTTCCTACTTCCTTGAGCAGAATTTAAAAAAAAAAAAAGAACAATTTCAGATTGACACACACAGGTCCCTCGGCCTGTGTCAACGAAAGCCGGCTTCCAGGTCACCGCAGGCCAAGCGTGGCTCTGCTAGGACAATAAGTGACCCTCGAGCTTTAGTGACTCGTCAGCATAAAGCTCCATTCTTGTCAGGGTCAATGTTGATCTAAATGGTCTGAATCTTCGTGTGCTGAGGACCCTATTGAGCAATCACTTGGGTGTCCCTAGGACCAGTATGTCATACCACTTGAGGGTGGTCATACCCATTAATTTTCAAATTTCTTTTTTGTCTGTCAAAGTGTATTTTAGCTAGAATCTTTTGGGATAAGGCATTTTCATAACATTTGTATGTATTCATATATAGATCATTGCTTTTCATTACTGTGTTTTTAAATTTCAGTTTTTGTTTTATGTGTCTGGGTGTCTTGTACATATTTATCTGTGTGCCACACCTATGCCTGGCACCTGGGGGCCAGAAGAGGGCATCAGTTCCATTGGAACTTGAGTTACAGATGGGCTGTGAGCTTCTCTGGGTGCTGGGAATTGAACACGGGACCGCTGCAGGAGCAGCCAGACACTTCACTGCTGAGCCTCACTCCCGCTCCCGTCTCTGCTGAGTGATTCTCCATCACATGTGACACTTATGTTCTGTCCTATGCTGCTGGACATGCATGTCTGTCTTCTTCTTTATAGCTGTTGGTATAACTGGTACAGTTACATGTTTTATTTATCCCCAGAATGGAATTACTGTTGGATGATATGTGTTTATAGTTTCCATTTCTAAGATCCTTCTGGACCATTGATTTATGCTAACAGTGGATGAAGACCCAGCTGTTCTATGTCTTCACTAACACTGAGGACCATTAATGGACTTGATGTTGTGGTTAGCTATTTTGGTGGAACTACATGGATGCCTTCTCTTGGCTTTGATTTGCATTTCTCATATGACTGATGATGATGATGAATTTATTTATTAATTTTTGTGGACCATTTATACCTAGACACACACACAGTTGTGAATAATCTATCCAGTTTTTTAAATTTTAATTTAATTTTTAAAACCTATTTGTCTTCCACTTCCTCCTCCTTTCCTCCTTCTTCCTATTTTCAAGACCAGATTTCCCTTTATGTCCTATGCTGGCCTTGAACGTACAAAATAGCCCAAGCTGGTCCTAACATAATGGCAATCTTCTTGCTTCAACCCCTCATATGCTTGAATGACAGGTATCTGCCACTATGCCTGGCTTTGCTAATCTTCTTATCATGTGTTTATATATTCTGACTGCAAAGCATCTGATTTGTAAGTATTTTTCTCTGATACTTTATCCTTGTTTTTATTTTCTCAGGGTTTGACTCAGTCTTCATTCTAGCTTACTAATGTAAAAGTTGAGATCACTGTTTCTTTCTTCATATGTAGAATCAGATACAGCTATGAATTTACCTCTACAATATGCTTTAGCAACAACCTACAAAATTTTCAGTGTTGTAGTTTTTAAAATTGATTTCTAATCTAACATTCTAGTAAGTTCTTTGAAATTTATTGAGACTTGAATAATATGGCTCTGCTAGAATAGTTTTAATTTATAGAAATCTGGGATGGCTACACAGAGCTCTCATGTGCCCTATAGCAGTTTCCCACAGTTATTAGCATTGTGCGCTATTGTAACTGTGAGTGACCCTGACATTAGTATCAGCTAAAGCCTATCGTTATAAAGTCCATTGATTTTCACCTAATGACCTTTTACTGCTGCAGGATCCCAACCATGAAAGCATTTGGTCATGGAAACCTTGGGTCATGATTCCCAGATGCCTCTTGAATGTGTCATTTTCTTGCCTGTTTGTATGACATGAGCATTTTGAGAGTATAAATTAGACATTCTGTAGAATCACCTTCTATTGACATTCACAGCTCTGTTTTCATAAGATGGGACTGTGGGTCATTGAGAAGATACTGGCAAACCAACATAATTTTTACGTGATATAAAGAGTATGTGATATCACCATGATGTGGTCATCATCTACTACCTGAGTTAAAATTTTCAGCCTCTGTCATTGTGAAATTAGCGTTTTTGTTAAGACATTCTGTCTTCTTTGCGTCTTCTTTGGAAAGAACTCACTGAAAAGACTTATCAACCAGGGATAGGTAGCCAATTTACTTTATATAGAATCCTTGGAGAATTATTTCTTCCTTTTCAGAGTTTTGCATTTATAAGGCCATGTTTCGATAATCTAGGCACACACTGTACCACTGAACCTCATTACCAGCCCTGGGAATGCACCCCATTTTCTTAAGGCTACTATTGTGTTGAATGGAAATTAGCAGTTGATCTTATTCTCTGTCTGTAGCAAGCTTTGTTTGGTTAGCTGGTTTGGTTTGACGTGTGTGTGTGTGTGTGTGTGTGTGTGTGTGTGTGTGTGTGTGTGTGTGATTGCTCCTGTCAAGATTGTCTTGTATTATTGGAGAATTTTTGTAAATGGAGAAAGTGTTTTTCTTTCAGAATACTGTTTTGTTCTAGTGGTCACTGAGATAGATGAAGACAAGAGTGACATCCTGTCATCAATGTGAGTGGAGAGTACCAAGCCCAGCGGGTGGTGTGGTCTACTTTGAGCTCTCACTCGAGTTGTTGAGTTCTGTAGAACTTCCAGGAAAAACCAGCCAACCAGCCAACCAGCCAACCAGCCAACCAGGCAACCAGCCAACCAGCCAACCAGCCAACCAACCAGCCAGTCAACCAAGCAACCAACCCAGAGAATTTGTTGGCTATGCTAGATTCTCACCTCTCCAGGATCTCTCTTCTCTTCTCTCTCTCTCTCTCTCTCTCTCTCTCTCTCTCTCTCTCTCTTGTAATTTCATTGACCTTTTGCAAACTTTACATAAGCTTTCATTTTGGCGTTTGTTTTTGGGCTCCTAAGCCATCTTTTCATACATAGAACATCTTCACCATCATCTAAACACTTCTTTTGAGGAGTAAGAAAGGGTAATAATTTTTAGGGTAATGTGGTTGCTGTGATTTTCTTGTGTATACATGCTAACTGAATTAGATCCTGTTATCCCTGAAGATGTTATGGACAGAACTGTGGGAACACCTTTGGGGCGGGAGAGGTTTTTAGGATGCCAGCTCGTGAGGTAGTGAAGGCGTAAAGAGAGAGAGCACTCAGTGACTGAAGATCGCCACACTTCAGATGCCATGAGAGAAACTATACAGGCCCAGTTTGATCTGGTGATGTTCATAGATCGGCCATTTCCTCTCTCTGTGCTTTGATTTTTCCTTCACCAGAATAAATTTATTCCCGTGGGAATATATTGTATTGGGCCTCTAATGGTCATTTTGGGTGTAAACATTTTCACCTTCCAGGAAGCCTTTCTTTTAGATTAAAGTTTGATTGCCTTTAAGATTTAATAGAGTCTTAGAGATGGACACATATGCCTTTGAAAGCTACAGATACCATTGTTAATGAAATAACAAAAGCATATTTTGAGTCTTTGCATGCTAATATAATGATTGAATAACAGGATGCATATTGAATCCAGTATGCTGAATGCTCAATGAGCAGTAACTGTTATCATTCATTACTCCTAACCAACACTATCCTCACATTAAATATCCTTTCCAAAGATGTGTTTGATGGGAAGTTTCCTTGAAAAATATCCCCACGAAAGAGTTACATAGTAAACATACATGTAGGAAGCTCATACTCTGCGTGCTTCTGTTTGCCAGGCTCATTAGCATATACAGGCCTAAAATGATCTTCAATTATCAAATCTGTTTAGTGTCCTTGATCCTACATCCAAAATACTTTGGGCTATGCAGGACTTTCCCCCTTCACAGGTGTGTCGCTATCAATATGTTAACGAGAAGAGTTAAAGCAAACCCGGTGTGATCCTAGGCATACACAAACCAGGGAAAAGAAAGAAAGGAGGATGCCTTTGTGGTTCCTCAGAGGGAAAAAACGATCCCAGACCAGAGGCCGAGCTGCCCACATTCATGCTGATTCAGGGATGGCGGGTGCTACTGTAGCCTAAGGAGTGACGGAGAGGTGGGGAAGACGGCAAGCCGAGCAGCGTGTGTGCTGGGGAGAGAGGCAGAGCTGGAGACATGAAGGCAGTGATAGCTATGGGAGAGGGTGGAGGTCAATGTGGGAGCCATGTCTTTCCCCAGTGGGGATGGTGAGGCAGTGTGCAGCAGCCGGGAGCTTCAAGAGTTGCAGACTCAGCTCCTGAACTTGCCACCTGGCGTTGGGGTGGCCATGGCTCTGGGCAGTGGTGGAGGCCTGAGATGAGGAATGGTTTACTTCTTGGATTGGACCTCCTTGAAGGACCAGCATGGTTCATGATGGCACTGGGGGCCAGGTGTGGGTCAGTGGTCCTGATGTGGCCCAGGACCATGTTGATACGTGAGGCACCTGTGACAACTTAATGCCAGGTGGATGTCTATGGTGTAGGCCTCATACAGAAGTCGGGTTAATGTCCATGGACCATGCTGTCGGAAGGGCCATCCTGATCTGAGTAGCCTGGTTGTGCCTCCTGGGGTCATGGCAATGCCTGAGTCTCTGCCATTGCCAAGGGCCATTCCTGGGTCTGAGGTCCTGCTGCAGCTGGGGTCTGTGTTGATGACTGTGACCCAAGTTATCACCAAAGGCCATGTGTCCTGCAGCCTGAAGCCATGTTGATATCCATGGGCTATGCTGCTGGTGGCCATACTTATCTAAGTGGCCTGCACTGCCACCTGAAGCCATTGTGATGTCTGGGCCTGTGCTGCTGTTGCTGAGGACCTTGTTGGGGTCCATGGTCCTACTGCAATTGGAGTCTGTTTAGATGTCTGTGACCCATGTGGTCACCAAAGGCCGTATGGATGTCCATGGTCTGGGTTCCCTCCGAGGGCCTTGTTTGGGGCCTGTGGTACTGCTGTAGTCAGAGGCCATGTGTTGTGGTCTGTGCTCTCACCAGAAACCATGTGGAAGCCCATGATCCATTTCCCCACTGACTGTAAAGTGTGAGGAACCTACTTTGGCTGTGATATTGGTGACTTCAGAGGCGCAGTTGACAAAGAGGAACATCGAATGCTGTGGAACAATGCGTTTGTACACTATAAAAATTTGTCAGTCATAATGGTTTAATAAAATGCTGATTGGCCAGTAGCCAGGCAGGAATTAGAGGCAGGGCAACCAGACTAAAAATTCATGAAAGAAGAAAGGCAGAGGTCCAGTCACCAGCCAGACACAGGAAACAAGATGAGAATGCCTTACTAAAAAAAGGGACCAAGCCACATCGCTAAACATAGACAAAAATTATGGGTTAATTTAGGTTGTAACAGCTAGTTAATAATAAGACTGAGCTAATAGGCCAAAACAGTTTATAATTAATATAAGCCTCTGTGTGTTTCTTTGGGACTGAGTGTCTGTGGGACCAGATAGGACAGAAACTTCCGTTTACAATCGAAGACTTCTGTGACAACCCCTTACCCCCTCAGTGCCTCCAAAAGTAACAGCATAAACAGGAAGCCATGAAAGAGAATTCTTTAAAAGTGTGACAATGATGCTGAAGTGCTGTTCTCCACAACAGGTGGCTTCCAGTAGACATGTAGGAGGGGAAGAACTCAGGTTTATTTCATGGACAGGCCTCTGAGAGTTTGACCACACTCCAGTGAGTATATAGACAATACAAACTAGACCATGGATTTTTTTGTTGGTGGTGCAGAAAGGGCCATGGGGAGGGGTAGATACAGAAGCACTAGGAAGTGAGTGAGATCGGGTCTATGATATCAAATTCCCAAAGAATCAATTAAAACATTATATTGAATTTAAAAATCCTAGATCAAAGGTTAAAAAATATGATCAATGGTATAGACACTTGTTTTTTTATAAGTAAGATTTGGTTAACACATGTGACAAACTATAGTGGAGGTTTCGGTGACTATATATAAATATATATGTAAAGACTTATTAGCACACATGACAGACAATAGACAGTATTCTAATCATTTGTTTTTATAAATAAATCTTTAACATCCAGCCATGCCCATTGCATCATCTCTAGTTGCTTCCTTCCTTGCTACAAGGGAGGAGCTGAGTAGTTTGATAAAGATTGTATGACCTGAGAGGACAAGATATTTGCTCTCTGGTCATACACAGGAAAAGTTTGCTGGCCCCTGACTGGAGGTCAAGATTACATCAGCAGTGTAGAAAAATGAGTGGAACTGAGGACCATCATTAAGTGAAATAAACCAGACTAAAATTAAAACTAGACAAAGACTGCACCTTGCTGTATTCATGTATCCTAGGCAATATGTAATTATAGATATAAAATAATACACCCATATATACACACTCACATACATGCACATACACACATGCACTATAAACACACATTGCATACGAGATGTAAAGGAAAAGGGAGGGGGCATTTGAGAGCATTAGGAAAAGGCCTAGTGGGAAGGGAAGAGTAAAAATAGACAATAGGGGGAGGGGGATGCACTAAAGAACTCCTATTGGTTTACTTGAGGGAAGTTGACTGTGTGAGATCCATCATCGAGGGCCCTAAATGTGCACTGAGTTTACAAATAAGAAGCATCACAAGTATTGCTTCTTCCCCAACATGGTCACTGTGAATCTCTGCTTCCCTCTTATTAATCTCCATTTCCGGAACTCCTGCTTCTCTAGACCACAGCAGCTGGTTTACTCACTAGGTGTGGCGGGAGGTGGGAGCGCTCCAAAAGGCAGCATGCATGCCTCATGAGAATCGACTTTCTCTTTACCTATGCAGCTCCTAACCTTGGACCCAGGCACTTTCCATAAGCATGACTAGGGTGCCCCGCTTCTCAGGCATGGCTCCTGATGCTCTCCATGCTCCACGTGGTCCTGTAGAACTGATGACATCACCATCAGGTACTACCGCATCTTCCATGAGGTCTCCCAAGTTTCACAGCACAGCATTCTCTTTGTCTGTGGCTTTGATTTTCACAGTTTTATGTAATTAACTTTAGTCCACCATGGTCTGAAGACATTTAATGAAAAATTCCAGAATTAACTATTTGAAAGCTTTAAATCACCTATGTTCTGGTGCAGTGTGGTCATTGTTTTATGTTAATATCAGTTACTTTTGTCAATCTCATAATTTAAACACTGTCATGGGTCCTTATGCATAGAGCCCAGGACTTCACAATTTTAAACATCTGAGACCTTAGAATGTGTTGCTGCAGGCAGATGGATGGGGGTGCTGTATTCTTGCTTCTCTCAGTGTCACCTATAAGGGACCACTTATAAGCAGAGCCTCCTTACCGAGGTAGTTGGGGACTGTCTGTCTCAGGCCCTGTGGGTCTGGATTTATTGCCGCTACCAGGTCAGTGGCTTATGGGAAGACACATGGGACTTTAGAAAAGAGGCACCACATTTTCTGACTTGTGCATCATGAGGACACTGCGGAAGGTCATAGAAACATCCAGATAAAATTTCTCTATTCCAGTTTCTGGTAGACAGACTAAAACCTTGCCTACTCACAGTCTGGGAATCTTAGTTTCCCAGCAGATTACCTCCCATTGGCAGAAATCAATTTGGCTTGAGCGTTAGCCATGTCCTCATTCCTTCACTGAACAAGTTATGGAGAGCCTGCTCCATCCCAGCCACATGGCTCTGCCGTTTCTGGTATGACACCTACTGTGAGAGCTGGCGTGTTTCCAAAGGTGAGCAACAAGAGGCATGCCTGAGAGAATGGGGTGACCTGGAATGTCCAGTGTGAGGGTGTCACAAGGCACTGAAGGATGAGTTAGAGGGAGGTGCACAGGGAATACCTTTCAATCCAGTGGCTTCATGGAAGAGGCCAGACTCCAGATTCTGGATTCTGGTCTTGACATATAACTTTTTTGTTGTATTTTTCATGCATGCATGTTTGTATGCTATGCATACTTAGATGTATGTGTTTGTGTGTGTGTGTGTGCTATGTATGCATTCTCTCTCTCTCTCTCTGTCTCTCTCTCTCTCTGTCTCTCTCTCTGTATGTGAGCATGCCTGAATATGGTACCAACAATGGTACTCGGTTGTTCATTCCCCTTGTTTATAGAGTCAGAGCATCTTAGTCAACCTAGAGCTGTTAGCCTTACAAGCCAACTTGCTTTGAACTTCCTGTTTCTACCTTCTATAGGTGGACTGGCATACCCACCTGGTATCTATGTGGATTCTGGGGATCCAAACTCTGGCCCCCATGTCTATATCGTCAGCCCTTTAACCACTGAAGTCTCCTTAGGTCCTGTTAGTTTTCTTCTGAGAGAGTATCACTATGCAATCCAGAATGACCTGAAACTCTTGACTTGTGATTCCTCCTGCCCCAGTGTCTCGGTGCTGGGATCACAGACATGTATCACCATACCCTGTAGGGCATGTACTTACTTTATGATGCTCAGCCCCAAACCTCTCACCTCCTAAAGGCAGGAACAGCAATGGGAATCTTGATAACATTTTGACCAGAATTGATGGGAGAAAGAATAGAGCTTTTATGTTAATCTGAGCTCATTTGTTAAAGCCTTGGCTGCACCGCATCTTAGTGGTCATTCAAGCATCTTTTTAAGGGGCAATCTGTAAGGGTTGGGTGGGACTGAATCTGGAAAACATTAGAATCCCCACCTCTATTTTGTAATTTTGGTCAAATATATCAACTCCAGGAAAACATTGCTTCTTTCTGAAGTGCCTACTGGAAGGAAAATTCCCAGTGATACTTAGGTCATTTATTGCGAGTTTAAAAAAATAATAAAAAAACCAAAATAAAATTCTTTTATTACGCAATTTGCCCCAAATTCAACTATACTAATTAAGTCTCTACGGATAAATATATTCATAAATAGTCATGTTTTATCAAAGTCAAATATAGGGCAAATACTTGTGTTCACGCACTACGGGGCCTGGGTTCTTAAATAAGTCCGCGCTGTTCTCTTTAAGATTCTATCCATTAATGAATGTTTAATAAAAATGTAAGGATGGAATACGGTTCACAGAAGAAAGACGTCCCTAGTGTTTCCAGCTTTGTGAAAAGCAAATTTTGTACATTCAGATCCATCAGATAGGAACCTCACTATAAAAGGCTTTCATGGAAATCCTAGCTGCCAACTATCAATTAAAGCATACAGTCCCGCTTTCCTTATTGAACTCTAATGAAAGGTTATCTGTTCCATCAGATTGCTTTATACTGTTAAGATTAAACTTAACCAAAAATTACCATCAGCATTCCATGAAGAGAGCACACAAACAAGATTTTGCCTCAGTGACAGGGGAGCCTAAGCGTTTTTGTTCTAGCTGGGAAACACTTTCCCACACATTTGAAAAAACGCAAAGAATTCATTTTTTAAAAAAAAAATCAGTGCAATCAGAAATTTTAACCCATTCCAAGCTGCACGTCTCTCTTGTGTTTCTTTGCTCCTGACTTTGATCCGTATATGACATCTGAACATCATTTTTACATGTCAGCAGAGCAGAGGTTTAGCTGAGTACCTGACAGTCAGCCCAGGATACAGCTGTGAGACAAGGCCTTGAACCCACCGTCTCCGAGTTCAAGGTTCCTCTCTGTCATTCACTGATTGTGTCGACGCTTGTATGTGCAGAGAGAAAAGCCTGAAGCATCCTTTGGGTTCTGCTCTGAGTCTGATGTCGGTATTGTTTGGAACGTGACATGTGTCCTGTAGGTAGCGGCTGTGCTGTCGCTGATAGGAACAATCTGTGAGGAAAAGGTAGGGCGTGAAGAACCTCCCTGTGAAGAGGCGCTGCCTTCCCAAATTAGAGACAAACCTAGAGGGAGGGTCTAGGAGTATTCTTACAGCATCATTAAATGGAGTGTGCAAGTGTGTGCACACACTCGTGTGTGTGTTGGGGTGTGTGTATGTGTGTGTTGGGTGTGTGTATGTGTGTGTGACAGTCAGAGGACATCCCGAGGTATCATTTCCAGCTGCCTTTCACCTTTGATTTGAGACCAGGTATCTCTTTGACTGGGAACATCACCAGGTAGGCTAAGTGAGCTGGCTAGGAAGCTTCCAGCCTTCCTCCTGTCTCTGCCTCCCATCTCACCATCCCCGGACCTATAAGTGTGCACCATTGCACCAGGCCTTTAATAAGGGGATCAAATTCAGGTCCTCTGTGATGCAAGCACTGAGCAACCTCCTTAACCTGGTAAAATGACTATGATAAAGAGCTTCTAAAATACTCACCATACACATGTGACAGAGGACTGGGTGATAGTAATCACATACCATACACATGTGACAGAGGACTGGGTGATAGTAACCACATACCATACACATGTGACAGAGGGCTGGATGATAGTAACTACATACCATTCACATGTAACAGAGGACTGGGTGATAGTAACTACATACCATTCACATGTGATAGAGGGGGGTGGATGATAGTAACCACCCATGCATTCTCTCCTTTGAAAACCTAAGATGTTTAGCGCTTCTCCCTCAAACCAGGTGCACAGCACAGCGAAATGACATGGGAGTGATGCTAATAAAATAAAGACTGGAGAATTGGGAGACTGAGCCCTCATCCCTGACACCTGCAGAGGACAGTCCATGGATGACCCTTCTACACAACCCTGTGTTCTTGCCAGATAAGCATGGGCAGGTATGAGTGGAGAGGTAGGGGCCATAGCCAAGTGGCACACACAGCCTTCCTCAGGGACACTGTCTCCCTGGTCTGGGCTGGTTGTTGTTGGATCTGCTAGGGAACTCAGGAACTCAGACTGCTTGGAACGCAAGCAGTTGATAGGAAGGCCCGTGTGAGTCAAAGTCATCTCATCTCCAGGAAGGTTGGATGTTCTACTAAGTGGAACCCCGCGTGAGCTGTTCTCTGGAAGCCCCATCTAGATCTATAGCTTTATGATTTTAGGAAAGCCTCATTTTTGTCTGACTCTCTAGCCTATAATGGTGAAAAAGAAAAGCAATTTGTGCAACCCAAATGGATTTTGGCCTGCACTTAACTGCAATTGACCGTCTTCTGTCATGAGTTAATATTGAACAGAGCTTGTCAGGGACTAAATATTTGGTTTAGGAATGCCTACAGACTCTGTTTTCATCTGGGTTCAGCTTTGATCTTTGGCCCGATGTCGCAGGATGTAGCATTGGACACATCACACTTTCTCTGACTGACGGATGCCAGGGTGGCTGTATGCAGATGGGAGGATGTGTCAATGGATTCCTGAGTTTGGGCTACATCTGCTGTAAACAGTGAAGTCCTTCTGCAGCGAGCCCATTTGATGGTTAAGCAATCCTGGCTCTGGACAACTTGATGTTGTTGTGCTCAATCAGGTTCTAAAGATTTCAGATGCTCGCCATTAATGAACCATTTACTTAATTGATGGAGCACTAGAGAGAGGGTTTGAGGAATTGGGTCGGAACCCTGGATGGGCTATTGCCCCTAGAGACAACCATCTTCTAGGTCAGGATGGTGAGACCTTGAAGTAGTGATGGCATTCCCTGTCACTCCAACCTCCTGCCCTGTGTAACATGAGTGTTAATGAATGAACGTCTAAGAAAAATAGAAGAGGGAAGAAAAACTCTTGCTTTACAGCCCTTCAGCTCGGGCTCAGTCTCTGAAGATGAATGTTTCATTGGTACCCAAATGACCATTGGTACCCAAATGACCACTGGAATACAAATGATCCCTTTCTCAGGGTGTGTCTCACTTTTCTCTCCGGGCTTCTCTCCCGAGCACCTGCACTTTATTAATTATGGAATACACTGGCCATCTTAGGAAAATGATTAACGGTACTTTGGAAATGTAGAAGTAAATAAGCCAGGCTTCAATATATGACCGTGTAGGCCCGATAGAAGCCCCAGGGTAGCCATCTTTTAAGAGGTGTGTGTAAGGAGTTTAATACAAGCCCGCTCCGGCAGTACTTAAAGTCTGGCGGCACCGTGAGTTATCACCCTGCCGTGGATGGGGCTTCCGATGAATTTGTAATTTGAAAAGTTAAATTAACCCTGAAGTATATTATTTGTTGTCTGTTTTGCACGCAGGGAAGAGGTCCTCCTGTCAACAGAGTCCCCGTCTCCGGCTGATGTGAGGGTGAGCTCAGCATAGACGCTTGCTGGATTCACAGTGGCTGTTATTCTTCAGAGCACAGGCAGTCAATTTTTTTTTAAAAGGACACTACCACCACGAAAAATATTTTCCAAGAGATTTCTGGTGCTTTCTCCACGGTTTATGTAGTCCCGTGACGTTCTGCTGAACACATAGTTGCTGCATTCATAGTTGATATTCCTGCCGGAATGATAACTTCGGGAGGCTAGGGATTGTCTTAGGTCAGGACTCTCCCTGCACTGGCCACAGGGATGCTGGCACGCACCAGATGCCCTGTGGACACAGGCCGAGGAATTGAGAAACATGTACTTATTTTTCAAGAGAAAATGACTTTGGAAATCTTCACTGTCATGGGAGAAGATTAGCAGATTCAGGCATTGCCTTCACTGCTATGTGAAGGGGCCCATTTGTTTAGTCAACCAGTTTTTATTGGGGACCTGCTTTGTAACACACCCTATTCTAAGCAACACAGTCTGTGATTACTCATACACAATGCATTAGCCGCTCTCATTACCCTTCTTGTGAGATAGTTTAACAAAGATGTGTGTGTGTGTGTGTGTGTGTGTGTGTGTGTGTGCACAAGTGCCATGAATATAGAGGCCAGAGGTCAACTTCAGACTATTTTTTTCTCACATGACATCCATCTAGTTATTTCTTTTTGCAGCAGGGTTTCCCCCTGGCCTGGTCACCAGGCTGGCTGATGAGCCCCAGCACAATCCTTTACTCTCTCTGCTTCTCCAGTGCAGGGATCACAAGCAAAGACCATCCACCATGCTCAGCTTTTTGAAACACGAGCTCTAGAGATCAATCTCAGATCTTTGCCCTTTTCCCAGTAGACAGCTGACTAACATAACTCATATAAACACATCTTGAAAAGGCAATTGGCCAACTTCAGGAGATGATCATGACTTACTTTTCAGATGTCCAGTATTAGATTCAACAGATTTTATATGCATGAACTCATTCAATATCCTTAAAAACCCATCAGGAAGACAGGATCCTCTTTAACCTTTGGGAACTGAGGAAATTGTGTCCCAGGACATTTAAACAGTTCCCCACTAAAGTGAAGTTGAATCCCTTGCATCATTTCTGGTCTTTTGTCTGTGTTTTCAAAGAAATTAATGATGTCCACATGCCTGTCTCTGATTCCAGTTTCTTATATTAACTCGTGTGTATGTGTGTATGTGTATGTGTGTGTGTGTGTGTGTGTGCATGCGCATGTGTGCACATGTGTCAGATGCAGCAACAGACAATACTTAAAACAGCCACCATTACATTTCTTTATGGTTAAGGAGCATCTGGAGCAATTTAAGGAGTTAGAAGAAGAATAGGATGTTTTACAACATAATGTGCACCAGGATTGCCATCCGAGTGGGAATGTGTTCATTGAATAATGACTCCAAGCATTGCTTTTTGGGTTTGCCTTCCCTAGACCCTTGCAGGATGACTATAGCGAGGCTGCAACTTTATTTATTTAGTTTGATTTCCCTTCTTTCATTCTAGCATTCCAGGGAATAAAGTAGCCCTGTAAATGATAATTAATATATGGTAAGAAATGGGAGGGGTCAGACCTGTTGTGGGGAAAGAACAAAAGTACAAACAGGAATCACAAAAAAGCAAAATGATGATGATGATGATGGTGATAATAAAGATTGTAAATAAATTTGTGTGTCACTAAAGGAAAAGTACATCCAACCAGTTCAGTGACCATGGCATCAGCTCCACTAATAACCACAGAGACTGTCTTGGTCTTTCCTTATAGTAATGAGAATAGCATAGAGTAAAAGCATGTGTAATTGCGACCCATCTAAATATGAGTGGAGATGGGATGACTTTTCTGAGGACTGCCACTGAGCCCAACTGTAGATGATTTTAACTTAGCATCTGCCCTTTCTTCTAAAAGATTAAGCAAGGGAGAAGTCCAAAAAGAAATGCTCAGGCTGCCTTTCTAACCAGACAACACAGTCTGAATTCCTCCAGTGGGGGTTCTATCGGAAATGAACCCAGAAATTCAATGCTTCCATAATTAATTGAATTTAAATATTATAGTAAATAATTTTGTTGCCCCTTGAAGCTGCATGACTGCAATGAACACTGTAAGTCAGTACTGACACAGGAAGGCATGCAGTAGGAGGCCAGGGGCTGGTTCTGTGCATGGGAGGACTTGCTGGTTGGCATGGTGACCTGAACTCCAACCCTGGAATCCATGTGCAAAAGCTGAACATGGTGGACCCGTTGGGAAGCTCAGCCTTCTTTGGTGAGATGGCAAGTGGAGACACAACTGCCTGAAGTTTGCAGGTCAGCTGGCCTGGAGTGGGCATCGCATGGCAGAAATAGAGACTGCATAGAAGGAAGGAGGGAACTGACTTGTGAAAGCTATCTTCTTTCCTCCACTCCCCTCCCCTCTCCTCTTTTTCCCTCCCCTCCTCTTCCCTCCTTTCTTCTCTTCTCCCTTCTCCCTTCTCTCTCCACTCTTTCTTCTTTTCCCTCCCTTCTCATCTTCATCTTTTTTCTCTCCTCTCCCATGTCCCTTTCTATCTCCCCTTCCACCTGTCTCCATCTCCTCTCTTTCTCTCCTCTCTCTCTCTCTCTCTCTCTCTCTCTCTCTCTCTCTCTCTCTCTCTCTGACAGGGGACTCACTATGTAGTGAAAGCTGGCCTTGGACTCTTATGCCTCCTGACTCAAGCTTGTATCGCTACACCTGGCATTTTCCTGGCAGATTATAAAGACAAAGCGTTCCTTTTTGTTTGCCCGGAGTATGCCGTGCTGACTCCCTGTGGGAATTTCATCAGCATGCTTGAGCCATTGGCTCATGAAATGGATTCTGTGTCAGTCTGCTTTCTGTCGCTGTCCCAAAAACACCCGAGATGATCAACTTAGGAAAAGAAAGGTTTGTTTTGGTTCACAGTTCGGAAGGTTTCAGTCCACGGTGAGGCAGCAAGCATAGCATAGTAGAGTGAGTGTGGTGGAGCAAAAACACTCAGCTTAGGGTTGGGGGAGTGAAAGAAGGAAAGGTCAGAGGTCATAGTCCCACTGTCCCCTTCAGGAACACACATCTAAGGACCTGAAGACTTCCCACCAGGCTCCATCTCCTAAAGGTTATATTCACTACCCCCTAGCACCATGGGCTGGGCCGGAAACCAAGCTTATGATATGTGAGACTTGAGGACATTCCATCCAGATGATGGTGAAGACAAACTGGCACATGGCTCCTCTCCTAGAAATTCACTGGGGACTCAATAGGTCATGCTAGCAGATGTTCCTGGGAGCAGAAGCCCCCTGTGTCTGTCCAATGGAAAAGTTCAAGTGAGCCATCACTGGGTGTACCGTTCTCATGGTACATGGGATAGAAGCTCATTCTGTGGAGTGTGAGCCACTGTTTCTTACTCTCTGCTGCCACATTTTGTTCTTGGGTATCTTTTCTCCTGGGTATCTGCTTCAGTATTCTCCTCTCTGATGACAAGCCTTTTCTTCATTCACATATACTATTTGAACATTGTGTTGGTTGGTTTTTATGGTTAACACAATGTTGGGATAGGGAACCTCAGTTGAGGAATTGCTTTCATCAGATCGGTTTGTGGCCACGTCTGTGAAAGACTGTCTTGGCTGATGATCGATGTGGGAAGATCCAGCCCACTGTAGGTGACACCATCCCCAGGCAGGTGAGCCTGCCCTAGAAAGGAAAGCAAGACATGAATAAACCAGAGAGCAAGCCAGTAAGCAGCATCCCTCCGTGGGCTCTACTACAGTTCCTCCAGGAGTTCCTGTACTGACTCCTTCAACATGGACTATGACCTAGGGTCGCTAGACAAAGTAAACCCTTTCCTCCCGAAGTTGCTTTCACTCATGGTGTTGAGCATATTAAATAACCACATGCCTGCTCATCATTCTCACCCAGCTTGTATGGTGTTTATCTGCCTCCTGCTCCTGCTTTCTGAGAAGGGAGAGACACGAGCATTAGGAGAGCTTTTAAAATTAAGTTTTGCATATTTCAAACATGTTTGTTGTAAGAAATCTGGGAAATAGAAAATGAAAAAGTATATTGCATAATCTCACTTCATTAATATGGCATACCAACCTCTGTGTAAACAAGTAAAAATGAGACATTACTCAAAATGCTTATCAAGACAAAAGGACTTTAAAGCCACAATACCCAGTAAGGACAGTAGAAGGCAGGAAAGGGAAGCTGACTGAGAAATTCCCACTATTAGGAGAGGCATTGTCCCAGTCGGGGTCCTCCCTTAATATAACACTTTCCAGATTTATCTATTTCCATTCAAACCTCCCAACTCCATTCTCACAGCTAAGTAAAATTCTGTGGTATTTGTGAACCACATTTTCAATACCTGTCCATCCTTTGATGGACATATAGCCTGGCTCCATTTCCTTGTTACCATGAGTATAGAAGCAGTGAACATGGATGAGCACATGTCCGTGGAGGATGCAGAGTCCTTGGGATGCAGAACCTACTTAGAAGGTTCCTTGTTCTCAGGAACCTTCTAAACAGGCCACATACAGCACAGGAAACCGCCCCTAGAATTAACAAATGAGACTGTGTGAACAACATTCTACACAACAGAGAAAATGATCAATAGATAAAACAGTCTACAGAACAGGAAAAAATATTCTTTTATTTAAAACTTAAAATATTCATTGCATGTACTTACAGAACATGGTGCTGTGTTACACAGGATTATCATATAGGTGTACTTCGAGCTGAGCAGTTTGCCTTCCTGCCATCACACATGCTGCCCTTTCAGATCCTTTACACCTCTGGAAGATGAACTCTATTAAGGAGTTCACTGTAATTCCACTGAAATTATCTTTCAGTAGACATTACAGTATTTCCGTTTTTTTTTTTAAAAAAATTGCAAACTGATTTTTCAGAACAATGCATCTACTGAAGATTTACTGTTATTTGGGAGCAAAAAAGAAAGGAAGAAAGAAAGAAATAAAGAAAGAAAGCAAGAAAGCCCAATGTCATTTTCAGGCAAAGAGTAAGGGGGTCACAGTGAGTGACTGAGTGTCTGAGATGCATAAATACATGCAGGAGTCAAGAAAAACAAGCATTGCCAAACTGCTAATTAGAATCAAGAACCTGAAGAAAAATGAAGTTCGATCCCTAGTTCTCATCCTGGGAGAAAACCAACCCAAAGTGAATCAAGTAGGCTAGGTCGGTTGTTCACAGATCCAGCTCTCTGTCTCCGCAGCTCCGGGGTTGTATATTCGCCTCCACGCCCAGATTATTTTTGGTATGGGTTCTGGGGCCGAAGCTCAGGCCCTGCTTGCTCACCCATCACGGTCTCCCCAGCCTTGACCGAGGTCATGTTAGCTGATCCATCCCTTTAGCGCGGCACACCCTTACTACATCTGAAAGAGGAGTGGACTTTTAAATCACCTTCTCTCCCCACACAGTAACAGGAGAGCTGACCTTTCTAAAATTAAACTTCCCATACTAAATGCATTTTCAGACACAGCCCCTGGGGTGGACAGGTGTTTAGCTGCAGGATTTCTTCTGTATGAAAATGGAGAGTAAATTTTTCTGTGTTTGTGTCTTCTTGCATCTAGTTTCTGTTTGCTACCAGAAGTATTTGAAAACCACAGGGAAAGCTGTAATCAGAAATGGGCTTCATGAGGTTTAGTAAGAGCTAAGCAGGGTTCATTCAACCAGAGTCTTGGAAGCCATGCTTCTTGTCTGTGCTCTCTGCCGGTCTTGGTCACCTGTCTGTCTCTGAGCAGAATTACAGTAAGCACACCGAGTCTATACACTCTTGGCGTCTCTGTTCATCAAAGTCCTCGCTTCCCAAAATAATATAAAAGAAATATTAAAGGAAGGAAAGAAGGAACCTGAGAAAAAATTGACTTATTAAAAAATCCCTTTCAGTCTGTGGGACTCCAGAAGGACCCGGGGACATCAATACATTCTTAAACTACAGAAATAATTCCTAGTCTTGTGAATTCTAAGAATTCTCTGAAGTCTAATATGTATCCCAAGCACGCTGATAGGGTTAGAAATAGCATCTCCAACAAAAGTATACATATCAGAATAGGGCCTGCCATAGTGTGGTTCTCTCCAAACCCCCGAAAGTACGCCATATTTACCTGGAAACACATATGTGAAGTTAAAACAATCTCAAAAGACATCCATCTACTTTTTTGAAAAGATTGTTCTGGATTGAAATTCCACTCTCCAAGTTTGTGCCGCTGGCTCCCAGCTTCACTCCTTGTCTCTCTCTGGTTTCCCTCCATCGCCTTTCCTTTCTGACCTTTTTTGGCTACGCCCCTTGATTTACGGTCATTTGTGCGATGGCACTGCTTTGCTGCTTGGCACTTTATGTCATCCTGGTCTTGTCATAAATGACCACCATAAAGTGAGGTAAAATATCATAAAACATTAGTGAGTCCCTGGTACTCAAGGTTCTTCTGCATCAGCCCTGACAGGCACCAACCATAGAGAAACAGATTCAGTCTTTTGAAGGGAGAAGCGTTTGACACTGGATTATTTTTTCAAAAGGTAAAGTCACTAAGATTCCCTAACCACTCTGTGTGCCAGTCACTGAGTAGAGCTTATCGTAGACATGACACAGAAGCCTTGCTACTTCTCTAAACAGAAAAGCTTTGATTAACTCTGTTATACAGATGGGGAAACTGAGGCATAGAGAATCTCAACACAAGGGGTACATGGTGAGGTTTTGATAGAATCCCCACTGTCACTGTGGGTCGGTGCTTTTACCTATCAACTGTTGCACAGACTGGATCCCAACGTTTACAAATAAAAAGAGGGGCTGGTGACAATGTGTAGTTTAGCATTGGTGGGGTGCTGTGTGACACGTCCCCAGGGAGACGAGAACAAATGTCTACTCACCCTAGAAAGGGTACTTACTATAGACCAAAGTCAGGACACAGCTAAAGCCAACTCACTGACACAAAGGGCTTTCCTGGGGTTACTTACAGGAATATGGGTGAAAGGCTACTCACAGGAACAGAAAAGGTTCAAGGACATCTGCATTACCAAAGCCCACCCCTGCGTGGGTGACAGCTCAGGGAAGCTTGGAAACCTGGGGCACACTGCACAGCCTGCAGCAGTGTGGCAGATTGGAGAGCATCTCTCCCAGGCAGCTGTGCAGCTCTGAGGGTGTCTCTTAGCAGTCCCTCCTGCTTAGCCAGTTTGGGAAGCGCGAAGCTAGTGGACCTGGTCAGTTCCAGGAACTTCCTGAAGACACTGAATTGTTTACTGCTAGGGTCTCAGCAAACTTCCTTTTGACCATCCCAAATCTTAACCAGGTTCCCAGCAGGGTGGCCCGTATAAATTCAGGAAGCTTCCAGGCTCATGGCATCTTATTGTCTTCATGACCCTCCTTCTCTTTTAAGCCCCCACACACCTGGGGCACCCTCATTGCTCTGCACCCATGCTGTGGTATCACTCTGCTGTCTAGTCCCCACTCTGTGTGCCAATCTGTCCCTTCCAGATTCATTTCTGTTACTGTGATAAAATATCCTGACAAAAAAACAGCATGGGAGAGAGAAAAGAGGTTCTCTTTGCTTCATACTTCCAGGTCACAGTGTATTGTACAAGATAAATCAAGGCATCTAGAGCTTGAAGTAGCAGTCACATCATATTCACAGCCAAGAGCAGAGAGAATTCAGTGTATATATGACCACTTGCTTGCTTTCCCTACTCTTACACAGCTCAGGACCCCTGCCTAGGAAATGGCGACACCCATAGTGGGCTGAGTCTTCCTACCTTACTAAATTAGTTATACAGTTCCCCCCCGCCCCACCCCAAATAGGGCCCTTGACCAACACAATGCACACAATCCCTTAAGACCCTTTTTTCGGGTGACTCTTGGCTGTGTCAAGTGGACAAAGTGAACCATCACACCATGCCCCTACTTACTCCCCCAGCTCACTCTGGACACTGCCCTTTGATGTCTCTGTCTTGCTCGCACCATCTCAAGTCAGAAGATCGGGAGCAAGAGTGACCCGAAGGATGCAGCACCATCCAAAATCCCTAGGGTGGCCAGAGACCTACAAAAGTCCCAGGAGCCTCTTACACAGACAGTCTCTCCTTCTCCAAGTGGCTTCCACTGTTATAGAACCCTGGGATGCTTGTACATTTCATTAGCTCCATTAGGTTTCAGAGTCTTGGGAGCCCTGCCCCCATCCTCCATGAGGGAATGTTTCAATTTGGCAGAACAGTTTCGCAACAGGCTGGAATACTTTCTATGCAGAACACCTGACATTCTTATGTTCTCTCTCTTTGTCTGTTTTCTGGCCCCAACTCCTTACCTATACTGGCCTCTATCTTTGTCTATCTCTTCCTTTTCCTGCCATGCCATCACTTCAGTGCTATGGAAGGTTCTGTTTCCTTAGGAGATACTGAGCTCCATGGGGACAGGCCGGCTAGGTCCACAGATGCAGCCCCAGCCCTCGGCACAGGGCCCGGTTTGGTGACTTAATAGACATTTGTCCTGAGGATGCTAGACTCTTTTGCAGGACCTGGGAGGACAGAGGTAGATCATCTTTCATTACACATGTTAGAGCATGCACATGCTCTCCGTTGACCTGTCAGGCCTGTTAATTTAATGCACAGTGCTTGAGTGAATTACGGCCACCCTCAGCAAACCTTGGCTTGCAGGACTGACAGTGAGCTGGACTCACGCTCCCGACTGACAGTGGAGGGGTTATAAAGAGGGGGCAATGACCACAAGTCAGATTAGGACAGCAGCTCCCAGGCACATGAGAGACATGCTTGAGCTTCTTGATTCTAAAAAGAAGCAGGAAAATTAAGAACAAGGAGGAAACAGAATCAGTATGTTTCTATTTTTGTCTCCATATCTACAGTCTTTTCCAAAAATCTTTCTTGGTTTCCTCTTTCACATCCACAGTGAAGTGTAAATTATAGTTTGCAATATAAACGGCCATTTCCAGCAAATTTTAGCAAGGAACAAAATTTTTATCTGAGACTGAAATTTGGCATCCTTTCATCCCTCCAAGCTGGGAACAATTTTTTTTTTGTCTTTACAAACTGTGATGAGACATAAATCCAGTTGCTGTTATCGCTAGCCAACCCTACACCCCGCTAGAAAATGGACTGGGAAAATGGGAATGTCTCCAAAGGAGAGCTGGCCCTAGCCATCCTAACGTGTAGCACGTGCCTTAGGACAAGGGGAATCAAACCAAGGTCCCATAAACATGTGATGCTGTTTTGGATGATGCTAGCTTTTAATTTCTTCCTTTTCTTGACAGTTCTTCTCATCCCAGCACTCCCAGCTAAAGGCACCGTCACCCACAGTAACCTGGTGTACCCCAGCAGGTGGGACCGAGCTCTGTTTAGAAGGCTGGAGCTTTGAAAAGCACATGGAGGCGTGCAGAGGGTGCCGGGGAAGGGGAAGGTTGGTCCGGATGACTTAGATCTGTGAGTGCACAGTATGTGTTAGTTCTTGTTGTTCTTGTTCTGTTTCTGCAGGACCCAGGGTCGAGGCCTTGGGCTCACATTGGAGTGGTCAGTACTCTCACCGCTGAACGAAAGTCCCATTCTACCACACCATGGTCCTGTGTTTGACCATTTGATCTTCATCTGCGAAGCTTTGGGAGGTGCGGCTTGGTTGAAGGAAGAGAGATTGCTGGGGGTGGAGGGTAAGGTTGAGTGTTTATGGTCCAACCCCACTTCTGTCAGGATCTCTCTATTGTCTGGTCCACAGAGACATGGTAAGAAGCTGTGTTACAAACAACCCCTGCTCCTGAGAGTCACTCTCATGGTCGAGCCTTTCTCAGCATGGCCACAAGAGACTGTGTCCATTCAGACTGTAAGCCACAGTAAGCCTTCCTTCCTCTAACTTGTTTCTGTCAACTATTCTGTCACAGTAACAAGAAATGAACATAACAATGGGGAGTATGGATTGTCAGAGCTACAGGGTGAGAAAGTGGGAGCTCAGGCACTGCAGGTAAAGAGGAATGGGTGAGCATAGACCAGAGGGGTTGAGCAGGACTCTCGGGGTCACAGATCATCTTACCCTTTCTGTAGTCTCAGGTCATGAGAGGCATTTGGACCTGGGGAGCAAACCCGAGAGACAAGATTGAGACTGAATTATGGATATACTTTTACATAACCTTATGTGATACTAATCATATTTAATAAGCACAGTGAGGCTGGATACAGGTTAAGACCATATACAGCTCCTCCAGAGGAACCCAAGTTCAGTTCTCAGCACCCACATTGCCTGTAACTTCAGTTCCAGGGGATTTGATGCCCTCTTCTGAATTCCATGAACATTGCAATGATATGCACAAACTCACACAGACAAATATATTTGAATTGGCCTTCCCCTTTAATCAGGTTAGTAACTACCCTAATTGTCATTGTAGAACCTTCATCCAGTAACTGATGGAAACAGATGAAGTGATCCACAGCCAAACACTAGGCTCAACTCTTAGAGCTTAGCTGAAGAGGGGAAGGAGGGATCATGTAAGCAAGGAGGCCATTGACCTGAACTAGTGGGAGCTCATGAACTCTGAATCATCAGTTGGGGAACCTGCATGGGACGGAACTAGGCCCTGTGAAGGTAGGTGATAGCTATGTGGCTTGATCTTCTGGGGGTACCCCTGGCAGTGGGACCAAGACTTATCTTGGGTTCATGAACCGGCTTTTTGAAGTCCATTTCCTATGGTGGGATACCTTGCTCAGCTTTGACACAGGGGAGAAGGCCTTGGTATACCAGACCCTGTTGACTGGCCAAGGGAGGCTTTACTCCCTCTGAGGAGTGGATATGGGGGTGAAATGGGGAAGGAAGGAGTGGGAGAAGGGGAGGGAGGGGAGAGCTGGGACTAATATGTAAAATAAAAAAATTAAATAAAAAACTAGAAGTACCATCCTAAAACATAAAAATAAAGACAACAGCCAAACAGAATGAGCAACATTGGTGCTACCCACATACAACCTGGACTCAGGATCCTTCTCACTGGGACAAAGTATCTTATTTTTTAGTGTTTTAAATGTTTTTAATGTGATAAATGGTCACATAAAAATAAGACACGTGGGTTGGGAAAAATACATATAGAGTTAAATAAAATGAAGAAAGCAGTCACTCCACTTTGTGTTCAAGCAGAGACTACCATATTCTGTTTCTCTTTCTGTCTCTGTTATCATACAGGCAAGCTGGGGCAAGGCTGGGATTCCTCCTTGACGTCCGGATGAGATTGACTCACCCTCCTATGCTATATGTGGACTATCCCTTAACCAAAGTGCAGGGACCCAGGAGGATGTCCCATGTTAGGCTTTGTTGAGTGTGCACAGTATTTTTATATACAGAATGAGAAAGCGTGGGGACTGGACCCCACTTCAAGCATCACACCCATTTGTATTTCAGGTAGTCCTTATACACATTCTACAATATTTTGATAATTTTACATGCAAAATAAGGTTTTGTATTATGGAATTTCATATTGTGAAGCATGACAAGTTTGGGGTTTTAGATTGTTGAGTTAAAGATGTTGAAGGTGAGAAAGAAAACTAAAAACACCTAGAAACTCTCTCC
Organism: Myodes glareolus; assembly: GCF_982192425.1. Taxonomy (NCBI): domain Eukaryota; kingdom Metazoa; phylum Chordata; class Mammalia; order Rodentia; family Cricetidae; genus Myodes; species Myodes glareolus. Next base: position 9,769,828 of record NC_142035.1, on the reverse strand, counting down.
TTTGCATTCTGGCATGATCTTGAAAAGATGGGCCCCAAGTTCATGCTTGTGTTGTTATATTTCAATGTCATTGTGTACTCTGTGCTGACAGTTTCTGTTTTGTATTGTATCACTGGAGACGATAAAATTCGATGGCTTTTTTGAAGGCTTGGAAGGATGGAGGAGGCGTCTATCAATGCTGAACACTGTAAGAGATAATCCTCTCTGTCTACCCTCTTTGCCAAGGACACTCTTCTGGTCTTGTTCAGTCTTCTCTCACTTCGTTTCTGCCCAGGTTTTTACAACTCTTCTTATTTCTTCCCAGGAGTGTTCAGCTTAGCTTCACCTTCTCTTTGATCTTCTATGGCTGCTCCCAACTCCTGAAGCATTTTCCTCTTATCTCCCCTTTCTTTGTGCTGCCTTGGGGTTCAAACCTGAGACTTTTCCTAAGTTGGTCATAAACTATTTTCTGTTTCATTCTGTGTAAATGTGTGTGTTCATTTGTAGGAGGCGTGCACTGTGTATGAGCAGGTCTACATATGTGTTTGTGCATATGGAGGCCAGAAGTCAGCTTCAGGTGTCTTTCTTCAGGACAGTATAGCATTGCATTTTTAAAAATCTTTTTGAGATTATAATAAAATTATATCATTTCCCCCTTTTTCCCTTCCCCCACATACCATCCCTTGTTCTCTTTCAAATTCATGGCCTCTTTTGTTGTTGTTGTTATTGTTGTTGGTGTGTTGTATTCTTAAACTCATAAATACTACCTTTAAAAGCTATATGATTGTGTTTATATATGTTTCAGGGCTGACCATTTGGTATTGGAGAATCAATTGCTGTTTTCTTCCCTCTCAGCATTCTTTAGTTGCATCTACTTCTTTGTCCACTGATGTTGTCCTTGTTCAGGTCTTGTTTAAGCAGACATGTTGATGAGACTTTCTGGGTGAGGCTTCTGACGTTACTAGGAGACAAAATCTTGCAGCAAATGTATCAAACTTCTAGCTCCAAAAATCTTTTTGTCCTCACTTCCAAAATGACCTCTGAGCCTTATGTGTAGGAGTTGTGTTGTCGATGGGACTGGACTCCACAATTAAGCAATTTGATTAGTTGTAAAAAGAGTTTCCTTGACAAGGGGAGAGAACTACACTTACCTGTGGGTACAAGGACAAATACTTGGACTGTACTTAGGAATTACGCTTGTTAAAAGTGGTGGTTGTAGATTCTCTTCTTAAGATTCCCGACTTCCCTAGTCCTAGGCAGTAGACTAGGTTTCCAGTAGCAGGCATGGTTTCCCTCTTGTTGATCATGGTCTTAAGTCCAGCTGGAGAGCTGTTGGTTGCCTCTAAGGTACACCTGCCACTATTGCATCCTTAGGGTTGTCTTGAAATGGTGGTCATTGCTGTGCTTCACAGCTGTCATATCTGGGGAGCACTGTTGGTTTCCGCCCTCTGTTGGAAATTTGCATGGTGCCTTCTGGTAACATAAAGGCTGAGGAGGAGGTTTTCAGGTCACTTCCAGCTCAGAGACTGCTGTTCACTATGTCTGAAGTGCACGGTGTCTTCAGTGATAGGAACTTACTGCCCACCTTTGAGGGGAGACCAAAAGCTATGACAATAACTTATAATGTTTTGAGACTCTTTTGGATAACCCTGACCAGCAACTCAGAACAGGGCTTTATGAGCCTGGTGTCGGGGCTTTTTTTTTTTTTAACATGGTTGTTGGCTCTTAGAGGAAGCATTGTTAGCCCAGATAAGACAATTTCGTTTAAACTCTACATGTGTGTTTACATACTAACTTACATACATTAGAGGTATTTGTGGATAGATAGTTGAGAGTTATCCCTTGCTTTTGAGATTGGGTCTCTCACTTGCCTGAAACTTGCTGACCCATCCTGGCTGACTGAACTAAGAAATTTAAGGATCCTTCTGTCTCTATTTCCCCAGCATTGGGGTTATAGATGCACACCAGCATACCCAACTTAAAAACAACAACCCAAGCCTATACTAATAACAAGCATGGCTTTTGGAGATTGACCAGGTACTCAGGTTTACAATACAAGCGCTTTATTGGCTGAGCTAGCTTCTCAAGTCCAGTATCTTAAACAAATAAATATTTTCCCTGTAAGATTTCTAATTTTGTTGTTTGATATGAGAGTTCAAAGTCTTTATTTTTTCTTTTTCTTTTATTCTTCTTTCATATCATGACAACAGTTTCCCTTCCCCTCCTCCCCCAATTTTTCCTATCTCACCTCCCTTTCCCCCCAGATTTACCCTCCCTCTATCTTCCCCCAGGAAAGAGCAGGCCTCTCTGGGGCATCAACCAAACATGGTATCGTATGCTACTATAAGATCAGTCACATACCATCACATCAAGGCTGGATGAGGTAACCCAGTAGGAGGGAAGGGTCCCAGAAGTAGGCAAAAGAGTCAGCGACTGCCCCTGCTCCCATTGTTAGGAATACCACAAGAACACCAAGCTACTCAGCCATAGCATACATATATGCAGAGGACCTAGGTCAGATACCTACAGGCTCCCTGGTTTCTGCAAGCTCCCATGAGTACCAGTCAATTGATTCTGCAGACCATGTTTCTGTGGTGTCCCTGAGCCCTCTGGCTTCCCTAGGTCTTCCTCCCTCTTCTCCACAGGACTCCTCGAGCTGTTTCTAGTGTTTGGCTGTGGGGCTCTGCGTCTGCCTCCACTGGTTTTTGGATGAAGTCTGAGAAACCACCATATTGGTTTCCAAAGTGGCTGTACAAGTTTGCACCCCTAACAGCCATGGAGGAGTGTTCCCCTTGCTCCACATCCTTGTCAGCATGAGCTGTCACTTGTGTTTTTGATCTTAGTCATTCTGACAGGGGTAAGATAGAATCTCAAAGTCATTTTGATTTGTATTTCCTTGTTGGTTAAGGATGTTGAACATTTCTTGAAGTGTTTCTTGGCCATTTGAGTTTCCTCTGTTGAGTAATTCTCTGTTAATATTTGTACCCCACTTTTTAAATTTTTAAAGTTTGTTGATGTCCAGGTTCTTGAGTTCTTCAGATATGAAGCTGGTGAAACTTCATTGTTTGGGCTGCTGTTTTGTCCTATGGATTGTATCCTTTGCCTTACAGAAACTTTTCAGTTTATTACTTAATCATCAATTGTTTATTATTTATTAATTGTTTATTAATTTATTAATTGTTATTAATTAATTGTTATTAATTCATTAGTTGCCTTGCTATTAGTATCCTGTTCAGGAAGTTGTCTTCTGTGCCAATGTATTCAAGCCTATTTCCCACTTTCTCTTCTATCAGGTTAAGGGTATCTGGTTTTATGTTGAGGTCTTTGATCCACTTGGATTTGAGTTTTGTGCAGGGTGATAGATATGGATCTATTTGCATCTTCTACATACTGGCATCCAGTTAGACCAGAACTATTTGTTGAAAATGTCTTTTCTTCCCATTGTATATTTCTGACTACTTTATCAAAAATCAAGTGTTTATAGTTGTATGTATTTACATCTGGGTTTTCAATTTGATTCCACTGAACAACATGTATTTCTATGCCACTACCATGTGGTTTTTATTACTATAGCCATGTAGTAGGGATTGAAATCAGTAATGGTGGTACCTCTGGGAATTTATTTATTGTTCAGGATTGTTTTAGCTATCCTGGGAATTTTTTTCTATATAAGGTTGAGTATTATTCTTTCAAGGTCTGTAAAGAATTGTGTTAGGATTTTGATGGTGATTGTATTGAATCTGTAGATTGCTTTTGGTAAGATGGTCAATTTTACTATGTTAATCCTACTGATCCACGAGCATGGGAGATCTTCCCGTCATCTGATATCTACTCCAATTTACTTCTTGAGATATTTGAAATTTTTATCATACAGGTCTTTTACTTACTTGATTAGAATTATCTCAAGGTATTTTGTATTATTTGTGGCTATTGTGGAGGATGTTGTTTCCCTGATTTCTTTCTCAGGCCATTTGTCATTTATATATAGAAGGGCTACTGGTTGGTTTTTTTTTTTTTCAATTTTGTATCCAGTCACTTTGCTGAAGGTGTTTATCAGCTGTAGGAGTTCCCTGGTAGAATTTTTGGGGCTACTAAGGTATACTATCATATAATCTGCAAATAGCGATACTTTGACTTCTTTCTTTCCAATTCATATCCCTTTGATTTCCTTTAGTTATCTTATTGCTCTAGCTAGAACTTCAAGGACTAAATTGAGCAGATATGGAGAGAGTGGACGGCCTTGTCTTGTTCCTGATTTTAGTGGAATTGCTTTGAGTTTCCCTCCGTGGCTTACCAAGGGGGAAGATACATCTCCTTAATGATGCCACCATTCCCTGTAGGGGAGGGGTGAGAAGGGAGAGTAACTAGCTCATCTTGGGGGCAAACACATGCTTTGTTGAATGTGAGAATCTGAACTGTTTCACGGGAAACTTCAGTCTCATGGTGGCCAAGTGGGCAACTCAGGAGTAGGTAAGACTGAAGCAAGACAACGAGGAAAATCTGTCAGCATTGACTTAAAGAGGCTTCAGTTGCCCATCTGCTATTCCTTCTTACACAGGCAACTCTCACCGCCACCGCCCTGCCCTCCTCCTGCCCCAGGACCCTCACACCCTGTGGACACTCCTAGCCTTGGCCACACTGCAGCATCTGATTATTGTTTCCTGTCTCTGCTGGATTCTGGGGTCCCTGGAGGCACAGCGTGTGCCCAGTCCATCTCACATCAACCCTCTCCCAGTGTCGTCCATGCAATGCACACTCGATGAATTTTGAGTGGATGAGCAGATTCGCTCACTCCTAGAGCTAACCCCATCTACATTAGAAGGAGGACACACCAATGCCTATATCCAGGTTTTCTTCCTCACAGAGCCTATTACTAAAGGACAGCTACTGATTTCTTCAGAGGGAGGGAGGGAGAGTGAGAGAGAGAGAGAGCAAAGAAAGAGACCCTCTGTCCACCAGGCCTTGTATCATTTCTCAAATTTCCTGCTATCCCCTCAGCTGGCAGTCATCCATTACTTTAGGCAGAGAGTATCCATCACGACGGCAGCTAAAGAATTGTCAACGCTGTCAGAGACTGGACACAAAGGGGTCCCCACTTCACCGAAGCCCTGATGTCTGGGACTGGTGGTGAGGGACTGAGGGGTGAAGGACTGAGGTATCCTGGGAGTGGCCCAACAATGAGTTTCCAACACAAGAAAGAAAAGAGCCATCCAGAAGTCAGGTCCCATCTCTCCCCATGAGACCCCATGGGCGCTGCTGAGGTCACAGCTCCACGGGTTTATTTGCAGGACTGAGATTTATGTAAAAAAAAAAACATTTTTCTAATGACAATATTTCCTATAATCATAGTTTCTCTAGAATTTTCTTCCATGTTAAGAGTGAATCCTGCTTACTTGCAAAATATACCAACATGTAAGGAAGAAGATAAAAATCACACTGTATACCACTATGCCTAGCTAACTACAGGTAATCTTATTATTTCTGATGCATTTTTCATTCATTTGCACGTACACCAGACACTTTACATATGAATATATTATAAATACTTGTGTACATAAATGTGTGTCTAAGTCATAAGTATTTTCCCCCGAACTGGTGTTATACTCTTTATGGAGTTTTGTGTCTTGCTTTTCTCACTATATTATAACTTACACATTCCCTTACACTGTCAAGCATTTGGTGAGACATGATTTTTTTTAAGACTACATTGTGTCTGATTTCATGGATATACCATAATTTATTTCTCTGTTGTTAGCCACGCTGATTGTTCTGCCTCTTTGCAATGTGGTATTTTATTTATTGTATTGTTTCTGTCTTTTAGCGATTCTGTTTATCATCTATATAATTCTCTGGAATCATAACCTTATCTTTTTATTAGAATGCCAAAGATAGGTAAATGGATTCTTTTTTCTTTTGTAACTCACAAAGATTTAACCTATGAGGAGCTTTTTGGTTGTCTCTTAAATCAGCAGATGCAATTATATATGTCTTCTTTTATTATATAGATTAAATCCTGTCAATTAAACGAGCATGCTTGTATTTCTTTCCTGTTTGGCAAGTGTTGTGAGCTGATGTACAGCTCCTTTGTTAGAGCAGAGGAGGCTATGGACAGGCCCAGGTTGGAGACAAAAGGCTTCCTTAAGGCAGGAAGAAATGATGGGATCACTCTAGTCAGGTCAGAATCCCAGCTCTGCCCTTGTGACTTAACGCATCCCTGCTGAGAGCCACGGCTTCCTCCTGGATGGACCTGGTGGGAGATAGTCCCACCTAAGATTACAGGTAGGTGTGAACGGGGATGTACAGACCAAGTACCTTGAGTGTTTACCACACGATGTGAAGGTGCCCTTACTACTATTCTTCTTTCCACTGTTTCTACTGTGAGGCAGGTCAGGTGCTTCTCTTCTAGGAATAAGGATGCAGTCTCGCCTTACTCAGTCGGGTAGTTAGGAACACGCATGCACACATGCACACATGTAAGCTGGTGTTAAGACTGATTTTTATGTCACCTTCTTGGGCTGTCATTTGTATTTCATAAAATTGATGTTGTCAATGGTACAGTTGAAGAGGGAGTGGTGTTTTACAGTCACAGCTACTCAGAAAGTTGAGGCAGAAGGTTGTCAGTTTTCAAGGCCATGCAACAAAAGCCAGGTTAGCCTGGTCAATTTACTAAAACCTTATCTCAATAAATCAGTAAATAAATAAATAAATAAATGTGAAGAAATAAAAGGGCTTAGGATGTAGCTCTGTGTCCCCAGTAATGGAAAAAAGTTGTAGAGCCACACAAGTCATTACCCCCAAATGACCCTTCAGACCCATGTGAGGTCATGTCACATTCATATTTCCAGTCCCCGATGCCCACAATCTGCCCCGGTACGGTGGATTGGCTGTTTCTTAACCTTTTGTGTAGGTGGAACCCACAGATGTGATGCTCAGATACTTTCCTCATTACAGGTGGGACCCACAGGTGTGATGCTCAGATACTTTCCTCACTGCAGGTGGGACCCACAGGTGTGATGCTCAGATACTTTCCTCACTGCAGGTGGGACCCACAGGTGTGATGCTCAGATACTTTCCTCATTACAGGTGGGACCCACAGGTGTGATGCTCAGATACTTTCCTCACTGCAGATGGGACCCACAGGTGTGATGCTCAGATACTTTCCTCATTACAGGTGGGACCCACAGGTGTGATGCTCAGATACTTTCCTCACTGCAGGTGGGACCCACAGGTGTGATGCTCAGATACTTTCCTCACTGCAGGTGGGACCCACAGGTGTGATGCTCAGATACTTTCCTCACTGCAGGTGGGACCCATAGGTGTGATGCTGGGCCACTTTCCTCATTGCTATGGCCAAACACCAGATAAGAAACAACTTGAGGGAGCGAGGCTTATTTTGGCTACAGCATGAGGGGCTAGCCTATCAGGATGGGGAAACCATAATGATGGAAGTGAGTCTAGGCTGAGCAGCAGGAACGTGGGGTAGTTTACTCATATCTGGGTAGGTCTGGGAGAGAGGGACACAAAGGAGAAGAAGAGAAAAGGGGGAGGAAGGAAGGCGAAGAGGGAGGGAGGAAGAGAGAGAGAGAGAGAGAGAGAGAGAGAGAGAGAGAGAGAGAGAGAACAAACTAGTTTCAGCTGGAACAGGGCCCTCAAACCTATGCATCTCCACAGTGACCCACATCCTCTAACGGTTCTACAGTCTCCTAACACAGCATCACCAGCAGCTGGGACCATGTCTTCAGCCACACCAGTGAGCCTGTGGGGCATCTCACATCCAAACACGGTGGAATTTTGAGAACTAGCCATGCGGGTTATCTCCTAGGTCAGGACTTTGTTCTTTTTGCTGCAAGTAGTATTCTGTGGCATGGATAGAGCACACTTTCCCCATTCGTCAGTGTTCAGGCAGTTGGGTTGTTTCAGATTTTCCAAGGGTTATAAACATTAAGTAAAAACAATAAACAAATGTGGGCTCCCATTGCGCCTGCATATGTTCCCAAGAGTAGAACTGCCCAATTACGTAGTGACTTATAGTTTGACTAAACGTGCTTCCAAATGGTCTTCAGAAATTATTGCATCATTTCATGTCCCGCTAGCGACTTTCCCGCATTATTTACTCTGTTTCTCTTTTAACAGGTGCCCCAAACACACACACACGCACACACACACACACACACACACACACACACACACAATTTTCAAATTAGGATTTTGTTTCATGCAAACTGGAGTCTCTAAAACCCAGCACAGCACGTAGGGGACAGTGGACACAATTAAGAAGTCCTCCAGCCAGGGTTCCAGTCACCTTCCTCAGTCTCCTGTCAAATGACAAGAATAACATCAAGCAATTGCTGCTGCCTCCCTTCACTGCTGGCCAATGGGAGCAGCCAGGATTGATGAGCTTTCATGACTTGTGAGTCTGAATCAGGATTTAACAGGATCTGCTGATTGCAGAAGTAAGAAGTCATGCCCACTGGGTCACGAGACCACCCGGGTGAGACTAGTGCAGAAGCGCTATTGAGAATGAAGGGTGGTTTTTAAATAGTTGGATGTAGGCCTAGAGATAAAATTCAGTAAAATGTTCACTTAGGGCCCTGGATTCCATGTACAGCTCTGAAAATAAGTTGGAAGAGAGCAGTTGAGGGTTTTGTACATGGGAAGGTTTGGAGGGAATAAAGGGGAGGGGGCAAATGATGTAATAATCTAAAAAACCATATAGCTTTATGAACATTTTAAGTTTTAAGATTTTATGTTCATGAGTACTTTGCCCACATGTATGTTTATGCACTACATGTGTGCAATGTCACAGAGACCAGAGAGGGCATCAGAGCCTCTCGAACTTCATTCTAGCATGGTTGTGAGCCTCCATGTGAGTGCTGGGGTTTGAGCTCAAGTCATTTGCAAGAGAAGTCAGGGCTCTGAACTGCTGGCTCATTCTCCAGCCCCCAAAGTTGATTTTTAATGACTTCAGGAACATGTTTTCTTTTCTGTAACCACAGCCACAGTAGATAAGAGAAAGGGGTCAGTATTTCCCTCTAAAAGCTCCAGGGTCTGGAACAGCAGTGGAGTTGGGTAGAGCTGTCTTTGTGAGGAAGCTAGAATGGTTGTGTGTTTTAATCACCTCTGTCCAAACCCCAGATCTCTGCCCCCTAAAGTTGTGTGGGTTCGAGCACATTCCTAGAATCAGTCAATCAATGAGGGTGAGAAACCTCGACATCTCCCAAGCTGGTGACGACTATCAGAGTGTAATGCCACAAAAGCTGACCTCGTGTGGTTCCTAATTTCCAGCACTGTGTAGTTTCATCCCATACTCACACGAGGGTGCTTCCTGATGGACATGGAGCTTCTGGGCATGATTCCAGATTTCTGCAGATTTGGATGGCTTATGTGCCTCAAAGTCTGAACCCTGGAAGCTCAAGATCAAAGGACAGATTTGCTGTCTGCTGGGGGCTGCTTCCTGGTTTGCAGAAAGCCATCCTTTTGCTGTATCCTAGCATGAATACAGGAGGGAACCGATGAGATCTCTTCCATGAACCTATTAATTCCACTTATGAGGGCTCCATTTTTGTGATGGTTGATATGACCTTCAACCTGGCAGGATCTAGAACTCCTTAGGAGACAAATCTCTCTGTCCATCTGTGAGGGAATCTGTAGATCACGTTAAGTGCGGTGGGAAGAACAGCCCTAACTATGGACAAGTGGGGACCTGAACTAAGGAGAAAGGAGGAAGTGAGTTGAACATGACAATTTATCTGTCAGCTTCCTGCTGTGGACACAGTGGGATCAACAGCCTCACACTCCTGTCACCATGCCTTCCCCACCATGATGGACTGTAGCCTCAAGACGCCAGCCAGAATAAAGCCATCCTTCCTTCACTTGCTCTTGTCAGGTATGTTTGTCAGTGAGAAAAGTAGCTACTTCAATTCCCAGGGTGCAATCTGTTTCCCAAAGGCTCATGGCCTTGTACCATGGCCTTTCAGGTTAGGACTACAGGAGATCGTAAACACCATTGCTGCGACCTTTTATCCCTGAAGCCACATATGGTGGCTTCAGTCACCTGAGTCATCGAGAAAGAGGGTCAGCCACTGAGGAATAGTCCCAGTCGGGACCATGAAATTCTTGGACAACCTGCAGGAGACATTTATTTAGACTCACGGAATAGTAATGAAAGGTGGGTGGAGATGGTTCCTAAGAGGAGGGCCAGAGCAGTTGAAAGTTCATACACGTTCCACGTAGCTCTGTCTGCATGATGGAGTTCCTGCTCCAAATCCCTGAACATCCCTCAACTTCCCTTCCCTGCCCCCATGATACCACATACAGATTCTGGGGGTGTGGAATCAAACGCCCTATCCTTCTGGTGGTTCTCAGCCTTGGGGGTACACCGGAATCATTTGACGGAACAAAAAGACAACAGATTCCTGCTGTTGTCTGTTGTGACGTGGCTGTCACACCCATGAACTCAAAGCCGTTGTGGTTACCTGCATAAGACCTGATATGACCAAGCCAGCCCCAATCTCAGCATAGCCAGAGTCTATGTCCACAGGCTCCATCCTATAATGAACAGATATTAGCTTCTTGAGAAGGATGTGGCCAGCAGTAGGTTTACTATGCTCCAGTGGATGGTCCCACACTCATGCACGTATGGGCAACACTAACTGAACTTACTGGGTCATCAACAAAAGGAAAAAAGAGGAATAATACTAGAAGGTAGAGTGTTGAGAGGATGGGAGGATTTATAGGGGCCAATTGGAGTGGATATTATTAATTTATTGCATATGTGCATGACATTCTCAAACCTAAAGGAAAATGTTTTAAAAGACTGTTTTCCAAGCCCTTTCTGTTATACGCTTGTCTGACTGAATACTTAACAGGAGCATCATATTAGGGAACTATGGGTTCACTGTGGTAGGACCTGCACAGTGGGGCTTGTGGTGCATGGCAGGGACTCCTCATGTCATGGTGGATCAGGAAACCAGAAGATTGGGTTTGCACCAGAGGTTGAGCGACCTATGTTTGCTTGCAAGGGCTGTGGAAAAAATCCTTCTACACACTGTGAAGATGTGTTGCTCTCATTGTTAACAAAGAGCCAGCTGGCCAATAATAGCCAGGCAAGAAGAGAATAGGTGGGAGAGCCAGACTGAGAGGACCCTAGGAAGTAGAGGGAGGTGGAGCCACCAGCCAGATGTAGAGGACACAGGAGATGAACATGTCGTGCTGAGAAGAGGCGTTGTCATGTGGTAGAGTGTAGATAAGAAATATGGCTCAATTTAAGTTATAACAGTTAGCTCATAACAAGCCTAAGCTATCAGCCGAGCATTTATAATTAATAAGTCTCTGTGTGGTTATTTGGGAGCCAGCAGTGCCGATGAAAAACTCTACAAGTAATTAATTCTAAGCTCCTCAAGTAGTCTACAGCCTTACTAAATAGTACACCTGTCAGGGACCAAGTGTTCAAACCCATTAGTCTGCAGGGAAGGCTTCAGGCTCAAAGTGTAGCACCTAGTTTGGTTCAGCTGGTCTGAGGTAGAACCTCATGGGGTTTCAAAACTGGTCTGATTTTGTGTGCCTCTCACGTGGGGAACCGTGGCCCTTTCTCCTCCAGGTAGCCATTCTGTCGTTACCTGTGTTCTGGGTGAGCTGGAGTTAGCAGGCTCACACCAGTTTTTGAGAACCAACTTCCAAGTGTTCTGAAAGCATCCATTACAAGGGCCAGCATGATGGTTGAGCAGATAAAACTGTTCACTGACAACCCAGGACCGGTGTCCCTGGGGCTCACAAGTGGGAAGAGGAAGACTATTTCCACAAGACATCCATGGCATCCATGCTTGCTTCCCTAAATATAAGTAAATAAATGTAATAAAGCCATTACTTTAAAAAACATGTAATCTTATGGTTATATAAATTAATGACCATTTACATAATAAATGGTCAAAACTTCATTCCTTTCTGATTATTTCTTGCCATTTGCTGTGACGTATGCTCCTGGGCTTAATCTGTTTCATCTGTATGTATATATGTATATATGTATGTATGTATATATATGCATATATGTATATACACACATACACATATAAACACATGTATTTGTATAGATATACATACACATATATACAGATGTGTATAGCATGGCAGTTCATATAATGCTGTGTGACTGTGGGTCTTTGTCCATTTCTATGTTCAGATATTGAACTGGTGGCTTGAGATTGTCCACAGTGGGAGTATTTATACCCAGACATTGGCAAATGTTACAAATCTAGAATTTAAATTTTAAAAAATATCTTCTAGACTTAATAAAACATTGAATAAATTTGTAGTTAAATAAACAAGAAATCATTAGCTCAGCTCTATAGTTACTGAGCATCATGCACACATATATGAACACACATATAACAGAAACAATCACACATACAACACAGCACACCACACACACACACACACACACACACACACACACACACACACACGTCTATACAAACAAAGTAGCTTCCCAGGATTCAAAAAAACATTATTTGGTTGAAAAAAAAGTCAATTCATGTCATAGGTGAATAAGCGAAATTCCAACATTCATTTGTATCTTTCATTTTCCTCTTTACCGCAAACAAAAATATTAACCAATAATCATGTCCCAGCTACCTTCACTTATCAACTGTAACCATAGGTTGACTATGGATACAAGGTCTGGGGAGAAAATCAATGAAAGCATTATACAAGAATCAATGAAGGCCACGGGATTTATACTAAAGAGATATTGTCTATTCTATGACGATTTGTAAATATCAGTAAAATTTATAACGGCCCTGCACTGGTCTGTATCCATCCATCTTGTCCCAGTCAGCTGGTTGCTAGCCAGAGCACCGTTTTCTCCCTCTGCTCTTCCTTCAATAGATTTTAACTCTCCAACTCGACGACTTACCGTACGAGTTCGAGGAGACTGTCCTCCCAAATCCAGCGCTGTAATTCACCCAAGGCAGCCCTCTGCATCTCACAGCAAGGGCCGGAAGGGTTCTGCAGGTGTCAATGGAATGGAATTGGTATTACTGACTTTTTGTTGAACTGCTAGGGGATTTCAGTTGTGCAGAGAAGCCACTCCGGCCTCCAAACTCTCCTTGAATAAACTTGACTGCTTGCTTAATGGGAAAAAAACTACAAAGTCGATGGAAACCACTTCTTTCTTGGTTTATCCCTGTGAGCACAATTGTGTGTATGTGTACACATGTATGCACAGGTCTGATATCAGTCTCAACTGTCATTCCTTAGGAGATATCCACTTTGTTTTTGAGACAGGGTCTCTTAATTGTCCTGGAGAATGTCAATTAGGCTACATTGACTAGCCAGCAAACCCTAGGATCTACCTATCTCCACCTTCCAAGCTCTGGGATGACAAGTGTGTACTGCAATGCCTGACATTTTTACGTGGGTTCTAGACATTGAACTTGGGTCCTCCTGCTTGTGACACAAACACTTTACCAATGGAGCCACACTCCCCCTAGCTTCTCCTCCTTTCTTCCGGCTCATTGTCCACATGGGTGGTAATGGCTGCACGAGCTAAGACCCCACCCATAACTGAAAACATAGAGGAAACAATAACTACTACATACACCTTTCCAGGTTTGGGTTTCCTTGTACTACACCCTGCAGTGGGGTTGTGTAGGGCCAGCCACCCAAGTCTGGGTCATAGAGACAACACCATTTCCTCCAAGCTGGATGCACTTGATTGGGAAGACATTCACCACAGGCAGGAGGAATCCCAGGTCATGCAAAACAGCACGGAAGGAGGGGTTTTGAAGTCCTCAGTCCTCAGCCACACTGCGTGCTTCTGGCTTTCTGTTCTTTGTGGGGAAAGTCAGCAACGGGGTTTTATGACCTGTCTAGAACTACAACATAAAAGAATTGAACATCAGGGTTCAGCTGAGGTGAATAGGCAACTGGGGTCACTGGTGGAAGGGACCCAAAGAGTTAATGACACCTCCCGTCAGTTCTGCATATCTACAATTGTTAAACCAAGAACGCCTCCATTAAGGAAAGCTCTAGAAGCAGCTAATGGAAGTAAGTGCTGGAGGAGAAGGAAGAAGCAGAGCTGTGCACGTACAGAGGACGGGCTTCAGGTCACTGAGAAACTCCATGTTGGTGTGAGGCATGTTCCCCACGACCCCTGAAATATAGAAATGGCAAAGAAAGTTGTTCCTTACCATCTCCCTGTGGTGGATCACGACTCATTTCCCATAAAGCTCAAATGCAGCTTCCCAAAGACGAACAGAGCTCGTGTCAGGCAGGGTGGTGTCCCTGCTGGGCAGTAGTCCTTAAATGACTTCAGGTTTTACTGAGAAGGAACCAGTATGGAGTGGACAGAGACTCTGAGATGAGCGAGTTCTTTCCCAACCTCGATCTGAACAGTTCCCTTTGTTCAGTCAGAGTAACTCATGCAGCCACAAACCATACTCTAGAGGGGGTCTTTAATTTTCTGGAAGCTATCAGGTTCTAGGGCCGGTTGCCCAGGTTACAATGACACTATTAGTTAAGAGGGGACTAGGTAAGGCTGAGTCTTTTTGCAGTAACTACTTTGGTTTATCATTTCTGACTTAAAGAGAAGTCACAACAGCAGAACAGTATAGGCAGGCAAGATTCACATGACTTTACAGAACTTGATTTTTGTAATGTTTACTTTCTCCTTTCTCCATCTCTTCTCCCTATACATGCTACAGACACACAACCTCGACTCTGTGCTTGCTCTACATGTGTGGGACTTACACACGACTTGCATGTCTTCCACACATACTAATGACTACACTTGTCCTATTTTAGTTTGCTTTCTATGTCATGAGAAAAAACGGAACAAAAACGACCCGGAGAGGCAAAGGTTGATTGTGGCTTACAGGTCACAGCTCATCCTGAAGTGGAGCCAAGTCAAGAGCTCGGGGTAAGGACCTGAAATCTGGAACTGAAGCAGAAGTCGTGGAGGAACGCTGCTTACTGACTTTCTCAACTTGTTTTCTTTTATACCCCCAAATCACCTGCCCAAGGAGGTGTCCCAGTTCACAGTGGGCTGAGCTCCCCACAGCAATCGTTAATCAAGAAAATCCCCCACAAACTTGCCTTCAGGCCAATCTGTTACAGCCAATTTCTCAGCCGATGTTCTGTCTTCTCTAGCTTGTGTCAAGTTGACAGAAAAGGCTAACCAGCGCCGCCCCCCCCCCCAGCCATTATAAAGATTCACTGTGGACATGACACTCCTTCACCTATAATTCCACTGTGAATTTACGAAACACAAATTCCATAACAGAAACAGGGGACCACACCGGGAACGTCTAGTTGATATAAAATTATCATCTACTATGCACACTCCATTCAGTGGCTCAGTTTCCACAAGATATCTTCATAATAAAGTATGCTCTAAGGCCAATGTCTTTCTCATTCACTCACTGTACTGGAGAAGTGATAAAAGACATACTCCCTAGTATAGTTACACACCTGAGACCCCATGCTAAGGTCTACAAATCTATTTTGCTTCTTCCCTCCATTTTTCTCTTTCCCCTTGCCCCTTTCCTTCTCTATTATCTATCTATCTATCTATCTATCTATCTATCTATCTATCTATCTATCTATCTATCTATCCATTCATCTGTGTATCATCTCTTTTAACCAGATCTCTTGTAGTTTGGGCTGGTTTTTGAACTAAACTGTCAAGGTATGCTCTCAACTCCTGATTATCTTGCCTCTGCCTCCTGAGTGGCAAAATGACAGACTTGGACCAACATGTCCACCTTAAGAATGCTTTCTTGATTTTGAAAGACAGTACCATTTTGGATTGACACACGGTCAACACTAGAATAATGTTTGTCAAACATGCAAACCCAGACAGAGATCAGCCATAAAGGGAGCTTGTGCCATTTTTAACCCAAGATACTTTAAGGCCAGTTGACATGAAGTTGGAATTTTCTCATTAGAAATTAGCCGTTTCAGAGGACACAAAGTACACTTGAGTTACTAGGTACCAGTGCGGTTGTGGCGTTAGCGCTCACAGTCCACGAGCTGTCCTTGTACTAAGAGCTGAAGAAGTCAAACAGGTTGCCTTCAAATGGCATAGATACCGAAACAAGGATTGAAGTGCAAATGGCCGCTGAGGGCAGCAGAATCTGAGAGACTGGGAGAAGGTGAGACACGGGGCAGGAAGGTTGAGAACAGCAAAGAAAGCAGACTGTGTTTGGTAAGTGGTGATCGTGGGCATCCAGGACTCTCTTTCCGTGGGCATCTCCTGGGTGGTGGGGAACAGGGTTCCCGTGGCGACACCAATACAGGTTGAAGGAAACTTGAAGACTTTCAGTCAAGACTCCTAAAAGTCCCCGGTACATCCCGCCTACACCCTGAGGGCTCAGCTGTGCCGGGCAGCCTATGGAAGTCCTTTCACAGGGAGGTCCTGGTGGTGGCAGTTGGACTGCATCACAGGAGCCACATGACAAGATGCTGGACTGGTCATGGGATGAAGCACCTTCAGTTTCTGCCGTATTTCCGTGTCTTACTATTTATAGCTAGATTCAAGGCAACAAGAAGTGCTTGCAAATCAGACGACTGTTTAAGAAGACAGGAGCCAGTGGGAACCATGCTTTATTTTAAATGAAATGGAAGATGAGAGTTTCTCCTCCGGCCAAGCGACCCAGCTTCCAGAAAGGGGAAACAACGAGAAGGGCCTGGCACTGGGGGGAGAGCGAAGCGAGGGACCAAGTAAAGCAAGCAGTGCAGACAGAGGCCAGGCAACGTCTAAATTCATTGATTACTTCAATTTTCTTTCCTCTACACCCAGTTAAACACCATAGTTGTGGATTTCAAGGTAGCTAAGAGGTTGGTTAGCACTTTTTTAAAGACTCACAGATAGCAGAACAAACCAATCTCATAGCCTTAAATGAGAATGGCTGGTCCTGTGTCCAGTGCGAGGCAGTGTGTGTGAGACTGACTGTGTGTGCATGCGTGCACATATGTACGTGTGATGCTCACCCGAAGGAGGTGCATACATGTTTTGTTTTGTTTTGTTTCGTTTTGTTCTTTTTCAGGAGGGAAGGCAGGAGTTATTGACAAACAGAACACATGAGCAATGTAAGAGGAAAGGATTGCCTAGACTGACAGCAGCCCTGAGCATAACTTTAAAGCTATGACAGGACATGGCAGGAAAACAGAAAGCTCTCAGAGGCAATGAAAGGTGAGGGGCCAGGCCCTTCTAGGCATCTACACAGTGGGCAGGACATGGGAGGGCGGCAGAGCCCTTATGCAGATGCTCTTGGCAGGAGCTGGGCGATGACTCAGTTAGTGAAGGGTTTGTCCTGTAAGCCTAAAGGCTGAACCTGGACTCCCCGTTGGTCCTTAAGTCAAGAAGTTGATGCGACAGCAGGTCTCTGTAACCCCATCATTAATGATGTGGAGGCAGGAAAATCCCGGGGTTCACCGGGCAGCCAATCTAATCAAATCAATGAGCTCTAAGCTCCGTGAGTTTCCATCTCAGAAAGTAAGATGGAGAAGTGATTGAGAGAAGGATCTGACATTGAACCCTACCTCTTCACATATGGGCATGCACGCTTACTCCCCCCAACACACACACACACACACACACACACACACACACACACACACTACACTTCGAACCCTACCTCTTCACATATGGGCATGCACGCTTGCTCCCCCCAACACACAAACACACACAAACACACATACACACACACACACACTACACACACCACACACACACACACACACACACACACACACACACACTCATAGCAGTAACAGCATAACAGCCACTCATGTGTCTACTGACAGGCAAACATATACATCAGAGGTGTGTGCTCCTTCTAATGGAATGTTATTCGGCCCTAAAAAGAACAATACTCCGCTACATGCTATAATGAGCTTGAACTCTACACTCTCTGAGAGAAAGAAGTCAGACCTAAAGTCATATATTGCAAGACTCCTCTTACATGAGATTTCTAGAGCAGATGATTTTGTGGAGGTAGAGAGCCAGTCAAGGATGCCAGGGGCTGGGAGAGAGGGGAAGGGGGCGTGGCTCGTTAATAAGTAGGGATTTTGTCTGGGAGGGCAGTTGAAAGTGACTTGACCTCCATGTGTGTGGTGGTTGCACATTCTAAGTGTGTTCAACCCTTAAAAATTGTGTGTTTAAAAGAGATTTATTCTTATTACTTGTGTGTGTGTGTGTGTGTGTGTGTGAGTGTGAGTGTGTGAGAATATGTACACATGTGCCTGCAGTTGCCCACAGGTTCCAGAAGAGGACGCCAGATGCCCTGGAGCTAGAGTTAGAGGTCACCATGAATGCCCTGTGTAGTTTCTGGGAACTGGAGTCAGGTCTTTAGTGATATTTTGCTTGTGTTTTAACAAATAAAGCTTGCCTGACCATCAGAGTGCAGAACTAAGTCAATAGAGGCCAGGTAGTGGTGGCTCATACCTTTAATCCCATTATTTGGGAGTCACACACCTTAAATCCCAGCACTAGGAAGGTGGAGACAGGAAGGGATATGACTGGGCATTGAGAGGAATATAAGGCAGGAGGAGACAGGAGCTCAGATGTGGTCTGAGGTGCAGTGTGAAGCAGTCAGAGGACACAGTCTGAGGAGGCAGTAGAGGCAAAAGGTCTCCTTAGTGGCTGGCTGCTCTGCTTCTCTGATCTCTCAGCTTTCACCCCTAACATCTGACTCTGGGTTTTTAGTATTAAGACCCATCAGAATTCATACCACAGAGGTCCTCTGTAAGAGCAGCACCGGCTTCCACTGCCGAGCCACACCTCCAGTCCCAGCACACTTCTAAATGGTTGATTTTACTTCCTGTGAAGCCCCCTTTCCACAAAATAACCCACAATAGGGCATCCTTTAAATCACATTGCTCTTCAAAACTGACAAGGTCACCAGAAACAAGTCACTGCCACAGCCAGTTAGGCCTCAGGCTGGAGACACAAGAACTGAATGTCATGTGGTCTACCATATTGTCTCAAAACAAAAGGAAGGCCCGGGTAAAAACCAAGGAACCCAGGATACAAAGTCCCAGGCAACAGGATTAGTTTATCAACTGAAACAAGTGTTGCTTGTGGGCATGAGATGCCAAAGAAAGGGAACCCCATGCAGGAGTGGTGTTGGCTTTGCATTTTCTAAACCTTTAATTGCATTTATTAATTTACTTATCTACCTGCTCATCTGCCTGTCTGTCTG
The DNA here is from genome assembly GCF_982192425.1 of Myodes glareolus. NCBI lineage: Eukaryota > Metazoa > Chordata > Mammalia > Rodentia > Cricetidae > Myodes > Myodes glareolus. Next base: position 9,750,650 of record NC_142035.1, on the reverse strand, counting down.
TCTGTTTGTCTGTCTGTCTTTCTGTGTGTGCCCACTCATGCCACAGCATGTCTGGAGGCCAGAGGACAGCTTGCAGGATTCAGTTCTCTTCGTTCACTACGTGGGTCCTGGGGATTAAACCCTTGTCACCAGTCTTGGTGGCAACTATCTTTGAGTCATTCTGGCCCTATGTGGCAAGTTTTTGTGATCTCTTTCAATTATTCTATAAATCTGAACTGCTCTAAAACTCTTCATTCATTCATTCATTCTCGCGTTTTTAGACCAAGTGGTGTAGAATAATCCCCCCCGCCCCGTACACTGTGTGTACTTTGATGTGATGTGTCACTCTGATTGGTTTAATAGAAAGTTGGATGGCCAATAGCTAGGCAGGATTTTCTGGCACAGAGGATGCTGGGATAAAAGGGGCCAGATGTCAGGGGATGCAGGGCAAGCAGGACGGGCACTAAGGAGATGAGATAATAAAACCACGAGGCAGAAAGTATATAGAAATGGGTTTGTTTAAGTTATAAGAGCTTGTTAGAAACAAGTCTAAGTTCTTGGCCAAGCTTTCATAATTCAATATGTCTCCATGTGGTTCTTTGTAAACTGGCAAGCCAAAGAAAAATCCATCTACAACCAAGTCTCGCGGTTGTGCTTGGGCTGGTCCTCCTGCCTCTGCCTCCAAGTGCTGAGGTTACAAATGTGCACCACCGCCTCTGGGCACTTCGGAGCTGGAGGAGTTGATTATAATGCTACATGGTCTCTCCTCAAACGCATCACTTTAGCTTTTGAGACAGGGTCTCTCACAGAACCGGGAACTTGCTGTTTTGATTCCATTGGCTGGTTAGCAAGCCTCTGCGATCTGTTTGCTTCTGCCTGCTCTCCAGCCCTGAAGTTACAGGCACACATAACTGTGTCTGACTCTTTTGTCTGTTTTGGAGGATTTGAACTCAGATCCTCACTGCTTTTCCTGTGGAGCCCTCTCTCCAGCCCCTTTCTCTCATCTCATTTTCTCCATGGTGAGCACTTGGAGACAATGCTCCCACAGGCCTATGGCCAGGCACCTAGAGATGTGTGGCTTTCAAATCAGTTTCTTAAAGGGACCGTGTTCATGCACTCCTGACCTTCTGCCCCATTTCACAGGGGTTGAAATTGAGACTCGGAAAATGGAAGTCAAATTCTTCCTGTAGGTCGCTCGGTTAGAAATTACAGATCTGGAATAGAACCCAAGTCTGTATCAAAGCTCCTGCGTGTGTCAGCTCAGCTGACTCTGGTTAGAGAAGCAGTTGAACCAAATCAAGAAAGGGCACAAGAGCAGGTGCTACCTGGAGGCCTGTTCTGGAACATTCTTAGACTCCCATACACGGGGCTAGCCTCTTCCTTCTGTTTTCATACCACTGCCCTCTTCCAAGGATCGAAAGCTTGCCTTCCGCCGTGGTTAGCAAGCCTCTCTCCCCTCCACCCCTGGCTTTCAAGTTTGATTTACTGATATTTCCTTGTCTAAATGATAAAATAGAGAAAGCTTTTACCAAGTAAGTTTATCACAGAGATGTAACCATCACACGTTCTGCGCGAAAATGATTCTTTTAAAAAAAGAAAATCCAGGCAAATACATTGGAGTCATTAATTTGAATACTAAGTACAAGGCTCAGTTTAAAAACCCACAAGACGAATAAGAAATCATAATTGTGGCAAGGTGAAGGCATCCTTCAAAGCCATCGCTCTTGTAATCCATTGAAGATGCTCTGATGGCTGATTTAGTACCTAGCACCTGCGCATTCACTTTCTGGGGGACATATTTCACGCAGCCTCGCATTACGGGCACTCCCTGTCTCTGAAATGGATTGGGTTACAAAAGTTCATGGGGACCATATCTTTGGAATTCAGATGCTGAACACACCCTTATGAAGTAGCTCTCAGAACCCGGGCCAGTACCGGCAGTGGAGCAATAGAAAGACTCAGAAGGGAGACTTGGCTACTAGAGTTGAAATGTGATGTGTGCGGTTCACTGAAGGCTGAATCACCCCTCGCTTCTCTCGGCTTGCCTTTGCAGCTCTTCCCACACAGACACAATGCACTCATGCTTCTACGGGCTACTGGGCTGGCTGTCTGACTTGTGTTTAGGTAATGATATATTAGCAGATCCTACACAGATTTTATTTTAAAGGTTTAAATTTTGTGCATACGATGAGTGTTTTGCCTGCATGGGTATCTGCACTACATATGTGCAGTGCTCGTGGGGGCCAGAAGAGGGCGCTGGATTTCTGGAACTGGAGTTACAGATGGTTGTAAGCCAACATGTGGGTGCAGGAAATTGATCTCTGGTCCTCTACCAGAGCAGCAAGTGATATTAACCTCAGAACTGCCTCTCCGGCCCCCAGAGTTGCTTTCTATGATATATTTTCTCATTCATCAGGTATATGAAAGAAAACCGTTCTGTGTGAAAGGCGCTGTCGTGGGACAGAAAGGTTGGACGACACTCTGCTGGGTATTAGGAAGCATGTGGGAATTTCAGCTCATTGGGAACTCACAGCACAATTGGGATAAACTGGGCAGGCACTCTTTATTACCAGCAGCAGAAATACAGTTCACATTGACTTATGAGGTCCCAAAGGTCACCACTGAACAGGTCCACTTCAATTCAGACTCCTCTGGGGCCAAAACGGAACTCGGGGCTTCTGTACAGGACTCGTAGTGTTTTCTGGGTTACTTTCCTGTGCGAATCCCCTGCCTGTGTCCCCACCTCCCCGCCCCCCTCCAAAGGAAACAAATACTGCTCTAGATTATATTACCAGAGTTCCCAGTGGCTGGTAATTCTAGTAGGAATGGATACCACCCACTCCAGAGTTCCTTTGGGTTAACTCTTGTTGGCTCTATGTTTGCTGAGAATCAGTTGCTGTCACGAGAAGGAAGGAGGGTCCCAACGGACCAGATTTGGGGCAGGCGCCTCCCTGAATCTTTGAGTATGTTAGCACCCATCTAACCACCTGGGCTAGTGAAATCTTTGGGCCCCTCAAGAAGAATGGGGACCCTCCTCAGAGAGGAGGGAAGGAGGAAGGGAAAATTGACAGGCACTAGCCAGAACCAATCAAAACACACCAATCTCTGTAGCCAGAACTGCGTCAAGGACCGAAGAGAAACGCATCAGCTCTTTCGGTGCTTTGTGCAGCAAACACCGCTGAAAGTTTTAATTTTAGCAGAACCTTGGATGGCCACCTTCATTCTGGGAGCCACTGTCACTGTCCAAGGACTCCTTCCTCAGGCATATGCCTGAGAGGAGCCCGTTTTGTCCCCAAGCCCAAGGTGGGTCTGAACTGTCTCACTCAGTGTCCAGGTTTCTCCTATTGATTTCCTTCAGGCATAAACAGCAGCAACATTCTGCGCAATGCAATATGAAATACACTCCCGTGGAAGCTTCTGGGAATGCTTTCTCTTGTTTTACAAAACTCAATTAGGAGATCTCAAATGGAGCTCCCTCTCAGGCTGAGGCCACACGGGAGGCATGTTGAAATAACACGGGCTCTTGGAAGATGTTGAAGAAATTAGCAATGGGAGGAGTGGCCTCCCCACCATGGGGTCCCCCCAGCACACGAGAAAGCTGCTCTCCTCGGTTGGAGTCACGCTAGGCTCTGTGTTTCTTACAGTGACTCTGCCCCGTGACGCCAGGCACTGAGGATAAGACACAAGGAGGGAAAACAGGTTGAGTGCAGCTCATCCCCGGGGCTCGAGACAGGAGGGCCTGCATCCTCCATCTGAAGAGGGTATTTCTGTCAGGCCTGCCTGTGTGTGATCTTGGGGAGGGGAGCCAAACCGAAATACAAAATTCAGTTTTGTCTCATATATATCTCAGACACAGCCTGAAGGTGACATCGTACAAAATTTTAAATTGTTTTGTGCATGAAATAAGGTTTTCAGTACAGAAGTTTTCCCTTCTGGTCTCATGTCGGTGCTTAAAAGTTTCAGGGTTGGGAGCCTTTCAAGTTTTGGGTTTTGTCACAGCTGGGGTTCAGTCTGTGACCCCTCTATGATGTGATGTTTCCTGGCTCCCAGGGTAGAACTTTCTCTCTCCCCCCTCTCTCTCTCTCTCTCTCTCTCTCTCTCTCTCTCTCTCTCTCTCTCTCTCTCGTGTGTGTGTGTGTGTGTCTGTCTGTATATCCATGTCCTGGGGTGGGCGGCTGAGCATACCTGTGCAGGCTAGAGATCTGCACCAGGAGGCTTTCTTGTCACTCTCCCTTTTATTTTGAGGCAGGGTCTCTCACTGAACCTATAACTAACCGCTTAGCTTAGGCTGGCTCCCAACAGGGCTGCCCCTGTATCCATCTCCTCCGAGCTGGGATTTCAAGCTTGCACCGGAAGGGTGAGCCCCTTACCGACCCAGCCATCTCTGTAGCCCCAGAAGGTATTATTATGTTTTTTTTCCCCAATTTATTCAACCTCTTCCTCTCTGTGAAGTTAACCACAGAAATAGGGAGATGGGTGAAGGAACACACAAGGTCAAACCGAGTGTACCGCTCTCAGACTGGTTACTGATTGAACAGAGAGGCCCAGCTGGGAGCAAATGCCTCTTGTTTCCCAGAGACAGAATTCCCAGAGCTGGGCCCTCCCCTGGGGTGGGGGGCCAGCCATGCCATCTTCACAGACAAAAGAAAACACTCGTCTCTCTTCCCACTTTAAACATTCCAATTATGGGCACAATGAGGATCTATGGAACCCCACCAGCACTCAGGAAAATAAGGCACTTAGCTCACGCAATCTTGTCTTTTGACTTTCAATATCACTTACAAATGTACGATTTTTTTTCTTTTTAACAAAATCAAATCCTTTCTCACCCATGATATGATTGTCTCTGAGCTGGCTTTGAAGAATCCCGCCGTTATCGGCTCTGTACACAAACATTAGCAGGAGCCCTGCCAGGCAGGAGGACAAAAATAATTGTTCAGCCTTCATTTCCATTTAACCTTTTGCGATATCCTACTTTTAAAAAGTTCCCCTTGTCTCACCAACGTTGTATTGAGATAATCTGTGAGTCTGTTGATTCTCGTGGGCACAGAAGAAACCCGTGGATCTCCCCTGTACCCCGTACCCTCTCCCCCACCCGCCCCTGTGAGAGATTGTCCTGGTTCGTTTGTGCTTTTAAATTTAGGTATCGTGCTCTGTTCCCTCCGCACCTTCATCGGTCCCTCTGCCACCTTGCCGCTCTTATCTAATGGCTTCTGCACAATTAAGGCATTATGGAGGTGAACGTTAATGTGTCTCTGAAAATTTACGGAGGCCGTATATCTTGATGTCTGGAAAAGAATGTGGCCGACTTGTCTAGGAATGCAGGTGTCCCGCTCTCCCAGCTGAGGAACACTGAGCTGGCCACCTGACACAGAGGACTAGGTCGAGGATCGGGTTAGGAAGGTAAGGGATGAGAAGGAGGAGCCCAGCATAAGTCAGGAGGGAAACGGGCTTAAATTGTTCCAGACTCGGGGATGTCGGAGGACTGGTTAAAGGGGTTGGGGCAAGGGCTTGACTGGAAAAGTGGGTGCAAGAACCTAAGATAAATCTCTAGAATTCACATATAGAAAGTGGGGAGTGGTGGTGCACCCATAACCCCAACGCCAGGATGGCAGAGGCTGGAGGATTCCAGAGGCTCACTGTTAGACCAGCCTAGCCTAAGTTGGAACATCATACCAGTAAGAGAACTGGTCTCAATAAACAAAGTGGACCCCATCCTGAGGAATGATACCCAAGGTTGACCTTTGGCGTTCACATGCACACATGTGTACCTGCAACACACACACATGCACATGCGCTCACATGCGTGCGCGCGCGCGCGCGCGCGCGCACACACACACACACACACACACACACACGTGCTAAAATTGTGGAATCTACATTAAAAAGGCCCCATGTTTAGATTCTTACTCTTTATACACAGGCTGTGTGACTTGGTACCCTCCCCTCCCCAGTTTTGGTTTCTTGTCTGTGAAGTGGAAACATATTTAGATGCAGCTTCAGTCCCCGACATGGCCTGCTGGGCAGCCTTGAACTGGTCCCCACCTTGTTTTCAGTATCCTGTCAGGCTGCTCTCTGGCTCGGGCCTCAGTGGCTCCTTTCATACTCTCCTGGGTGGTGACAGCCATAGTCCACCTCTGAACCTTGGGTCATGCAGTTCTTTCCTCTCCCATGAAGTACTTTCCCTCAGATTCTGCCAGGGAGAGAGCGCCTTTCCCTGGGACCCACAGGGAACTAGCTCTTGTGAATTGCTCTTTGATCTTTAAATCTCCAGCACATGCCTGCCCACTAGTAAAATAAAAAAAAATGTTACAAATAAGTAAAGTAAAAATGAAAAACACAAACCCCAAACAAACAAGCAAAACACAGAAAAGCAAAACTTGTTCCGGAACTGAAGGCTACATGGTGAACATTCAGTCTCAGGACTTTGTGTCAGAACTTCCCACAGCGAGTGGGCCAGAGAGCTGGGAGGGCTGCTCCCTTCAGTTCATCCACCATGTTGCATGGGACTTCCAGCTTCTACCCACACAGACTGAGCATGGCACCAGTGACCTGAGGGAGGGATCGATGATGGGTGGGGTAGGCACTAGAGACAGGAGGCTCTTGGTATGGGGTAGAACTGTCCATTAGGATGTAGATATCTCGTGGGTGGTCCACGTTGGGATGGTCAGGACCCAGGCAGCCTCCTGCCATCTTTAATGTTTTTTCATTTCTCCATCCTGCCCATGACCTTGAAAACACATATCCTAATTGGTACCCATTCCTTTCTTTGTCTGTCTGCCTGTTAAATCAGTATGCTGTTGGGCAATGTTCATCCGTTTGGGGTATCCCCTTAGCATTCAGCTTGAAGGTTACATATAGGGGGGTGCACAAGAGTGTCAGCCATGCAAAAGTTTGCCCACCAGGCTTTACAGTGTACATCTAGGGGTAGAGTTTCTGTCTGAGATGTGAGGCTGTTGAATTATCATGTCTTGGTCATTATTTTGGTTTTTCCATAAACCCAAATGGGATGGACTTCAAGTACAAGAATCAACGCAAATGAAACCCGAAGGATCTCAGATAGTAGTGCCCTGTAAGCAGTAGGACAAGCTTCTCCTCAGCCTCCACTTCCTTCCCACTCCCCCTCCCTCCCCTTCCTCCCTCTCTATCTCCATCTCTCCCCACCCTTTTCTTTCCATTGAGGTAAGGTCCTCTTGTACAGCCCAAGCTGGCCTCAGACTCTTAATCCTCCTGCATCACTCTCCTGGGGGTTAGGAATACAGGCATGCATCATTTTGCTCAATTTCAATATCTTTTTCAAAGCTGTGAAGCAAGAGAATTTTTGAATGTTAGAAAAACTACATTGTTGTAGCATGTGTGCATTGTTATCTGCATGCATGTGCGTGTATATACATATGTGTGTGTGTGTGTATAAATGCGTATGTGGATGTGGGGTGCTGTGTGTACTGTTTGTGTGCGTGTGTGCACACACCTGTTCTGGGTTCCACTAAAGTCTCTTTACCTTTTCAATGAGTTCACACTGTTTCAAACAGTCAGGTGAGGCCTGCCCTAGGCCCCACCCACTTCTCTGTGTGCTGAGCCTTGGGTAGTGCAACCTCCTTTTGATGCGCACAGCACCTGCACTGGGGAGATGCAGATGAGCATCCCCTTGAAAGGTGAATGCAGACAATAATTATTTTCTCCCAAGATCAGCCAAGTGCCACGCGGCTGTCTTGACTTCACGGCTTTCCTTGATGTGCACTGCCTGCCACTTATAAGGGAAACAAATGAGGTTAGATGGCAAAGATTATGAAAGGGATTAGCAATAATGAGCCTGGGAACAAAAAACATTATTATAGAAAATTGAGTTGACCTTAGATTCATAATTATTCACCTTAATTGTTTTTTTGGTAGTGTAATTTGAATGAAATTAAATAATGCCAATATTCCTTCTGCCACTGACGAGGAATCTCGTGTAAAGATGAATAACTTTCAAAACTAAAGATTTGGCAGCCCTCCCAAGGCTCGCTGTTGCTATTCCAGGGAGTTTCATGGCCCCACAGGATGGTGAGCGCCTGGGTCAAGACCATACTTTGGTCCCCAAACACCTGGGGTCACTGTGAAGGTATAAGGGCGAATGTTCCAGCCCTCCTGGGGCACACTCCTTTCTTGATGCTGGACTCTCACCCTTCGTAATTTTCCTTCCAGAAAGTTTTCAACCAATTGGCCATGGTTGTCTCTCCATGGGAGGGTATTGGGCTTTTTTGGTTAATTGAATAAGACATAATTTGAACACAGAGTGAGTTTGTAACATTTTCTTGCGGTGCTCCTCGAGTGTGGCGCGTTCACAGAGCTGAGACTCCAGAGCTTCTCCCTGACTCATTCACCACGTGGCAGTCACTCCAGCTGTTCCAGGCGAAGTCAGCTGTTCCCCTGTTCCGGTTCATGCTGTCCGTCTTCCCTCCAAGCCCGTGACAGGAGCTCCACTGTCATTTCCACTTTGTAGACCAGGAAACCGAGGTTTGAAAAAAGAAGCAGGGACTGGAGATGTTTCTCTGTTGGTGGGGAGCCCCACTTGCATGGAGGGGAATCTCGCCCTCAAGTTGAGTTGACATCCTTTATGAAGGAATCCCTGGAAGCCTTGCTCCAACTTCAGCCCCTCTCTCAGAGGTCGCATGCAGCACGCTGCTGCTCTCCCTCACCCCTGTCTGTGTGAGACGTTCCCTGGATCTCAGAAGCTGCCACACCAGCTCCGGTGGGCTCTCAGCCACTGCAGGCGGCTGACCTCTGTGAAGGTATTTGTGGACAGACTTGTAATCCACCTCAATGTCACCTGTATACCAACCGCACACGCACTTACACACTCCACACACTCATGCACTCATGCACACACACATGCTCCACAGACTCATGCACACACCCATACTCATGCACACTCTCATGCACACACACACTCATGCACACTTTCACACACTCATGCACACACACACAAGCACACACACTCACACTCTCTCTCACACACACACACAAACAAGTACACATATGCACACAGAGTATTTTAAGCATCTTACAGGCTCAGCAGAGAATGAGATCACCCACAGTGAAAATAAGGGAGGTTTATGGAGTGTGAGAGAAGGAGAAAACCTTTATGTTAGGTGTCTAGTTAGCCAGCTACCTACCTCCCTAGCGAGGTATCTAGTTAGCTAACTACCTACATAACTAGTTAGCCAGCTAACTGAGTTACTGATGTTAAAGAGCACTTTGTACTGAATAGACTCAGAGGTTTTTTTTCTTTTTCATCTTTTTAGTTGATTCTTTGGGAATTTTACATCACACACTCCAATCCCACCCATTTCCCAGTCCTTACATATCCACCTTTCACCCCTGTAGTGTTCCCCCAAAGGAAAACTTAAAAAGAAATAATAAAAATAAAATAAGAAATAAAAAATAAAAATACAATGAAGGACATTAATTTAAAAAAACCAAAAACTCCACAAAAAACCCAAAACAAAGAAACTCCACCAAAAAACAAAAACAAAGAAACAAGCCCCCCCCCAAAACAAACAAGCAAACAACAACACAAACCCACTTTGCCTCAGTCTCTCCCACCTCTCCATCTCTTCATTCGTCTCAGTGGCACCGGGAGCTGCTGTGTATCGAACAGTAGATCCTTTTGCCCAAATGGTTTTGCTTGCAAATGCTTATTATACAATGTGTTGTTGGTGAGGTTCAAGGCCTCTGGCTTACACATTCAATATTGGACCAAAACTCCTCTGGGATACTCTGCTGCTGCCTGGAGTCATGGAGATTCTGTGGCTATGGTTCCTTAGGCCCAGTTCCTTCACATGCTCCAGCAGGCCACAGACGAGGTAGATGTTGGGGAGTACCCACTCAAAGCCCTGGATGTATGCCTTCATGGTGGCTGAGTTGGTCAGTCAGGGCTGCTGGGACCACGACCCTCACTCAAGGGGTGGAGCCAGCTCTCCCACACCCGTGGTGAGGAGTGGGGCCAGATTTCCCAAGTGCAGGGGCCTACTCTCCTGTGAGGGATGGTGACAGTTCTTCCCTGCTTGGATCATCTGTCATCTATCCCAGGGCTGCCAAGGGATGGGGTCAGCTTAGCATGACCCACACATAGGTCAACACATGGTTCATATGGCCCCCTGTGGTAACATGGACAACGGACGTCAACAAAGACCCCAGCTGCAGCAGAACCAAGGACCCAGACATGGCCATCAGTAGCAGCTTGGGTCCAGATGTTGCCATGACCCTGCGTGGCCTCACAAGCCTCCAAGATTGGCATGAGTCCAGTAGCAGCATTATCCCTGGTCTCCAACCTGACCCCAGGTGGCGGCCCAGACCCTGGATATCCATATGGCCTTTGATGATCATAGGCGCCACGGACATCATCACAGACCCTGGCTTAGGTAGGAACGTGGGGCCAGACATGGTCCCTGGTTACAGCTCGGACCTGGACATCATTATGGACCTGGGTGGCAGCAAGGCCACCCCTATTTGTGTGACCCTGGAGGCAGCATGACCATCAGGCACCAATATGACCTCAAGTGTTTGCTCAGACCCTGGGCATGCTCACAGCCATTGGTGGTAACAGGAGTCACAGATAATAACACAGGTTGCAATTTTGACAGAACATGACCCAGAACCGGAGTCACGGATAACAACACAGACTGCTATTTTGGCAGTGCATGGACCCAGACATGGCCCTTGGCAGACAAACAAGCCTGGATGTCACCATGGCCCTGGGTGGCAAACAGGCCGCCCACATCAGCCTGTACTTCACTACTGTCACCTTTTCAAATCTGCCTCTCTCCACGGGACACCAACCGTTATGACCCTACCCTTCTCTCTCTGTCTTTCTCTCTCTCTGTCTCTGTCTCTCTCCCCCTCCCCCATCTCTCTTCAATACCACATCACATATTTACTCACCATCATGGGCCCATAGTTTCTTCTGTTCGCAGGGCAGGAGGCCTCATTCAGGCTTCTAGACTCAGAGTTTCTCCCCCATCAGTAACTAACCAACTTGTGGCCTAGCCTAGAAAAGTCCGTGTTCTAAGCTTGGTAATGACAGCACCCCCCCACCCCTGCCACTGCACCAAAAGAGTATTAAGCCATCTGGGGCAATGTCACTGCATGGTGAACAACCACACTCAACCAGCATAACCCATGGCTGGGGTGCTGATAGATCCCTTAATATCTGGATCCCTGGTCTCCATGTGAAAAGGGTGAGGGGTGGGGTTGCTGGGTTTTAATCTCACGCTGCAGGAAAAGTGACAGACAGATCTTGCTAGCCTATCAGCCTAGCCAAGCTGTGGAGTTCTTGGCCAAGAAGAGACCTAGTGTAAAAAACAACGTGGTGGATGGTTCCTGAGGAACAACACCCAAGGTTGTCTCTTGTCTCAATATATACGCGTGCATGCGCGCACGCGCGCACACACATACACACACACACACACACACACACACACACACACACACACTCTGGCATACACATAAACATGTACACACCCTTGCAATATATATATTTTTAATAGTGACCCATGAATTTCCAGATCCTCGAGGATTTTAGGTGTTCTGGGTACTGGAATGCGTGTCACCTTCCAGCCTGCCTCAAGTCTCCGAGTCCTGCTGTTAGCTGCCTTAGAATCGATGGTGCTCACTCCATCTCCCCTTGGAAGATCCTTTTCTCCAGTTGTGAGGTGCCTGCGTTATCATGGTCCCAATTTTTACAAATGTCACCACCCTGCCCCTCGCAGTCTTAGCCTGGAACCGTGCATGCTTTCTTTTTCTAGTAAATTCTGGAGAATCCTTCCTCTGAAGCCAGCATATCTAGCTACTCCCACCTTTACACAACACGCTTGTAACGGTGCCGCTGTGCACAAGCGGAAATTAAGGTAGCGATTAATTAGCAAATCCAAATAGAGGTCAAGGAGAATGTCCTCGAAGTTCTGAATGGCCAAATTAAGGTGAGATCAGCAGTATCAAGCATGATGAAAAACAAACAAGCAAAGAAAAAAACAAAAAACCCGCTAAAGAAAAGTATTTTCAAGGGGCTCCCATGACTAAAGGCAATCACGGGAGAGCCGGGTTAACTCATTTCTGCCAAGCGTAGTATCATTGTGTTCAATCTGATGAAGGAGCCCGCAGTCACTCTCAAACGGAGGGATGGGAATTAGCACCGTTCCCTTCCCAATTACTAATTTTACAGAAACGCAAACAGCTCAGCAAAGGGATGCACTGTGTATTCCAAGGCTTTCTGTGAACAAATGCCTTTGATAGTTGAGACGACACGCAGAATGAAATAGGCCCTGGTTTTCAATGTTGCCCCCGGATTCTTTTATTTTACTGTCAGTGGATTTAATAATTGATTGTGGGGGACACACACAATAGGGTTAGAACAATACCAAGATCATCTCAAGAGTTCTAGAGGCAGGATTCATGTCAAAGTAGGTTTTTAAAAAATTATATGCAGTGCTGTTCCCAAGTCAGACTCTCTGATTTGAGCCCCACCCCCGGCACTCGGCTGGGATAAACGTCTGTGGCCAATCTTCCATGAATAACATTGTCAGCCTCTCCTGGAAATGAGGTAATCCATGCTGCGACAATACAGGTATAGCCACACTGGAGCAGGGAAACACTGATGGAACACAAACGAAGAAAAGGAGGTGGGGGGTCTCCCTTAGTGTCACAAGTAATACTCTTTCCTAGTCTGATCAAGAACTGTCGATAGTGACTCCTGGGCCTACTGAAAATAGTCTTTGTAATTGTCCATGGATGTTTTGGTGGAAATGGTCTCTGTAATTGTCTGTGAATGTTCTTCTTATACTAAGCCAGCATGAGCCATGTTCTGGGTAAGGCTAGAGGCTTCTTACCTTCCCTATTTTAAGCCTTATCATTTAGATGCCCCAGCAGCCTTGGGAAACACTAAAAGCTTTGCCTTGGAACGTCAGTGTCTTTGGCAATATCATCATGCACAACGTGTCCTCCTGAAGCCCCCATTTACTGTCTAGCTTTCTAGTTGCCTGCATCTTGTGTGGCGCTCCCTTAGGAGTTTAAGCAATAGAGGTGGTCCCAGTCGCCTGTCTCAGTTGGCAATAAAACACAGTGACAAAAAGCAACGTGTGGAAGAAAGGTTTATTTGGCTTACACTTCCCTGTCACAATCTGTCACTGAGGGAAGTTAGAAATGAAGCAGAGACCATGGAGGAGCAGGGTTTGTTGGCTTTCTCACAGGCTCGTACGCAGCGAGCTTTCTTACACAGTTTGGAGCTAGTGCCTAGGGAATGGTGCCACCCACAGTAGGCTGGCCTGTCTATATCAAAGAACAATCAAGGGAACCCCCCTCCCCCAACATACAGCATACCCAATCTGATCTGGGCAATCTATCAATTGAGATTTTCTTCTTAGATGGTTCTAGGTTGTGTCAAGGAGACAGTTTAAGCTGACCAGAACAGTCAGTATTAAGTCAATTCTCACTGAGCAAATATATTCTTTCCTTTCTAAATAAATAGTCACGTGTTTCAATTTAGTATTCTTGGGTTATTGTCTTTGATTGGAACTTCCAAACTGTGCAAAGTCCTGGTCCTTCATAACCAAGACCTCCCCTATCTATAGCTTCATTGACCCCTTGACTCGAATGATGGCACATTTGCATTTCTGGCTGTGACCCTTCACTTGAGCACCAGCCTCTCCTTAAGTGTGCTCGGCATCTGCCCTGGGACACTTCAGAGATGTCTCCAAGTTCAGTGTGGTCACACTTAGCTCCATTATACAACATTTCTGTCTGCCCTGGATGTGTGGTCATTCACTCTCTGGGAGTGGTAAACCCTGTTAACTGACTAGTGGGTTAGAACTCACCTTGAGCCCTATCTGTCCTTGCTCTTGTACCCATTCTTGGTGTTCCAACAATCTTACCTTTTTAAGTGGCTCCTAGATTCATTTATCTCTATCATCTCTGTTACCTCTCTGACCCAAGGCCTCATCACAGTCTTATGAGTCCTATCATCTCAGCTGGCCCTGGTGTGATTCTTGGGGCCTTTCATACCATTCCTCAGGCACTGCCTAAAGGAATCAAATACAAATCAACTCATGCTTGCCAAACCCCTGTAAGAAGCTTTCAGTGCCCTCCACCTTGTGCCATTAACATTGTAAAACAAAGGCTTAGACTATCCAATAAAGCCTAGCATGATCTGGCTGTTTTCCATGCAGGCTTCCTTTCTTAGCATATTTCCATTTGAGAGGTCTTTACACATACCTCCAATGTCACCTCCACCTAAGGCACTGGGGTCATTTTCCAAGTCCTTTGATACATTGCCGTTTATGAGATGCCTCTCTTCACTTTCTCAGTGCTTCAACATGCTCCCATAACAGGCTTTCTGCCCTGTATCCATTTCCTCACAGTTGAAATCTTCCACCCTGCAGGGAAGCTCCCCAAGAAAGGAGCCAGAGTGAGGCTCATTAAGACTCATCAAGTGAACAACTCACAAGTCTCAGGATGTTGCTGAAGCCAACTAGATGTACAAAATCCCTTCTTTCCCAATGTTTCATAAGCAGTAAGAACTGCTAAGGAGACTCAACCAGATGAGCAACCCAGAAGAGGCTATGACCTGTTGAGTTGCCAGCAGGTCATGCAGAGAGCACAGGGCTCCAGCTTTCATAAGTTGCCAACCATGTCGTGCCAGCTTTCAATGATACAGCTGCCTTGTGTCATCCCTGCTCTGGTAAGTGACCCCTCACTCATATTCCTGTTTAAAACCCTAGTAAACTCATTGCTTAATCAAGCTGGACTGTGATGGTATCATGATTTTAGTCTGCTGTTTTCCAATCTAGGACTGTGTGTTATGTCTCCCCAGGAAAAGCATCATACCCTTTCAGTTCACAAGACTACTTTAGATCAACTGCTGAGTTGCCATCTTGTATTTCCACTTGCTAGTTTTTAGTTTTTTTCTTGGGTGGCAAGTCCAGAATGGCAAGGACCAAGCCTTTTCTTGTTCCACATTCTATCCTTGGCATCTGCACAGTACTCGTACACAGTCTATAAATATCTGTTGAAAGAGTGAATTCATAAATGGCATGGAGGGACTTAGGCAGAGACAGAAGATAATTCCCAAGGCAGTAATACCAAAGACATTTAGCGTGACAATTTTGATGGGTCGGAGACTCTCAGAGCTCAGAGCTGAGCAGGAACCCTCTACTGACTAATACACCAGGCATGATCAGATGTCTGACAATTTCTACACTGAGTCTTTTTTTCTTCTTCTTCTTGGCAATCCTGAAGGAGGTTCTCTTATGGCCCATATTTCTCATATCAGTCAAGGCCACAGTGAGGCCATGATGTAGAGGCTGGAGTTCCTTCTTGGTGGGAAAAGCAAACTCGGAGAGTGTGGTTTCAGCATTGACTTTTCCACTTCGTAAATTTTTACCAAATGTTTTATTTCCAGTTGTTCTTCCAGCCGTTGCTGTTTAAAGGATACCCGCTCTTTACTTTATTTACGTTCTTCTATTGTTTTCTCGCCCAGAATTCTACTCCATTACAAATGACCCTGGCTTCCCTAGAAGCCTGCCTAGAGGAGAGAGCCTCCTCTGGCCTGCCTAGAGGAGAGAGCTTGTTGCCATGAAAAGATCCAGAAGACTATATAAAACTCACAGGAGAGCAACACAACAGCTGTTGCTGGCGCAATGGGCGGCACTGCATCTGCTGTGGTCTGAACTGTCCCCTCCCTTTAATTAATATGTTGAGACCCTGATGTCTCCCATGCCCGTGTTGGGAGACAGGCCTGTGAGAAAAGTGATGAGGGCCCAAATGAATGGCTGGGTCAAGCGCAGTCTAATAGAATTAGATTCTTCATGAGACAAAGAGACAGACCTCTTTCTTTGGTATACGAGGAAAGAGCACGTGGGTGGACATTTCTGCACCAGGAGAGGCCTCACCTGAGATGGAACAGCCGCCATCTTGGATTTTCACCTTCCAGGAGAGTTCCCTTCTCATGTTAACACCATACCAGTCTGGTATTTGGTTGTGGTCAACTTGAACAGCCTAGTGTTTCTCCAAAGACAACAAATGCTATTCCTGAACCTGGTCAATAGGTTCAGTAGGTCACTGTATTTGAAAAACAGAGGGGGAGGGGAGGGCCTTTGTTGATGAGATTAAGTTAGTATCCCTGAGACAAGAAATTCTGGGTTACTCAGGTGGGCCTAACATATAAGAGAGATAACATCTATATAAGAGAGATAAATCAGGGTTTTGACACCGATTCTCTCTCTCTCTCTCTCTCTCTCTCCCTCTCTCTCAAACACACACACACACACACACACACACACACACACACACACACTTGCACTCATGAGGACTGTATGAAGAGAGAGGCTAAGAGTGAAGTCAAGACCACAAATACCAGAACTGAGAATTGTCACTGGTCACTGAAGCTAGAAGAAGAAAGGAAGGGCTTCTCGCCTAAGCCCCCTGTGGAGCATGGCCCTCAGATGACTAGACTTCAAATTCTCGGGTTCTAGAATGGTGAGAGAGTAAATTCATGCTGACTACTGTGTCAGTGACAAGTTGTGGCAGCACCCCAGGATGCTGCTAAGACTAAAAGAGGTTGCTTTTTTTTTTCAGTTATTCTTTCTTGGTAATTCTTTCTACTCTTGCCAATCACTTAGCTTACATGAGGAGAAGTGAAAGATTTGAGTTTCCTGTACTATGGGCCCTGGGTCCTAACCTTTGTCACCTGTCAATATCACCTTATTTGGAAAAAGAAGTCTCAGCTGACAACAAGTGGTGGCTTTGCTCAGGGGCTTCTGCAGTTCGTAGCTGATGCTTCTTGGAACCTAATAAAATTTAGTAGTTAGGTTTAGGGTTGTGATTATCATTAATTTCCCCCCCCCCCCCATAGCAGGACGACCATCTATATAGCCTCAGGCTATAGAATGAGTTCAAGTCTTAGGGTGACAAATGACAAAAGTGGCCAGTCCTCTCTCGGGGCTGATATGAGGACAGGGGACAGGATAAATTGAGTATACAGACTTGTAGGGTGCAAGTTTTAGTGTAAAGGGTGTGCAGCCAGAAATGTGTTTCCATTAGGAACTGACTTGCTTCATTTAAGGGACATCCTGGTACAGTGACACACACTCTAGTCCTGGCTCTTGAAGGCTGAGACAAAATGACCAAAGTGAGTTCGATGCCAGTACAAGCTACAGAGGGAGATCTTGTCTCTGCAAAACGAAGCAAAACCCAAACAGACCACTGAAACAGAACAAAACCAAGCACCCCAAATAAAAATCATTATTTCCATTTATAGACATCACTTTGGGGCCCATGAGAAGGTTAAGTTTGGTGCTTGCCAGCAAACCTGACGAACCAAGTTTGATTCCCAGAAGTCACCCACAGACTTCCCCATGCATGCTATGGTACACATGTGCCCACATACATGTATGTGCAAGTAAGTAAATCATTGTAATAACTAACTCAATAGCTAAATTTTACTTCATTTAAGTCATGTTTCTTGTAAATAATAGACATCCCAGATAAATTATTCCCAGGCGCTCAGATTTGAGAAGGCAGGAAAATGTGAATTCCACTCAGAATGGTTCCCAGCCGCATCCCTAATATATAACATCTTGGTGCTAAGGAGACGCTTCCATTATGTGAATGTAATTTACATACACAAAATAACTCACTTCCTGATGAGTTTAAGTAATTGAGGTCCCACGGCACATGCCATTCAACATCTTGAAATTTTTAGCATCTCTTTCTCAATACACTTCAATTAAAAAAGAATCCAGTGCCAGCTCCATTGAGCTATAAAGACTGCATTTAAAATTTATAGAATGTTAAGCAAAAATTGTTAATTTATTCAACTAATAACAATGTTGATTTGTATTTATGTCTGCAGTCACCCTGTCAATCTGGCATGTGTTCTGAGTTGGTCCGGCAGCACAGATGCCTTCCCCATGATCGAGGAAAACTTTCTAAACGAAACTCAGGACAAATACAGTGCTCCTCGGAGGGAGCCAGCTGTGGTCCAGGCCATAACCTGTGTCTGTGGGAAGGCAGCATCGAGTTACAGTCATGAGGGATTTGAACTCTTGACCCTAGCCTCATTAGCACCCTGTTCTAGCCAAGTGCGTTAATTGGTCACACATGGGGAAAAGATTTGGTTGAATTAGATTTCTGGTTTTAAAGTGACTGTTTTGATCCAAGAGGAAAACCTTAGACTCATGGC
Source organism: Myodes glareolus (assembly GCF_982192425.1). Taxonomy (NCBI): domain Eukaryota; kingdom Metazoa; phylum Chordata; class Mammalia; order Rodentia; family Cricetidae; genus Myodes; species Myodes glareolus. The sequence goes on along the minus strand of NC_142035.1, from coordinate 9,732,454 downwards.
TCAAATACAGCTTGGTTTGAGACTTGGTACCTTTGGGGTGGTGGGGCTGTGTGTGATTTCTCTTTGGTAGATGAGCAAGGACAGTAGAGCACTTGAGGCAAGACAGGGAAAGGCGTTTTAGGATGGAAGGGTAGAAAGAGGAGTGGAGGAGAAGAGGAAGGACAAGAAAGACAAGAACCAAAGTCTCTTTGAAAATGCAATAATGTAAAAGCCAAATAGAGCGTATGCCCAAACCAACACTGTGTATGCACATTTAAATAAACATTAAAAAAGAACACTGGGAATGGAAGCTTCAGGCAGGCACAACACAGGAGCCAGACTGTAGCCGGAAGCTCTCCTGTGTCCTGCTCAGTCCTGTAGCTGCTTATAAAAAAAATCACTCAGAGGATAATATTAATTATAATTGCTTGGCTGATGGCTCAGGATTATTCCTGGCTAGTTCTTACATTTATATTAACCCATTTCTATTAGTTTATATTTTACCACAAGGCTCATGGCTTGTTAACCTCACATCTTGTGTCTCCAGTGGCTACCGGTGTCTCTTTTGACCTTGCCTTCTTTCTTCCTGCATTGAGTTTTGCTTTCCCACCTAGTTATATTCTGCCCTGCCATAGGCCAAAGCAGCTTTATTCAGCAACCAATAAAAGCAACACATATTCACAGCATAGAGAAGGAAATTCCACATCACCAGACTCTCACTGGGCAGCCTTGGCAACCACTTAGCTATCTTGGTTTCTTCGTCTATGAAGTGGGAACCATTGTGGTTGCTCCCACAGGTGATGTCAGAATAATTTGTCTGACACTTGGAGAATGCTCAGTAGAACTATAAAACTCATAAGTGTGCACACCAACTGTCCAGGTTTGTTTTTATGTCAACTTGACACAACAGAGAGTCACTAGGGAAGCGCGAACCTCACTGAGGTTCACATTGTTTGTGGCCTTGTTTGTGAGGGATTGTCTTGACTGATGTAGGAGGGCTCAGCCCCCTGTGGGCCACCATTTCTAGGCAGCTACATAAGAAACCGAGCTGAGCAAGCAGGAGCCAGCTAGAGAGCAGCATTCCTCCATGCTTTCAGCTTTAATTCATGCTCTGGCTTCTCCAGGTGGTGGGATATGATTTGGAAGAGCCAAGCTGAAAAAAACCCTTTCCTCGCCACAATCTTTTGGGTGTGACATTCATCTTAGCATTGGAAAGTATGAACATGCATACACAAAAGTAAAAATAAGTTGTGAATTGTACATTTTTGGAAAAAAAATTAAGAGACAAGATACTTTGGGATGAAGGTAGTCATGTCACAAGACAGGAGACCATCACCAGTCTTGTCCCCGAATTCATGACTCACCCTAAGAATTCATATATTCACTGATGTGTTGATGGATTTACTCTGGTCACCTCTATCTTTGAAGGCTTGGAAATTACACTGATCCACTGATATGTTTAAAATTGATTCTTTATGTGTTTACCATGTTTTAAATGCCCCTCTGGTCTATCGACCCTGACACATACCCCCTTCATTTGTTGACTCTGTGTTTTCTGGGGTTTGCATCAGTTGCAGACTTTGGGATGTGTTTCCCCCTTTGCAAGCCTCGTGTTTCTTTCTCGCTTTTCTTAAGCTTTTAGCTGGAGCCTTCAGAGCAGCAGGGTCAAGTCATTTAATCCTTAGCTTCAAAAGTTGGTCTTCAGTCAGGCTTAGTGGCGCACACCTTTAACTCAGCACTTGGGAGGCGGAGGCAGGTGGATCTCTGAGTTAGAGGCAGCCTGGTCTACAGAGGACAGGTCTACAGACAGCACTACCCAGTGAGACTCTGTCTTGAAAAAACAAAATTATTCTTCTAAGTTTTCATCCTACCTGTGACTGAATTCAAGCCCTCCGGATTCAGACATTTATTCTGAATGTCTGACTGTTAATGGGGGGATGTTCAGGAGGTGGGCACTCAGGTGACAATCAGGATGAGTCCTCAGGAACGAGGTGAATGCTCCCATCAAAGTGACCTGGAGGGTTTCTTTAACTCTTTTAACAAGAGAACCTGGACACGTGCTCTCACTAAAGCTGCTGAGGCCCTGGATGTCACAGTTTCCAGGATGGTGGGAGATACGTGTTGCTATATAGTAACCCAGCCTGTGGGAATGTGCTGTAGCAACCTGTATGAATAGCAATCTGTATGAATAGTTTAACTGCCACGTTACTAATCTCTAATCACAAACTCCTTGAAAATCATTGACATTTACCTATATAATACCTATTAAGGATAGGTGTTTAAAAGGCAGCTTTTAAAACCTTGAGCCATGGGCTGGGCAAATGTCTCAGTTAGTAAAGTGCTTGCCTTCCAAGCATGTGGATCTGAGCTTGGCTCTTCGTACTGGTGTAAATGCCTGGGTGCAATAGTGTAGACCTACAGTCACAGTACTGGTAAGGCAGAAACGAGGAGCTCTGGCCAGATAGTATAGTGGAGCCAATGATCTCCGGGGTCAGGGAGAGACCCTGTCTCAAAAAGTAAGTTAGAGATAGATTAAGGATACACTTTGACAACCTCTGGTGTCTACATGCGCGCGCGCACACACTCAAACGTACATGCATACAAACACATGCATGTACACACACACATAAACATGCAGATCAACAAACTCATGCATGTGTGACTGAACACACACACGCACGCACACACACACACATACAGATTTGACGTCCCATTTGACCTTGCATTTTTCTGCTTTGTTCTATGATGGCCTAGTTTCTCAGAGGACTTTGAGGAGGGACAGCTGCTGTCACAACCACACACCTCCTCCAGCAGCGTTCAGCTTGCTCTTGGAAGTACACCAGCTTAAAAGCAATAACTACTCAAAATACTGGCAACATGACCTACTTAGCCATAAGGTAGGAGAGAAAGAATATTTCTCATTTTCCATAAATATATACGTCTCCAGATGTACTTGTTCACGGGGAGCCAGAGCTAATAGGATTACAAAACGTTCCAGGAGGTCTCCGGGCCTTAAGTCAGCTGACCTCCCCCAGTGGTTCATCCTCCTCCAGAGCCTGTTTCGTCTTTGAATTTTCACATAGGAAGCAAAGAGTCTGAAACCAGCACTGCACAATAAAGCTTATTCTCTAACATTGAGACCCTACTCCTTTGCAAAGGCCAGCGTGTACAATTGTCAGTTGCTGCGTGTTCGTTAAATGACTGTAACTCCAGGGTGCACAAAGAGCCAGTGATTGCACAAAGGTAAACTTCCTTGTTAGCTTGTCAGTCTACATAGGGACCAGGTGCACAGTACATCCACGACTGATCATGGCACTCTTTCTAAGCCCGTCAATGTGGTCTCTGCTGATGGGTGCTCGATTCCTGAAGGTGTGAAAATTTTCCAGTATGTTCCTTTGGTGTCTCCTGTGGGAGCCTAGATGCTGTCTTATAAGATTAATCCAAAGAGGTGGCCAGTCGTGGACACAAAAGTGCATGAACAGAACAGAAACTGGTCAAGTGCAGAAGAAGAGGCTGACTGTAAAGGGTGTTATTAAAGGGACAGTTGACTGGGAATGCTGGCATGCTGATGCTGGTGAGGCTCTACAGGGGCATCAGAGGAACTTGCTTACATAATTAATCAGGAAAGTGCTTGAGAAAAAAACTATATAGTATCTTAGAACACAAACAAACAACAGTCTCACCTTCCTACCAGAGGAACTCATGGTGGTATCCCGTGATATTGGAAAGCTCCAAAGTTGAAATGTTAGAAGCAGATCCAGGGGCTAGAGAGATGGTTCTGTGGTTAAGAGCACTTCCTGCTCTTGCAGAAGACCCAAGATCAGTTCCCAGCACCCACGTCAGGCAGCTCCCAATCCAGTATCAGAATCTCAGATGCCCTCTTCTGGCCCCCTGGAGTACTGCACCCACAGGCACATTCTCTCTCTCTCTCTCTCTCTCTCTCTCTCTCTCTCTCTCTCTCTTTCTCTCTTTCTCTCTCCCTCCCTCCCTTTCTCCATCTGTCTGTCTGTCTGTCTGTCTGTCTGTCTGTCTCTGTGTGTCTTTCTCTCACACACCTACAATGACTACAATGACATGATGGTAAAGATAAACCTTTTTAAAAAGTAGACCCAAGTTTAGAAATTGGAGACAAGTTACAGGTTTGCCGTGTTGACTGATATGAGAGAAGAATGGACAGGGGTTTTGCCAGGTTTTCCCCCCACAAAGAAATAAGCCTTTAATTTTCAACTTTCCTTCTGTTTTAAAGTATAGTATGCTAAGTATTGATTCTCCTTTTTTTCTATTTCCCCATATATTTATAAAAGTAAACAGTTTTCAAAGCTTCTACTCAAAGTTTAAAATCAAATTTGCTTTTGATTTTAAAGAGAGGAGATATTTGAGAGCTGTACTTTTCACTCAAGCTTCCTATTAACCAGAAATTGCCTGTTGAGAAGCTTAAAAAATATATATGGGACAATATGCTATTTCAATACACGTATACATCATTCAATGTTTAATTGAGTTAGGCGTCTGTATCCTCAGGCATTTATCATTGCTAATGGAGGAAATTTTGAAACTTTGTCTTTATTTTAAAATGTACATTGTTCTTGACAACTTCCCAGGCTATTGGAGGCCCTGGAACCTGTGGCTGGTGTCTGCGTTTGTACCCGTTATTTGATTTTCTCCATCCCTCACTCAATCACAAGCATCTTTAAGGGGCGTGGAGCAGCTGGGAAGTCTACTCCAGGGGAAGGAGACTTTGTGCAGCTGTGGGCCCAGTCGTTTCCTGACTCATCTCTGCTCCGCACAGTGAACACAGCCTGAACAATTGTGCTTATTGAAAATTTGAAAAACAGATCAAGAGAGAAAACTTACATCAGTGTTCCTCAGAGGCTTGTAAGTGTATAATGAATACCTTTGACCCGCAGTCTTTGACTGGCATATGTGTATACAGGATATATATGTGCAGTATACTGTATGTGTATACAGGATATATATGTGCAGTATACTATATGTGTATACAGGTTATATATGTGCAGTATACTGTATGTGTATACAGGTTATATATGTGCCGTATGCTATATGCTGCTATGCTGCTTAGGTGATCTTATTTTCTGATTATTGATAGGTTTTCTTTTGGTTTTCCTGTTGTTTAACTTATCCTTTGACAGTTTCATGCATGTCTATAGAGCAGTTTGGCCACATTCACCATCCTTGTTTGATCCCCTCTGTCTCCCACCAGACCTCTTTTTCTCAATAAAAGAAAAATATATGTCCTTTTCTCATGACCTGTTGAGTTTAATTAGGGTTGCATGTGTGGGCACAAGTGAGGGGTCATTTATGGGAGAACGGGCCATAATCGCCAGGGATTATACCAGCCAAGAACACCAGCCCCTCCCCCAGCAGCTGCCAATGACAATAAGTCTTCAGCTCGGGGTGGGTCCCTGTGATCCTCTCACCCACTCATGCTGGGATGTTGACCAGGCTCAGGCTTTGTGGGAGTAGCCATAGCTGCGAGGTCCATGATGTAATGACTTGCTTTCCATACCTCTTCTGTGATGTCCCCCTGCGTGTGGGTGATACGTATGTTCCGTGACTGACACGTATGTTCTGTTTAGGACTGAGCACTCATGGACACCACAGCACGTTGACCAGTTATGTATCTCTGCGGTAACTGTGGCCCACTGGAGAGAGAAGTTTCTCAAAGGACAATTTCTAGTTAACAGGAGCTGTGAGTGAAAAGGAGAGTTCTCAAGTATCTCTGTTCTTCCCAGTGACACTCCTCTGTTACCAACCTGCCGCACTGGAGAGACACAGTTAACTCACAAGCCTCACAGACGTGTGATTGTTTTACTAAGTTCGTAGTTTATATCATGACTTACTCTTGTGGTGTGTTCCATGGGTTTGGAGAAACGTATCATGTGATATATTTAAGTTATGATGTCGTATCACACAGGATGCTTACAGTTCTAGGAAAATCTTAGTGCCCTGACTGTGAACTCCACCCCCCAAACCCTCTATTTTATTTTTAGATAAATCTCCATGTTAATGTAGAGGGCTTATTATCAATTGTTTGAGTCTGCATCATATTGCATGGATGAAAACATCATGGCTTACTTAAGATTACGAGATTAAGTTTTATAAAACTTTACCACCACCATCATCATCACCACCATTTTTAGCATTTTGTGTTCTTTTCGTACAATCTTAAATGCACAATAATTGGTCTCAAATTTCGAATTGTAGCCATTGTGTTAAATATAACTTGGATTATTGTGCTTTCAGAGAGCCAATAGTTAGAACAATTCACATACTAACGGGTTTTCCTTCCTGAAAAAAAAAATCTCCAGATGTGTTGACAGCAGGTGTTGGCACACGTCAGCGGTAAGCTGGTCCTGATGGCTGCTGTCCCTTTGGAGGGACAGCGTTCACACGCCCCTGAGCATTCGTTGGTTTTCACTACCTCTGCTAAGCCAGTGGTTTTCAAGGAAGGATGAGTCTCCATGTTATTTGATGCTTTGCATTTTTATTGACAGCCCAGGGTTGTTCCAAAGGCATTTCAGATGCGTGGGCAAACGTGTGCAAGCAGCCAGGGCCTGTAACACCGAGCAGCCTGGACTGTGGAGCTGTGTTTGGGTCAAAGATTTTGTTTTTTAAAAAACTTTTTTTATGTTTATTCTTTCTCTCTCTCTCTCTCTCTCTCTCTCTCTCTCTCTCTCTGTGTGTGTGTGTGTGCACATACATGCTTATGTATGTATGTATGTGTGTGTGTTAACAACATGGCTTGTGTATGGAGCTCAGAGGGTAACTTGTAGGAGTCAGTTCTCTCCTTCCACAATGTGGGTTCTGGGTATCAAACTCAAGTCTGAACGCTTGATGGCAAGTGACCTGGATAGCTGAGCTGTTTCAGAAGACACAACTTAAACTTAGCTGTTTATTTAACCATTTCAAAGGCAGATTGGAGTGGGTTTTTCCTGGAGCCATGTGTTGGGGAGTGGTATGGTATTTCTACAGCTGAAGTCTGAAGTGTCTCCTGTGGGCTCACCTTTGGGTACTTGGAACACAGCTTGTGTTGCCATTTTGAAGCTAAGGAAGTCTCTGAAGGGTGGGGCCCAATGGTGGATGGGCCACTAGGGGTGGGCCTTTGAAGGCATTACCTGTCCCTCCCTCTGGGTCTGTCTCTCGCTTCCTGTTCCTCACCATGTGAACAGTTCCTGCTACACACTGCCACTGCCATCGACTGAGACACTCCACAGTGCTTCTCTCACGTAAGCTGAAGCGAACCTTTCCTTCCTTAAGCTGCGATTGCTGGGTATTCAGCCCAGCAGCAAGGAAACTAGGATAATTACCCATAAACCTCTTGCTACCTCTTGTTCTTTACATCTTGTTTGAAGTCCCCACTAGGCAGCAACAACCATGACGTCGAAAGAATTCCGCAGTCTAAGATAATTTTAGCCGCTTGAATGATAGTTTACTGTGAACTCGTTCTATTGCTTTTAAAAGAAATTAGAAAAAAAGTTCAGGTTCATTATATTTTATTTATTTTATAAGCATGCTCATTAGTTGGAATGCATGCATGTTGCACAACATGTGTCCCCAGTGCCTGCAGAGGCCAGAAGAAGGCATCGGCTCCTCTTGAGCTGGAGTTACAGAGGGTTGTGAGCTGCCACGTGGGGCCTGAAACCAGGTCCTCTGAAGTAACAGTCAGTGCTTTTAACCTCTGCACACCTCCGGCCTCCACAACTTCAGTGGCTCCCTGTTTTCTCTATGACACCCCCTGGGTGGCATTTATGGCCACCAGTAGCTCCCCTCACTCTGACGCTAGCTACTTAACACTTATATTGTTCCTGTAATTCAGCGGATCAGCTCCCACCCGCTTTAAATGACCATTTCAAACTGCAATTGCTTCTCTCTTCCTTCAGGAATGCTTTCTCTCCCATGGCTGCCCATAGCTTTTGCTTCTGTCTCTGGTATGGTTTTTGCTAATTTGTCACTTTATTACTGAGGTGACTTGGCCAGTGATTTATTGTCTCTGTAAGACTCTCGCAGTAGCCCCTGGACTTTGTTCAATGGGTAGAATACTTGCAGTTCAAACATGATGAGCTAAGTTCAGATCCAAGCATCCACATAAAAGTCAGGCAGGGTGATTCATGCCTGCAATCCAGGGACTAGGGGTTAGTGACGCAAAGGATCCTGGGGCTTGCCTGCCAGGTAGTCTAGCAATGAGGGCAATTTTGTTTCTACCTAAAGTTTGTGTCAACGCAATGTTCTCCATTTGCGTCTGTATAATGTATATCAGTCTTGTCTGTATCAGAAGTATATCCATGAACATTTGACAGAAGAAACGGAGTCTCTCGTCCCTGTGTCCTGGGACAGAGAGATGGGCAAGTTCTAAGTGAGCAGATTAGAATGTCACATGACTGTAGCATCTCAACAGGGACTCGAAGCAGAACTCAAAATGATGAGCAGGTTTGAAGGACCCGAAAAGACAAGGAACACGGTCAGCCTCATAGATCGTTTATTCTGACAAGAAGTCATGTTCTAGGAAGGGCTCTTCTGGGGACCAGACGACAGGCTGCTTGCCTAGATCTGTTTTCCCACTGCGGTCCTAGCTTCAGAGACATCTCCTTTTGATATATAGGGCTCTGTCCGAGGCCTGGAGCCGATACAGATTAGGAAAAGATGAAATGGGAAAATAAAGAAGCTAAAGAAACCAGAGAACAGGGGATGCTCAAGATGCTGGGGATTTTACTCCTGAGAAGCTTGTTTGCTACTTGTAGCAGTCTGGCAAGTGCAATCTACCTCGGGGTTATGTTCAGCTATGAGAAACAAGCAAGATGGTTTTCTTTTCTCGTGTGTCGCTGACTCCAAAGACGCCTTTCCATGACAGTGCCGTCATGAGGCCACGTGACTGTTCTTTAAAACAGTTTCCTGAGTGTTCCCTTATGGTTGGAAGGTGGTGGTTTCAACACAAATTTCTACATATATATTCAAAGAAAGAAGAAAGGAAGGAAGGAAGGAAGGAAGAAAAGAAGGAAGGAGGAAAGACAGTTTCTAATGCAGACGGCATCTCTTTCTTTCTATGGGGAAGCAGGTGTGTCTCCAGAAGACCACTGGCTGACCCAGCTCGTCTCCTGGCTGACCCAGCTTGTCTCCTGGCACTGTCGCCACGTGTGGCTAGGCTCAGACACCTGACCGATTCGTCTGCTGCTCCAGGGGTCAATGGGTCTTCATCCATCTCTACAGTGGATGTCCAAGAGTCTTCGTTCTTATACAGGACAGTTTGGCTGCACAGCGTCCCTCTCTGTGTTCATCTTTGGCAGCCATTGAACCATCCAGAAGCCTCCCTAAGCAAAGAGCCATCCACAGCAGTATGAGTTGGGTAGTTACCTCCAGCATGAAAAAACAAAAAGCAAAAACCAGATTGAGGCTGGGTGCGAATCTTTCTTCCTCCTCACACCTGAAAGTCAACACATTGTTTTTTGAGTTCTGTAAAATAGCGTAGTGATGTTTAAGCCCCAAATGGTCAAGCAGGCCCATATCAGACCCTCTGTACAGGGACTCGGGGGCCACCACATGAGACCACTTCCTCTAACTCTAGGTTCAAATTGACTGAAGTTCATTTGACCATGCAAACATTGTTGGTGGTCACCTCTACTCACGGGTCAGGGGTTGCTGTCTGAGTCTCTCCTTGCTCCAGCAATGAATGAACCCACATTCATTTAAAGCAGTCTCCCCCTTAGATTGCTGTGACAGGGGCGGTGGGCAGGTTTTGATATGGCTGACTCCCAGATTCCCACCTGCTGGTATTCACACCCTTGTGTAATTTTCTCCCCTTGAGTGGAAGATGGATGGATGTCTTGCCACCAATGAATCAATACAGTAAAAAAAAAAACCAAAATGATAGAATGTCATGAGCAAGATTAGATTATCAAAAGCTGTGGTCCCCCTGCCCCAACTATCACTTGTTTGCTTTGATGAGACCAGCTGTCTTGACATGAAAAACCTCACGTGGCCAAGGCAAACAGTGGCATCCACGCAACAGCCAATGAGAAAGGGAGGATTTCCCTTGAACGAAAGGACTCTCACTTCAGTCGTAGGACCTAGTGAAGCCAAACTTGGGTCTCTGACCCACTGAAAGTGAGAGATAATACAGGTATTTTTTAAGCTTCTGAATTTGGGGAGCAATTTTCTACAGCAGTAGACAATAGAGCAGGCTCTTTCTTCTCTCCAGTAACTAGTGTCTGAGTTGCCTGTGCAGGATTGAGCCAATGGAAGGCTGGCCCTGCTGTACCACTGGTAGAAGGGCGAGAGCTGGTAGAGGGGAAGTTTAGTGTTGGCCGCCTATGAGACAAGCAAGTTCTTAGCTGTTGCTACCGTTTGACTTTCTATGTTCACAAACTTAAAAGAGGCAAACGTTCCTTGTACACACGGAAAGAAACTCTTTTCACCACTAAGTGTTGCACTTTAGGCCTAATGTGTTCAGAATTCTCAACTTCGGACCCTCTATGCAGAAACATTGGAGCCACAGAGTCATACGTCTGCATCTCAATCTATATTCAAGTCTGTTCCGGTCCCTTTGGCCATGCAAGTGTCTGAGACAGTCCTTCCCATGTATGACACCCAGTGAATTGCCCTGGTTTTCTTAAACCAATTTTCCTTTGTCATTTGTACCTCCTAAAGATGTCCATCTGTTCCAAACTGCAGCTAGGGCTGAGGGTCAAAACCTCAAGGGTCCAAGGAGGAACTTAGGCCCAAATTTTCTCTCAAATGACAATTTCATGTGTGTCTGTAGCTTTATAGGAAAGGAGGAGATATGTTTTTAAGTTTGTGAATATAGGTTAAAAAAGTAAATGAGACTAAGTAAGTAAAAAACCACCTTCAATAAAGGAAACATTCTGTAAGCTGAAATATTGTGTGTTTTTGTGATGGCGTGTGTATATCTTCATATAGAAGACGTCACTGTCGTTAGGAAATGTCACGCAAAATAACAAACACACCTTTTTCAATCTGGTTATAAATATGCAGAATGGAGTTTATTTTACGAAAGCGTTGCACGCTTCCAACTGATGATATATCCATAAAATGCTCACTCCGAGATGTCATTAAAGCTGCATTTGTTCATTTCTATTTATTACGGGGGGAAAACAAAATGAAAAAAGTGGATTTGAGTCATATTTCCTGTGAGTTCATCATTTGCTGGCATATAACACTTGTGAATTTTATTCAATTCATTTAAAATGATTTCTAACATGCAGCCAGAAAGTTAAGGGCGTCAAGGAATTCAAAATGATCAGCAGGCATCCAAGATTTCTCAGGAGACAGATTCAGAATCACAACGAAGGGAGGTTTTCCTTAAGAAACCATGGCTCAGAAAAATTACCTCTGATGAACTCGGAAGCTTCCTCGTACATTCAGCTCGTTTGTGTTTTGATGTCTGTGGACTCCAGTGACTTCCGAAGGCTGCTTTTTCCTTCCTAGTTTCCTCACGACTGGGTCCGACGCAGGCCGGGGTCTATGGCTCTCCTCTCAGACACCTTCAGAACATGTTCTTTCTTCTTGTTTATCCCCTAGCTGTGTGGTTACAAAGAAGTCAGCTAGGTGAGCATGCTGGGAGCAGACGTGAATCTTCACCCAGAGTTTGAACAAAACCATTCAGAGGCTGAGCTTGCCCAGATAGATACGCAGAAGAAGTGGATCCTTAAAGAGGAAGAGTCAGCCACATGTAAATCAAAACAGGGTGAGAAAAACCCTTATCTAAGATCAAATAATTCCTCAATTAGCCTAAAGAGCTGAAATTCTGCAAAAATTATTTTATCTACACTGTCTGTCTGAGGGCACTCTGACAGAAGCCAAGTATCTTTAAAAACAAAAAGCAAAACCAAAAAAAGCCTTTTCTTTAAAAAAAATTATTTATTTCACGTGTGTGGATATTTTACCCGCATGTTTGTCTATGAACCATGTGCATGCCTGGTGCTTATCGAAGGCCAGAAGAGGATGTCCAGTCCCTGGTACTGGAGCTATGAATGGCTGAGAGCCACCCGATGGGTGCTGGGAATCCAGCTCCAGCCCTCTGGGAGAGTAACAAATGCTCTTAACCATTGCTCCACCTCTCCAGCCCCTAGAAGTCGGGTATCTTAAGGGGTTCTATAGTTTGAATGTGAAATGCCCCCCAGAGGTTTCTGGTTTGAAACCCATGTCTCCAGTGGAAGGTGCTGTTCTGGAAAGCTATAGACTCTTTAGGTTCTGGATCTAAATGGGTTACTTGGGGGCTCCACTTTTGGGTCTAGTCTTTCTCTCTTGATCTTCTGAGATGCAATCAAGCAACCTTATGTTCCTGCTGCCGGTCCTGCTCCCACCTGCATGTGGTCTCGTGGCGGCAGACAGTACTTTCAAACCTCACCACCCCGAGTGATTTTCATTTGTTTGTTTTTTTGTTTATTTATTTTTATTTTTGGCTGAGAACTTGGTCACAGCGGGTAGGAAAGACAAATAAACACAAACAGAAAACAACCAATACGTAAGGTTAGGGTAGATCTGAGTCATGTTTCATGTGACTTCATCATTGGGTGGCATATCGCACTTGTCGATTTTATTCATATCATTTAGTCTGGTTATTATCGGGTTTTAGTTGAGCTAAAGGAGAAGGCTGAAGACTTCGGACACATTGTGATGAAGCTGTACTCTTCCATCACAGCCGTGAGCACTCCCCACGCCACAGGGTCATGGAGGCTTTGGTGTCGGGCACACAAATCCCTGTTTCTCACACGCCGCTTACGGCTGGTCTTTGGAGATATCAGAAGTTCGAGGCCCGTGTTTCCTAGATTCCTTTAGACCCTGAGTTCAAGGTGGGAATCAGGCCCTCTTTGATAGCTGCTCTTAGGGTTTAGACGGTGGGAGTGGGGCAGAGATGCCTTTTTTGTGACTGATGGCTGATGATCTAGTGTGCACGAGGTGACACCGTGTTCTGGGGTCTGGTTGAATTGCCCGGTGAGAAGCAGTGCCGGTAACAGCACAAGTTGTCACTGAAATGACAGTGCCGTGGTCCCTTTGCAATCTTCCCAACAGTCTGGTAGCCAGCCCCGCAGCCCTGTGGCAAGGCTTCCGTATGTCAACTCTCCTGTTATTTTGCGCCTGTCACATATGTTTCCGGTGCCAGCAGGATGACCAACTTTTGCCTTTTCCCAAGTTTCTCCAAGTTAGTTGAGAGCCTTACTTCCAGGGAAATACTTGAAGACTTACAAGTCCAGGATGACTGATCTGAAGAGCCAGCCCTTGGGGATGAGGCATCCTACCTCCCCGCAAACCTTGTCTGAGGAACCAGCTTGCACTCTTCCATGAGCGGTTTAACCACATTTCCGAAGGTAAGAAAACACCCTGTTCTATTGCCACAAGACAAAGCCGTGAGCTAGCTGGCTGGAGAGTTCCCGCAGATGCTCCCAGAATGTTTGCATCTTCCCATTGGATCCACTAAGGGCTCAGTTACCTCTTCACCCAACACCATTGAACCGAGCCCTGTCTTTAGATTGACTCATCTCTTCTACGGCAAGACGTTAAGCGACAATCTCGAGTGGAGACCCACTCGTTTGAACAAAGGGAGCGTGCCTCACTTAGACCCTTCTTTGATTTATAGCCTGTTCTCTTTTTATAACATGTGGACCCAACAAACGGGAGCTCGCTGCCGAGCTTGAACAATGGAGTTGTTAGTTAACGGAATTAACAGTGTGTTGTCTCACTCTGATGACAGCGGTAAAGCAGGAGACGTGCAGCCGATACAGTCACAACTGAATCGTAATGGATGAGATATTTACAGCAAAGCTGTTCAAACATTGAATAAAATATGGGAAGCGCTAAAGCAGATGTGTTTTTATTCTTCTGAGTTGAAGCTTGTAAGGTAGAAAAGGGGGTTTGAGTAATAATCGCAGGTTCTGATTCACACGCATTAATAAATATTCATACGGCAGCAGCCGGTAAAACTTTCCAGATTCAGAAATGAAGTGAGAAAGCCTGTGCTTGCCTTGCACTGGGCTAAGTTTAGCTTCCCAGACAGACGTGTCAATATCTCCATTAGGGTCTCACGATAGTTCCTTTGATTTGCTGCTACCTTCTGGGTCTTGCTCGTGGAGCTCCCCTTCGTTCTTTTTCCTTTTGTTCCTTTAACGTCCCGGTACTTCTCCGGCTCCAACCGCCAGGAAGTAGAAAGAGATGATGGCCTATTAACACAGACGAGGGCTGTAATTTGGGAAGATGGTGGAGATGGGAGGAAATGAGTGTCCCTCTTTTGAGTTAGGCACAAGTAAATGAGCCTTATGTCCCACCGGAAAGTGCGGTCCCCTCTGCATCCGAGCTAAGGAGGCATGCGTGGTGCCTGCAATGGCGCCGCAAAAACCCAGGGCTGTTTCGCCCTGGGCGCGTCATCGCCCGTGTCTGTTTTCAAAGAGAAGGGGTTTTCTTTTTCCTTTGAGAGCATCAGGGACGGCCATCTACTTTGTCCTGATCAAGGCTAATTTGGGAGCTGTAGTCTGGGGTGTGCAAGTGTAAAGATCTGGGTCCAGGTTGTATTTCTGTGCCTTTCAGAGGCAGCTGTTGGGAAAGGGAGGGGAGGCTTTGTTGTAGAGTTGGCTTGGATTTTCAGAGGGGGAGGGAAGAGTAAAGCAAGGGAGGTGAGTGTGTGCAGGGGCCTGGGTTGCTCTGGCAAAGGGGGGCACAGCCATCCCGGCATGGATGCGCGTTTGGGTGTGGATGGATGTGATGGATGACCATGTGTGCCGCAGCCTGTAGCACAACGGGGCTCTCCGAGGTTGCCATGACACCCTTTGTTCCTCACTCCTCTGCTTTTATTGGCATGTGTATGTACCTTGGCTTGTGTGTGGAACCACAGGGCTTTGTGTTGTGTTTTCATTTTTCCTTCTGCTTTATTAATGCCCATGTCCTTTGTCTCCTCCACATCTCCGCGTCTATTCTCCGCGCTTGCACAGAGTCTGTCATTTGCAGTCCATTCCATGTGTGTGCCCCCCCCCCCCATCCGCGCATCATCTCCATTGGTTCCAAATGAAGCCTTGCTGTTGCCTCCACTCCCCATCCCTGTCTTGGACCTCAGCATCTTTTCTTTTCAATAAATTCCATCCCTACAGACTGGCAGCAAGTCTTTCCTTTTCTTATGCTGCTATGGCAGCTGAAAATCTGAATGTGATGTTCTGGACCCTTGTCTGGGACTTCTAGAATGGGGATGTCAAGGATGGGAGCCTCTGATGGACAGGCCAGGGGACCAGTTAGGGAGGGGGTCTATGGGAGTGTCAACTGACCCTAGGTCTCCTAGTCACAGGGCAGTCATTCTCTGCAGAGCCTGGTCCTGGAGTAAACAGGCTTCCCTGGGAGCGGATGCTCAAACAACCTGCATTAGGTGGGGGTGGGGGCACAAACACAATAGAGATGAACCAGAGAGGGTTATAGCAATGGTGTTATAGTAATAATGTTTAATTTAAGATATTCATGTCCATAATTCCAGTACTCTCAAGACTGAGGCAGGGGTGAGGGGGTAGCCTGGGGTACATAGTGAGTCCCAGGGTGAGACTCTGACTCAAAAACCGTAAACCAAACCCACCAAAGGAAAAAAAAATGCTCACATCAAAATGAACACTTCTTGCACAACTCCAAAGGACATAAGCAGAGTTTTATCTATACTCACAACTGATAGATATTCTTGCAAAAAGGATGTGAACAAAATCCCACCCCACATAACATCCAGGAGAACATAGTACTGGGTTTGTTGGCGGGAGCCCAAGGAGTTGGTTGGTTGGTTTGCCAACTGAATGGAGCTGGCTTTGCTCTGTGAACAAGTAACAAGATTTTTTTTTTGGCCTAAAGAAGGATGGGGGTGCACTATGGGTTTTAGAAGGTGTATATATATGTATGTATGTACATATATATGTATATACATATATATAGTAACTAGTGGAGGAGTTAATTATTATTATGCAATCAGTTTGTTGGAAGGAATATCTGGAAAATGTGTCTTGCTTCTCTCCTTCACATTTCTTTCCCCTTCCTTGGACAGCCTAAATGTTAGCTTTACCATGCAGAACAGCCTGCCACACTTAGCTCAGGTGAAAAGCGAATACTTGCCAGTGACTTTTCTGTCTATATTAAGATTACGCTGGCTCCAGAGCACAGCCAAATATGTTCGAGTGCAGAATGAAGCTGCTCCATGTGCCAGTGATAAACTTCCTCCGAAAATACATGATTTCAAAAAGTGGGCCAGGTAGAGCGATTTGCAAATCGGTGAAAATGAGAAAATCATTACAGCATGGCTTCTTGAGGCAACAGCTCACACTTCACTTTTTTATGAGATTTTTTTTTTAATTCGTGGGGTAACAAAGGTTTTAAGTTGTGGAGAGGTGATAGGCAACCCCAGCAATATGTGCAGAAATAGGGGTGTGTTCACATAACGAAAGCAAATGTCAGATACATTGGATAAATAAATGATCCTCTGTCTGGGACAGACTGAGCTGTAATTTTACTCCAGCTTAAATATTCCTTGTGGCGTACTCCTCCAACCTCATTCTTGAGAATCTTCCTTTATGAATGAAATTTAGTTTGAGAAAATGAAGCATTTGTCTGAGTGGATGACTTACTCAAGATTGCGCAAGGAGTCCAAGTTCCATCTGTGTGGCAGGTTCTAACCTCGTCACCCAGTAACTGGACAGTTTCCCCTCAACTAATGCCCCCTCGTGTGTGCATGTGTGTGCATCCGTTCATGTGACAAGTGCATGTGTGTATTCGTGTGTAGGACACTAGGACAACTTCAGACATTCTTCTTCAGGCATTGCTCTTGTCTCTCTTTTTGGGACAAGGTCTCTCACTGGCCTGAAGTTCAGCAAGGTAGGCCAGGCTGGTTGCCAGTGATCCCCCAGGGATCTGCTCAAATCTGCCTCCCCAGTGCTGGAACTGAAAACACACACTGTACCCAGCATTTCTTTTCCAATGCCCAGACTTTGGGGATTCAACTCAGGTCATTATGCTTGTGAGTCAAGTACCTGACCCACGAGGTATCTCTCCAGCCCTGAGAATTCATTTCTTATCTATGAGCAGCTTTTAAGCTGTGGGCCAAACGTACCAGCACTAGCCACATCCCCTAGAAGCTAACTCAAAGGCTTAATTGAGCCCCTATAGCTGCTCCAAAGCAGTACAGGAACATTAGCACAGCAGGTGCCAGTGGGGACGGGGAGGTAGGGGGGTGCCCCTGGCAGGCAGAGGGGGCGCAGAGGTTTTCCTGACCAGGTTTGCCTGTGCAGATCTGCTTAGTCTGCCAGCATCCACCCCTCAAAACTGGGCCCATGGCTCTCACAAGGAACCCGACAACCTGGCCAATCAGCTCTGAGTCTACACGTTGCCAGGGAAACCAACACAGAGTTGCAAAAACAGAATGATCACAGTGGGGAAAATATAAAATGCGGCCTTTTCATAGTCAGAGGGAGAAAGAGAGAGCACAGGGTGACTGTATGTAGCCAAGAATGACACTGAATTCAGGCAGTGTGCACCACGGGTATGCATGTGTGGCAATGCATAAGAAAAGGAGTGTATGTGTTTGTGTGTGTGTGTGTGTATGTGTGTGTGTGTGAATGTATATGTGTGTGTAAAACTAAAAGTTGTTATGTCAATGTATAAAACTGTCAAACAATAAAAGAATGAAAATAATAAAAAATGTATGCATCAGCCCAGAGTGAACTCAGAGTTGGAGGGGGTTGGCTAACGAGATCCTTTGTGGTAGGCAGGCAGGCAGGCTCAGGGACTATGAGTATGGGCATGCTTTCCTGGTGGCCCTGACTCTGTAGGATGATGCCATGTTCCCATAGCCAACCCACTGGTCCCTACCTTTCCCAGCACGTTGATGCTTCTGCTTCAAGACATCACCCCCGCTCCCCTTGCTTCAGACAGTGCTCACCGTCTGTCTGCAGGCTCGCTGGTCCACCCACTTTGTCCTGTGTCTCTTATCATAGTGCCCTATGGTACTGAGAAATGAGAGCCACAACAGACCGTCTCCCTAGTGAGAGTTCCCACCCAGACTTTTCATTGCGGGCAGGAGGTTATAGCTGTCCCGCCGTGGCTGAGCAGATACTGGCCCATCTGACCCTCCCAAATTCCTTGTCCTAAATGCCACCATCAAGAACTCTCCATTCCACTCCTTGAATATGTCAAGATTATTCACATCTGTCTTCATTCCCTAGGGTTGGGGTAGCAAAGCCACTTGCTAATCTGGCTAAAGTGACAGAGCTGTGTTCCCGCCCAGACCTTGAAGCCAGGTATCTCCATGTGGTCCTCCCTCTGAGGGTCTCAGGGGATCCGATCCATGATCTTCTCTGAACCTCTAGAGATTGAGGGAGTCCCCTAGTGTGCCTTGACTTGGAACATGTCACTCTGGTATGTGTTTTGATAGATTCTTGGGGGTCCTTTTTGTGTCTCTCTGAGATGGTCATTGGCTTATGGAGCATCATAATGGTGTAGGACCTCTTTAATGTTATCCACAAAGCTTCATTTCCAAATTCCAAGTTCATATTCATAGGCCCCTGCAGGCAGCTCTCCCATGCACCTTTGTGGAGGGCACAGTTCAACCACCCTTTTCTGCAAGGGCTGCTGTAGATGGGGTCTGTGAATCTAGAGTTCTGGGCATGGGTAAATTGAGGGCAGGAGGAGTACAGCCTTGGCTGTCTTGGGCTATACTTGTCCCATCCTGTTGCAGAGCTCAGAGATCTATCTCTTCCCAGCAGCACGTGGGTCAAGCTGAGGATGAAAATGTAGCATTGGGATGGGGAGATGGCTCAGTAGGTAAAGCACTTTGCTTGTTGATCAAGTGTGAGGACCTGAGTTTGATCCCTAGAACCAACATAAAAACCCAGATACGGTGACACCAGCCCAGTGTTCCTGTGGTGTCGTGGCAGGTGGAGAGTAGGGAAGCTTTGGAAACTCACAAGAGAGGTAACCTCATTTCAAATAAGGTAAAAATGTGAAAACATTGACTCTTGACGTTGTCTTCTGACCACCACACACACACACACACACACACACACACACACACACACCAGGGCACACATACATCTGTGTTCATGCATGCACCTCTTATACACAAATACATAACTTAAATCTAACACAGTTGAGTCTCTTGTTTTTAGTATAAGAATCATTTTAGGTCTTAATGTTTAACAACAGGGGCTTCTCTTGCAGGGGGCCCAGGTTTAACTTTCAGCACCCACATAACTGCCTATAACCACCCATAACTCCAGTTCCAGGGTATCTGACACCCTCTTCTGACCTCCATGGGCACCTGCACACACAGGGTGCACAGACAGACACATACAGGCAAGCAAGCCTACACGCACCTAGACATAAATAAAAAATCAAAGTTGAAAAAAAGAATTAGCATATGCAGATTTATCCTTTCTGCTTATTTTCAACTTTGGACGGCACAACTGTAGAAAGAGGGCACAGAGAATGCCCTTGTCCCTCACCAGTTAAAGATGGCAAAGCCTCTGCCAACAATGTCCCCACACCTCGTCTGCAGGCCTGCAGCTGAGCCGAGAGAGGAGGTGCATTCTGTGGGAAGGAGATAGGCACATGGGGCTGCCTAGATGAAAGTGAGCACCAGAGAGGCTCGTCAAAACTCCCGGATCTGAGAGGATGGGCCCCTTCCTTTCCAGTTGCTGTGTGCTAGGCCTGGAGGTCCTTTTCTGGGTGCCTGGCCCGTCTTCCTCACTATGCTAGAATAGCCGAGGTTTCTTCTCTCCCCACCTCTGTGCTCTTGCTCTCTGAGGAATCTCTAATGTGTGATAAGCTATCTTGTCAATGCAGCTGGCTCTGGAGATGCTCTTGTTGCCTGAGGCCGCTGGCGCTTGTTCCTGAGCAGATGCGTCAGGGCCCACTGTTACTGCTCCCAGAATCCATGTTCAGCTGCACAAGGCGTCGGAGCTTCTCAGCTGTGCTGTGAGCTCGCCCTAGGCTTACCTCAGTGCTGGATAAACTAGCCACACATGAGAAGCAGATATGTGCAGCCACGCTAATCCTCCTTCTAACAGCTCCTCACCAGCTCCTGGACTTGGTAGTCACATGAATTTCATTGTCACTCTCTGTGACAATCTGAGGTAAGCGCGATGCGTCTGAAGCTCGAGCAAGAAACAGCTCCTACGTGTGGAGAAATCAAACAAGTTGCGAGATAGAGGTCTCAGCCAGGGAGGAGCCCCTACAGTCTAATTCTGGGGTGCAGTGTTAATCGGTGATGCCTATGGATTTATAATCTGTCAGAGGTCCTATGGGCCAGCTTTTCTGGCTGCGACTGTCCTGTCTCAGCACCTCATATCAAGTATTGCCGGGTGCTGGAGGCAGAATTTTAAGTGATCCTTGGTGACCTCACCTTTATTTAATTCCGTCCCCCTTGGTTGCGGGAGGAGTTTGTGACCATCGTGAGATATGACCCTATTGTTGGGAGCTGTGAACCTCCCAGATCCTGAATTTCTGGTAAATAGCTTGTAATGCTTGCAGCTGCTCTGAGCACAAGACCCTCAGGAGTTCCTGATGGCAGGGAAGTGGTTTCTGGTAGGTTTGGCTGGGGTGTGACTATCAGTTAAGGATCCCTATATAAGTGGTTCTGGTACACAATAAAGGGGGCATTCTGGTATCAAGGATGACCTGTGTCTCTGTCTGTATGTCTTTGTGTTTCAATCTCCAGCCCCTTGCCCGGCTCACAAACTATATGGTAGCGCATAGAGCGCAGACAGGCGTGGTGCATTATACCCTCTATGAATAAAAGGATCTTGCCACTGTGACTGTTTTAAGCTGTTGGCTGACTTGTAGCTGGGGTGATTATTGGTGGTGGGTGGGCCAGACCTGGTAGGTGGTCCCTTAAGAGAAACAGGGCCATTTCTGGAGAGAGTCCCAAAGAATACGAGGGATAATTCTCTGCTCTGTGGTGGGGCCACATGGAAAGAGATGTGCACAGTGTCATGAGTCATGAGCAGTCCAGGACAGAGACCAGAAAGAAAAGGGGCATTCAGTTCTTCAGTCTCAAGGGCGTGACTTCCTGCCTGAAGGAACTTGAAGATGACTCTATCCCTGGTCCTCACATGTAAACACTGGCCACGTCCAGTAAGATTGAAAGGAGAGGATCCCCCCAGGGAAGAGGCCATGCCTGGACCTGTTAGCCTACAGCCAGCGAATGGGCACTGTGCCAGGATGCTGAGCTATTGGCCACCTGAAAAACAAACATAGAAAACTGACAGGTATTCTCGGATGTGCCCACGCTAACCTATCGACTCACCCAAGTGCCATGAAAAGGTTTGTCTACTTCCAAAATGTCATCTCCTGGGTCCGGAAGATGGCTCAGTAGGCTTGCCTTATAAGCATGGGGACCTGAGTTCAACCCCTATAACCAAACCACATTAAAAACTTTGCAAGGCATAGTAGTATGCATTTGTAATGCCGGCTAGGGAGGAGGAGAAAGTGGGTCCCTGGGGTTCACAGGCCAGCTAGTCTAGCTACTTGATAAGTCTGGAGTCAGAGAGAGACCCTGTCTGAAGAAGAATGTGGGTACCTGAAAAAGTACACCTAACCCCGTCTTCTTGGAGGAAGTTCACCAGTGTCCCTGAGGCTGGGTCTCCCTCCACATTCTGTCTTCCATGTGTTCCCAGGCGCTGTGGTCTGCTTCCCCTACACAGGCTCATCAGCAATGGAGTCATGTGACTGTGGACAACTCTCGGAAACCCTGAGCCAATGTAAATCTTGCCTTCAAACTAGTTTGTCTCCGAAATGAAAATTCTGGCCAGCACAGTGGCCTTTCGCACATAGTTCTCCACGTCTGGTTCTGGAGGCTCCCTGCTTCACACGCCATTCCTACCGACCCCCCCCCCCCACACACACACACTTTCTGCTCCTTTCTGAGCCCACCCTTCTGAACCAAACCGGCTTGAATGTAGTTTTCTGTTGACTTCCCCAGGACGATGCTGACCATCAGGTGTTCTGCTGAGATCTTTTGTGGGATCCCCTGAGACTATGAATAGGAAAAGAAGATGACCAGCTTCCTGCTTCAGCTTGCTCTTTTAGCAAAGAGCTTTGGATTTGGTCCCCTCTCCCTCAGTTGCTCAGAATTGCCTTTGTTGTTACTGGGCCTTGAGGAGCAGTCCTCAACCCGGGGCATAATTCCCTTGTGGGTCTAACACCCCTTTCACGGGGCCACCTAAGACCATCGATAAACACAAATATTTACATTGCAATTCAGAACAGTAGCAAAATTATAGTTATGAAGTGGCAACAAAAATAATTTAATGGTTGGCGGTCACCACAGCATGAGGACCTGTATTCAAGGGTCTCAGCATTAGGAAGGTTGAGAACCGCTGATTTAGTGGGTGAAGTGACAGGGAAGGGGCTCTTTGCCAGGGGAAGCATGTTGGGAAATTTTTCTGAGGGCGTCCCACTCAGAAGTATTTTATTTTGAAGCAAGCTCAGGTTCAAACCCCTGAAAATAGGTTCTGATGTGACGACAGAGCAATTTTTAAAGATTTGTTCATGTCTCTGTTGAAACCGAATTTCCCTCTGAATTCCATTTTCCTGTAGATTATTTTTGAGACCTTCTGGAAAGGGAAGGTGTATTCTGTTCAGATAGGGAGCGCTTCTATTTTGCACACTGACATGCATTTTAACAAGGAAAAGGTCATGGACCGGGGTGGTTTCTGCTTGTTGGCGTGACATCCGACATTTACCTGAGCCTTCTCGATACTCCGAGGTTTGAAATAATTTAGTGAAATAATTGTCATGATTGATTTTTTATATTTTCTTTTTGGACCGAGCATTCACCTTTGTTCCTCTTGGGCTGGGTAGCTTTCCGAAGCAGAAATTTTCCTTTGATGGGTATCCACTTCTGAAGTTCTGGGTGAATGGCAAACTTTGATTAAATCATGGACTCTTTTATGATCCCTTGGCAGCAGCTGGTGAACTCAATTGCTGCTGACATATCCCTTGACCAACATCTGTTCTTCGAGTGACTTTAGTACAGCAGGAAAGTAAAGCAGCTGTGATGTTCTCGGTATGATATTCTTCCTCATAAATTCTGGATCTCAGGGCTTCTGGCGGACCCTATAGAGGACACTCACGTGCATTGCCATCGCAATAGTGGACACGCGGCTTGGCTGGCCAGTGGGATGATCAGACTTTTGACAAAGGAGAGGCAAGACATAGAGTAGCGGTTAGTGTTAACTGTGGACTTGACACAACCTAGAGTCCTTTGCGAGGAGAGTCTCAATGAGGGTTTGTCTGTACTAGATTGACCTGTGGGCATGTCTTTAGAAGTTGTTTAATTAGGTGATGTAGGATGATATAGCCCGCTGTGGGCAGCACCATTCCCTACGTAAGGCATCCTGAACTGTACAAAGAAATTGAGTCGCGCATAGGCATCAGCCTGCATGCATTAGTTTTTCTCTGCTCTTGACTGTGGATGTGATGGGCTGTTTGAAGGTCCTTCCTTGATTCCCTGCAATAATGGACCATAACCTGGAGCTGTAAGCTGAAATAACTTCCCTCCCCAAATTTTTGGGTCAGTGAATTAATTTTATCAGAGAAACATAAAATGAAACTAGAATAACCAGGACGTATCGTATTTACAACAGTTTCTTTCAGTCCTGGTGAGAAAAGAGGGGTGTTCTGAAAGAAAGGAGCAGATTTGTAACCTGAAGCTCTGGAAGCCCACTTCAGAGAACACATCACAGCAAATAGAGCCATGGCCTCCTAATAACCGGTGATATGCCCTGTTACCATGGCAAAGGACCGTTGTGGGAATGAAGATCTGAAGAAGACGAGGCTGTCTGGGTGGGTCAAGACAATCAGAAGGGTCTTTAAAAGACAGAGAGAAGTGGTCCAAGGAAGCAAGGAAGCACGGATGAAAGCAGGGGTGATGTGTTTTGAGAGTTGGGTGACAGGCTAGGAGTCAGAAATGCTGGTGACCATAGAGTCTATCAAAAAGACACATATTCCCCAGAGCTTTCAAGAGAAACACAATCATTAAAGATTTATTCCTTTTTATTTATGTGTGTTTGTATTTGTGCATATGGGTAGGAGTGCCCAAGAGGCCAGGAAGAGTCACCAGAATCCCCGGAGCTGGAGTCCCAGGCAGTTACAGCCCTCCCCACCTGAGTGCTGGGAACTGAAATCAGGTCCTCTGAAGAGAACAGGAAATGCTTTTGGGTCACTGAGCCAAGGCTCCAGTCCTGAGAAAGTTGTTATTGACAACTTTGTGTGTGTGTGTGTCTGTGAGGTCTGTAAGTGTACTGCGTGTGCATATTTGCACGGGTGCAGATGTGTGCCTGTGAGATCTGTAAGTGCGTGTATGTGCATGTTTGCACAGGTGCAGGTGTGTGCCTGTGAAATATGCATGTGTGTGCACATTTGTGTGTGTGCATGTGTGTGAGGTCTGCAAGTGTGCATGTGTGTGCACGTTTGCACAGGTACAGGTGTGTGTTGGTGAGATCTGTAAGTGTACATGTGTGTGCACTCTTGCGTGGATGCAGGCAAGCATGCAGGCGTATATAGAACAATCACAGGTATTGTCTTCAATCTTGTACCACCTTGTTCTTTAAGAGAGGGCCTCTCATTGACCTGGGTCCTGCTGAATAGGCTTGGATGGCAAGTGAGAGAGCTCCATGGATCTGCCTATCTCTGACTCTGAGATTTCAGGCATGGGCCACCATGCCCGGCTTTCTTCACGGGGGTTCTGGGACTTGAACTCAGGTCCTTAGGTTTGTATGGCAAGGTCTTTGCAGATTGAGCTGTCTACCCAATCCTGGTTAACAATTTTTTCTCAGTCCCAGAAGACTTACTTTGCATTGTGACCTCAGGGACCGTGCAGTGATTAAGCTGCGTGGCTTTAAGCCTCTGAGAAAGCAGTGATTAGCTGCAGTAGCAAGAGGCAGCTAATGACAAACTGATGTGGAGGGGGCGGGACGGAGTCAGAATAGTGGAGCAGAAAGATGGCAGCCTTGCCTCCCTGGTGACAGTCTGGCCACTGTCAGCTGTCACCTTGGTACTGAATGTGCTTCTTCTGATCTTAGTCCATGCTAGAGAGAAATCAATTTAATTTTTATAGAAGCTCTCTTATTTGGGGATTTGGTGTTACATGTGGTAGTTCTGGATTTTCTTGAATTTGGTTATTTGTTGATTTGGTATCCATTACTTTCAGGGCTAGACTGAGGATAGATGCTTCTATTGTGGCTGACACCTCACAGCACCCCCCCATCCAACTTTTGCACACCAAGTCAGTGTTTCCCCTATGCTAAGTCAGTCCAAGGCTGGGACCAGACAGCTAGGGCAGTTTCTATGCACCAGAGCCCACTAGGATCATTCAAATCAGTCATTCCTCTGGTGGTACCTTGACCGTCTTTGCCTTCCCAGTGGAAATCCCACAGAGGCTGAGGTCTGCCTCTTCCCCTTGCTCATTTCAGCATCCCGGATAGCCTGGTGCCTCTCGAAGCCATTGTGCAGGACACGCCTGTGGTTTCCAGAGAGTGGAGAGCCGCATTAGACTTCTCTCTTGGTGGTGTTGACCTTACTGTGTCATAATTCAGTGACCTTATAAATGAAGGCCTGGCACAAATCAGCCGCTGGCCCAGATTCTAAGCCATGAAGGGTGATAAACGGCAGCAGAGCAAACGAGAAAAAGAAAGCCAAGCAAAGGAGAGCATAACTTCAGGATCCGAGAGTCATCTGAAGAAGTGGCAGTGGCCCCTACCTCTAAAAGTGGGGCCAGGATATTGTTTTCCTGTGTTTGGTGCTATTTAGCTCAAATCAGACTTTTGAAGGGTAAAGAGCGGGGCCCGCCCAAGCATTTAGGGCATGAGGCACTGGCGGGGGTGGGGGGAGGAGAGCAGGTGTGGAGACTGGGGAGCTAGACAAATTAGAAGGCCAGGTGGTGGGAGCATGCGGAAGCTCTGAGAGAGACTGAGAAGGTCAGGTGGTACCCGACGAAGGAAAGGACTCTGGCTTTGCATCTCAGGAGGTTTGTAAGTGGACGTTGTTGGCCCTAATGTGCAAGCAAAAGAGATCACTTCGGATATTGCTATCTTAAGCAGGCCTGCCATATGGCATGGTCCCATTCTGTCATGCCGACTTTCAAGGGTCCCTCCTGGGGTCTTAAAAATCATATTATAGCTGACTGCTAACGTGCACAAGAGTTGAGCTCTGGGACACCAGAGCCACACTGCTTGTCTGTCTCTGTGTGGTTTTTGCATCAGATCGGCCCTTTCTGTGAAGCTGAGAACTACAGGTACTTGGGGGTATTTTATGGATCAATGAAATAGTAATGAAGTTGGAGGTGCTTTAAGTTTATATATAAAGCTGGGTCATCTAGAGGTCAGACACTATTGCAGAAACGCAACGGCAATGAATATCTTTGATAAATTTGGTTTTTAAGCCCTAACCCACGTCCTGATGATTTTACATATTATGAACTATAGATCCACAGTTTCTTGAATGTTAATTCTGGGGGAAAAATAAAACACCCTGAAACCCAATGGTGTGTTTTCAGGTTTTTATCATTCATGTGATGGCCAAGATTAAATTAAACTGATAAACACACATACCCAAGTATGCATCAACATACACATTTATCTTTATTTATCCTGCTGAATAGAAGTGATCATATGTCTCTGCATAAATATTGGGATTGATGACACAAATCTGCACCATCATCTTTGGGATGGTTACATAATGTACACAAATCAAATTACCTAAGGTCCAAGGGAGATTTGAGTTCAGTAATGCATCTGAGTAACAGGATTCTAGATAGAAGATCATGAATTGCTGTATCATGAGAACACGTGACCCTGGTGGGTCTAGTCACAGCTGATGCATCTACACGCAACTGCTAAATCTTAAGACTCCGAGAACATCGTGGAAGAATGGATAGAAATTGCAAGGACCAGAGGACAAGGATGTCTGCAGGAAGATACCGTCTTCTGCATGTGACAGGGAAGCTGCACCCAAGAAATCTCAACAGTGTGGTGACCTAGACAAGGCTTGCCCAATGACAACAAGAGCTGACATGCCAACCTAGATGGGAGAAAACTTGCAGGGTCGCATCCCTAGGTGAAGAGCTACAGGCAATGAATGGATGCTGAGAGAGGAAGAGGGAGTATTCTATAGGAGTGAGCACCGTGATAGGTTGTTCAATCCCAAGTGGTCACCCCTGAATACACACACACACACACACACACACACACACACACACACACACTGCTAAATGATTCACCAGGTGGTTTTATTTATGTATTCATAGGTACATACATGTGACAAGAATGTTGAAGATAATGTCATGAATTTGAGTGGGAGTGGGGAGGACACAGGAGGAGCTGGAGGAGTAGGAAGGGAGAAAATGATGTGACTAGTGTACTTGGGTGTGAAATTCTTCAAAACCATTTCAAAAGTTAAAAAAAAATGAGCCGCAGTAATCATACATAATCATTTCAGGCATGCACCGGAATTGTAATGGACAACATTAGAAAGAAGGCACACATTTTCAGAACCCAGAAAAACTACAAAAAAAAAAAACCCCAAAAAAACACTAGTATCACACCCTTCTGCTGACCTGATGATTTCACCAGTGTAAGGAATTTGACCCTTATAAACTCTAAGTGGTCAGAGACTGGGATGGGTTTGTCCCTGTCCTCGTACCTGTAACAGAGCCTGGCAAGCAGTGGGAAATGTAAGCATTAAATCAGTCCAGGAAGCCGTGGACCAGATGCCGGGAAGCCACCCGAATGCTGGGCTGGCGGAATGGATTCCAGCTCTGCTAGCATCCCTCATGGCTTTGTTTCTCCTTCTGTATTGCTGCCTTGCTGAAACAGACAGCGAGGTCCTCTCTAGATAATCGAAGGCTCTGGGAGAAGGAAGGATGGAGAGGGCTGTAAAGAGTTTTTGTTTCCGTTGGATAAAGCTTAGTGATCTGTGTAAACAGCCAAGAGCCTTGTTTCTCGATAAAAGACTCTAATCAGTTCTAATCCAAGAGCATCGTTGGCACTGAGAGATTGTAAAGGCAAAATATTCACTTTGAAAAATGAAACCTATTCAATTCAGGGCATTGTAATTTCCCATTGTGAGGCTGTGGTACCGGCGATTAAATTCTATTGTGTGTCTGCAGCTCTCCTTAACGGCGATGTTTGCTATTATTAACTGATATTCTAAGAACATCCGCTCTCCATAGTGAAGTGCTGCTTGGCTCCTTATGCAAGATAATTTGCATATGTCTTGAGTTTGCCCTTCATGGTCTCTCTCCCTCATTCTCCGTACTGTGTGTAGCTGGGATCCTACCCATAGGCTCTGCCTCCTGATGCACTCCTGGTGCACACTCAGTTGTCTGGCCACCGTTGTTCACATCTGGATAGCTCTGGAACCTTCTGCATGGGTCTATCTGCTAGCTGTTTTCCATTTGGCAGGAAAAATGCTTTGAAAATAAAGTGTCTTAGGTTGTGTGCCCCAGAAGCAGAACCCAAGGGGAGAATTTTCGTCAAAACACAGGTCCAGTGGACCCTGCATGTGAAATCTGTGGGGCTGGAAGGGTTCTGAGTTCAGAGTTTGTTAGTTTGTGGGTGCTTCCCCCATATTTTGGAATATTTATACAGGTTTTGCCAATTGAGTATTTCTAACCCCAAAACATAGCACCCTCTGAATTTTGAAATGTTTAAGTCTCAAATTGACATCTATGAAATGTGATCATGTTCTGTGACTTGTCCTGGGGAGACCCGAAAAAGTCCCTGCTGGAGCACAAACCACCTAAGAAAGCTACCATTACAGTGTAGTTTGACGAGCCAGTGGGTTCAGATAGAAGCACTCACAGGAACATGGGTAAGGGGTCATTCAGAGGAACAGGGGTGGGGAGTCACTCACAAGAGCAGGGGTGAAAGATCACTCAGAAGAGCAGGGGTGAAGGGTCACTCAAAAGAGCAGGGCTGGGGGTTACTCATAGGGAAACTACACCACTAAAGAAGACTTCCCCCATCCCAGTAACTCCCCTACTGTACAAGCGATTTTAGCGGGCTCAGTCTATGAAGGCTTCACATCGCCCTTCACAACTACTCTGACCTCATGCTAGTAGGGGCCAGGCCATGTCATGCCTAGAGGTACAGTCCTATCATGGAAGTGTTTTTGATTTCAAAATTTTAGAAGGGAGATCTTAGTCTGTAACTGAGCAGTGCTCCCAGAAAAGATCAGGAAAGCAAGGAAGCAGGACCAGGAAGGAAAAGTTAAGCACACAGGAAGTACCACCATAGATGGGAAAGGTAACATGGGCTCAGGTCTACAGGGCAGTCTGAGACTATTAGCCAATCTGGAGCAAGGGCTCTGATTATTTCTGCTCCTGGGGACCAACAGCCATTTGTAAGGGCTTCAGCCAGGCTCACTAATTCCCTCATGGCTCATGTTCTGACAATGCAGACAGAAGGGGATTCTACAGGGAGCCCAGGACATGAGTGTAATTACAGCCATCATGTAAGGACACTGAAGCACAGGGTGGCTAAGTGGGCTTGCCTAAGACCACATCATCCGGAGAAACAAAGAGTGAATGTGATGGGGGTGAGAAATTCTTCTGTGCAGTCTGGCCTCTTGTCCATAACTTCAGAAGATGCTCCTGTGTGTCACAAAGGGCAGGGCCAACAAAGTCACATCCATAAACTGTAGACTTATCACTTCCCAGTGTCAAAATCATGAATGTCAAAGAATAAGAATGACCTAGGAATGGTTTGGGACAGAAGAGGGGAAAAGGGTGCGTGTGTGTCAGGGAGGCCCAGGCATTAAGTTGGCAAGCTATGGTACTTTACAGAAATAGTTTAAGGACAGGAGTTACATGAGTTCTGTCCTCAAATGGGAATTATAGCCTAGTAAGCAGAAAAAAAATAAAAACAGATGATGAAAAATGGGGAGGCTATCATGAATCATCAGAGATGGAGCTGAGGGGGAGACTCAGAAAAAAGTTTGAAGTTAAACCTACCAGGACAGTGGACAGTTTGGCTAAGAGAGAAGGGGAAATAGAAATTGATGATGGTCCCTAAGGGTTGTACTTGAATGAGCCAATGGTTATAGGTGTAACAGAACTGAGGAGACCCTGAAGCAATGCCAGGAGTAGGGCAGGAAGGACTGTGATAGGTTGGGTCGCTCACTGGGGCTAGAGGAACACATGTTGGTAATGGGTGGTAACTTCTGATGCCTCAACACACTGGTCAATAGCTGTGTCCTTTTCCGTGTACCACAGAGCTGAAGTCGTGTGGTTACAGCATAATGTTGGCCGTCTGTCCACAGCACTGATTACATGTGCACTTAGATGCCTTACTGTAGGGAGAATAACTTCTGATTTTATCAACTCAGCCCTATATGAAGGACCAGTTCAAGGCTGTACATCAGGAAACAAATGTCCATATTCAGTTCTGGATACAGACGCATCTCCCATTTGGCATCAATCAGAAAGAGGCAAACTTCCCCAGGTAAAGAAGAGCTGAAGAAAAATACAAAAGTCTAAATGTTCCGCATCACACGAGAGAAAGAGTTAGAACGTCACCAAAGTGAAGGGAAATCAATGGGGCGACTTTGGAGACCCCTTTCAATCTGCTGTTGACATTGTTTTCTCGTAGTAATTTTCTCACAGTGTTAACAGTATTGAGTTTGCCTATTGATTCTATTATTTTTGACCTTGCATTAGTGTGGTCTAATCTTACATGCCATAAAATTTCCTTTCACAGCTAAAATTATTGTATGGCTCTAGAGGAAACTTCCAATCAGGTCGGGTACCCCTCCCCCTTAGGATTTTGATGGGCGTATAAACGGCTATAATGAGTTGTGTTGACTTCCAATACACTTTCAAGTTGTTTGCAATTTATTAAATGCTTGAAACGAGGTCATCATATAAACGATCAACTGTATTGATGGAAGCACTCGAGCCATGATGGATTGAAGGCCACTGACAAGCCAACCAGATTGGCCAACTTGAATTTGAGTCAATAGCATAAATATATATTTGGCTCCCAAATCGAAGCCAACTTCACATTCGTTATTCTGAAAACCCTGTTAAATAAATACATCCAAAGCGTCCCGGTGGAAAACATGTTCTACTCACCCAGTAACTCCCACAGCTAGACCCTTCCTGCAAAGTCAATAATCCAAGCTGAATGAGTTCAGGAAAATGGGAGGTATTTGATGAGAGCCCAAAAGCTCTTGAATAATTTTTTAAGAAAAGAATAGATTTATTGTTGGCTTTCAGAGGAAGGGGATTTGGCAGCTAGCCTCTCCAAGGCCTTAGGAAGTGTAGTCACAACACACCATTAGCGACTCTTCCATCCTCCACCCTAGTCCTCCAATGTATCTCTGTAGGAGGTCAAACCACCTGTACAGTAAACCTCCCATCCGGCCTTTGATGAAGCCTTGGCTCAGTCTGTAGGCAAAGACATCTTGGGATTTACTGGCATCTCACTAATGGGTTTGCCCACAAACACTTAGAAAAGTATTGCTAGAAGAGTTAATTTGCCTCTTAATGATTTAATTATATGCTACCGCTCTGCTGTAGATGAATAACAATGCTCCTCTCATCCCTGCTGCTGGAGGCTGCTGAGTTTGGAGACTTTAGGAAAAGCCTGTCATTGGCTTTTCTCTGAGAGAGAAGAATTGAGTCACAGGGGGCTGAAAGGAACATTTCATAGCCCCTAATAGCTACCCCCCCCCTCGTTTGTAATGGAGTTAGGGGGCTCCGTCAAGCTGACACTGATGGAAAGTATGAATGGGCCGGGATTTATTTTTGCATTGTCTTGGTTGAGCCAAGAAGTGATTTTAGTCTTCTGTTTCATGTCGAGTTCAGTGGGGTCTCCTGGTGGCACAGTGCGGAGACAGAAGGTGGCACAGGGGCTCTGGAGGGAAACCACTGAGTAAAGCGCTCGCTGGGAGAGCTTGAGGACCTGAATTTAGATCCCCTGCACCCATGCAAAGGCCAGGCATGTCAGTGTATGCACTGAGGAGACAGGATTGCTGGGACTTGATAGCCTGCTAGTATCCCCAAGAGGTGACCTCTAGGATCAGTAAGAGACCATCTTCCAGAAAACTAAGGTGGGACACTGTAGACGGAAGTCTACACCTGGTCCCACAGCTTTCAGTCCCAAAGAAACATATAGAGGCTTATATTAATTGTAAACTGTTTGGTCTATTAGTTCAGGCTTTCTATTAACTAGCTCTTACAACTTAAATTAACACATAATTCTTATCTGTGTTTAGCCATGCAGCTTGGTACCTTACTCAGTGAAGTATTCTTTTCTTGCTTTCTTTGCATCTGACTGGTGACTGCAGACTGAGCCTTTCCTCTTCCCAGAATTCTCCTAGTCTGGTTGCCCTGCCTATATGCACCCTGCCTAGCTACTGGCCAATCAACATTGTATTAAGCCAATAGGACACCAGTAGAGGGAGGAAACCTGGTGCTTACCTCTGGTGCCTATTTGCATATGTGCACATATAAGCATGTACCTGCAAACATACCAACACATACAAACATGCACACATGCACACACACACACACACACACAGACATACAGACACACACATACACACACACACAAAGTGCACAGGTTAGGAATACAATGGAATCTTTGTACACTTAGTCTCGACTTCTCTCTCTCTCTCTCTCTCTCTCTCTCTCTCTCTCTCTCTCTCTTTAGTATCTGAGTCTAAGCTCACTTTTCTGTGTTTTAAAAGGCCTGAGCTCTTGGTCCTCTGGATGCTTTTGGTCTTTTGGTCTCTCTCTGCTTTGCTCTCTGGGGGCAGATTCTATAGCAAGATGGAGAAGGCTCAAGTATTTGTTGGAATCAGCTCTAACAAGAAAAAAGTGGGAGATGGCAAAACTGGGCAGAGGTGGGACCCGAAACAGCGTGCAGCCAGACAGAGCGTTGGCCTCTCGGGAAGCACAGCAGTTGACCTTGCCCAGAGGTCCTATACAGGATAGACCAGCTGGCCTTTATTCCCCTCTCTGCTCTGTCTCCAGAATGGCGTCACATGGGTTCAGTGGGCACTTCAGAGCTGGAGGTCAGTACTGACCACATGCCTCACGGTGGACAGTGAGGAGAGATCTGATAGGCAAGGCCTCTGCATTCACTGGGCCCTGTGTTCATACAGTGATAGAAACACTAGTCAGGGCCAAGCGGAGGACCCAGCTGGTAAAGTGCTTTCTTTACAAGCACATGGATGGGAATTGCATCCTAGATCTCTTAACTTTTAAAAAACCTGGGTGGGTAGGTAGGGTTAGAAAGATGGCTCAGTGGATAAGATCTCTGGTGCTATTCCAGAGGACCTGGTTCGGTTCCCAGCACCCACATGGTGGCACACAGCCATCTGTAACTCTAGTTCCAGATAATCCAATGCTCTCTTCTGGTTTCTGTGGATACCAGGCATGCGTGTGATATATAGACATACATGCAGGCAAAGCACACATACACATAAAATAAAATTTAAAAAGGTGAAAAAAATGCCTGTGTTTGATGGTGGTGCATGCTTGTAATCTCAAGACAGGGAAGTGGGACTTCCTGCCAGCCAGGCCAGCCTAGCCTACATGCTGAGTTACAGGCCAATGTAGGACCTGAACCAACCAAACAAACAAACAAAAAGAAACAAAACCCAAGGTGAACAGTGACTGAGAAATGACAACAGAGATTGACTTCTGGTTTCCACATGCACATACATGCATATATATGCACATACATGCACATGTACACCTACCCCACCCCCAAACATTAATCACAAAAGGGAGCTCCACAAGGGAGAATAAAGACCTGGAGTGGATTCCCTAACTAGATCTCTAACTAGTCAGGGTATTGGAAGAAGTGAGCAGAATGTGAGGATCCAATCCAGAAGATGGGGATATTGGGATCCTTTTATTGAATCCTAGTGAGGGCTGGGGATAATTTTCTGTAAAGGGGGCATTTTCATGCACCTCTGTCTGGCTAATTAGCTATCTCCCTACCACCTACGATGCAGATCTCTGGAGAAAACCCCTGTCCTGACTACCTAGCTGTCTCCCTATCACCCATCATGCAGATATTCCTATTGATGTGGGACTCCCCTCTGTATGCTGTGAATATGTTTTATTACCATTAGTTAATAAAGAAGCTGCTTTGGGTCTATGGCAGTGCAGAATAGAGCAAGGTGGGAATTCCAAGCAGAGATAGAAGAGAAAAGAAGGCAGAGTCAGGGAGATGCCGTGTAGCCACCAGAGTAGACAGACACCAGACAGAATCTTACCAGTAGGCCTTAGCCATGTGGCAATACACAGATGAATAGAAATGGGTTAATTTAAAATATAAGAGTTAGCCAGGAACATGCCCAAGCTATTAGCCAAACAGTATTGTAATTGATACAGCTTCTGTGTGGTTGTTCCAAGTCTGGGAGGGTGGGGAATGAAAGAGCAGCTTCCATGTACAAATTAGCACCCAATGTGGGCTGACTACATCCACAGAAACCTGAGAGAGCTAGAAAAGGAATTCTAGACACACACACACACACACACACACACACACACACACACACACACACACAAGCAGAGGTAAGCACAGCTTCATGGTAACAGCATTTTCTTAGGTGGGCTCTGTTGCTAGAAGCAAGCAGAGTCACTACTCCTTTAAGAGAGGTCATCCTGACTCAGCATTGGCAGTGAGGGCTTCCTGGTTCATACTAGTTGCACAAATAGACCTCTGGAGAAAACCCCTGTCCTGCCTCCCCCCTACCCACCATGCAGAACTCTGCTTTCAGTTGTTAAGCACCTACTTTCTTTCCTGTGCACCCCAAAGTTCTCTACACATCCCATGCACCACAAATGGATTTTCTGTGTTCTTAACTATAAGATTCAATCCTGGAGGGGCTACAGATTAAGAGTGGACACCAAATTTTGCCTCCTGTCACTCAATGGCTATGTGGTTCATACAGGGGTTCCCCCAGGAATCTCCTAAGAATACTAGCCAGCACTTCTCACTTGGCTTCCTTAGCCCAGAAGCCACATAGAAGGACCAGTTGTAGGGTTGGAGGCCACGGATGCCTGGATACCCCTTCCTGGTGCTTTCAGGAACCAGGAGAGAGGAGATGATCCAGCAGTGCTTGGCATGGGCTGGGCACCAAGGCTCACCTTTTTGTATGCCTTACTGTGCAGTGTTTTGATGGGAGGTTTATCCTCAGGCATATTTTAGTGAGAGAACGGAGGCTCATGAGGGAGGTGGGAACTTCTCCAGCCACCACAGCTAGCTATGGATATCAGAATAGAACAAATGCAGTCTGACACTAGGCTCTGAGTGTGAGGCAGATGGGGGACCATGCAGGAAGCTTCTTCACACATCCACTTCAGAGGAAGCTGCGAGATATTGCAGCCATGTTGGTCCCAGTGCAGTGAAGCATGGGGCTCTTTCTCTCACTTTCACCAGTGGGGGTGCATTTGTCTCCTAGTCTTTTGGTCTATTCAATACACTTGACTTTAAATTCATTTTTCTGCAGATTGGCTCCCTCTACCACTGTGTTGTAGGGCAGGCACGTGCATATACATTTCCAAACGGGATGTTAATATTATTATAAAATTATATTATTTCCTATGTATATGAAATAAAATTAAAAATGACAGAATCCTTTATTAAAGATATTTTTATTATTTCTAGATTCTGTATACATGTATGGTCCATTTGTGGGTATGCACATGTACATATATGTGCCTGAGGAATCCAGGAACATGAAACACCCTGGAACTGAGCTGTCTGGCATGGGTGCTGGGAGCCAAACTTAAGGCCCTTTGTAGAAGCAGTAGCAGCTCTTACACACTGAGCCAGCTCTCCTTGTCCCCAACAACTGAATCTTTGCTGAAAGATGTTACTAGCAATAAACCCCTAGTTGTACCTACATCCCATAGAATGTAAACCCAGAGAAGAGAATTCTGAAGTTAGATGCTCCTGGTAAAGTATCCTGGGTCTGCTGCGGCTGTGTGATGTGGTCTCAGGTCATTTTGTTCAAAGTTTCTTTCCCATGTCTCCATCTGCAGATGGGCTCAATGCTACCCATACCTTGGAGATGTTGAGTGAGGCATTGACTTTAAATGCCTGGTTCATAGGATGTGCTCAATAGATACTCATTCCCATGATCCCACAGTCTTCTTTGGAAGCTAAAGGGCTGGGTGTGAAGTTGGACCTGATTCACACAAGAAATGGTTTTTGTTGTTGTTGCTGTTTTTGTTTTTGTTTTGTTGTTGTTGTTGTTTTTGGTTTGCCTGACTGGTGTGTTTTTCTTTTTT
Source organism: Myodes glareolus (assembly GCF_982192425.1). NCBI lineage: Eukaryota > Metazoa > Chordata > Mammalia > Rodentia > Cricetidae > Myodes > Myodes glareolus. The sequence continues at coordinate 9,696,183 of NC_142035.1, read as the reverse complement.
AGGTCAATAGGAACAGTACTTACACTATCTGTAACATGAGGGCCGGCTTGTTGGGATATCTGTCCCGCCCGGTATTTTATAGCCGGCAAACCCGCGGGACAGATACCCCAACAAGCCAGCCCTCATGTTACAACTATCTGCAAGGGTAGTTTCTGGAAGTTCACTGAGTAGCAACGCCAGGAGACAGGAAGCACCCTAGAATCTCCTGAATCCAGTGACTTAGTTTCTCAGTGGAAAGAGACTTCTTTCCTGAGGGAAAGAAACCAAGAATGATAAATCAAACTCCTCCAGGTGTGCCTGACTCTAGAGAAGAGCACCTCCACAGCCTGGGGCTTCAATTCTGAAAGTACACATTCCCCTAGAAATGAAGTGACCCCATTTGAAAGGCACAGGCACCCTGAAGCTCTACTCAGTGTTGTAAGGAGGCTTCTTGTTGGTTTCCGGCTGCCTGGCTAGTTTAGATCCGAAATAATTACACAAAAACTGTATTAATTAAATCACTGCTTGGTCTATTAGCTCTAGTTTCTTATTGGCTAACTCTTACATATTAATTTAACCCATTTCTGTTAGTCTGTGTATTGTCACGTGACAGTGGCTTGTCGGCAAAGTTTTGGCATGTCTGACTCTGGAGGCGGCTCCATGGCGTCTCTCTCACTCCGCCTCCTTTCTCCCAGCATTCAGCTGAGTTTTCCCCACCTACCTAACTTCGGCCTTGCTGTAGATCCAAAGCAGTTTCTTTATTCATTAACGGTAACCACAGCACACAGTGGGGACTCCCGCATCAGCTCAGAGCAGTACTGCAGTCTCATTGACCTCCAGGCTCACACCTGGAGGTGAGTTGATCAGTTTGTTCTTTGGATGATGGACACTCTTTCTTCCCCTTCCTTTCCAGCAACCCCCACCCAGCCCGTGGCATCTCATGTATGGGAGACATAAGCCCGAGAGGAGAAATGAACAGGAGAGAGCCCCCAGTGAACCTTCTATGGTTGATTCTTTTTCCATTGAGCTAGAACATGAGAATATTTACACTGGGGCCATCGCTTTCCTAGGAAGCATGGTCCCTTATTACTCTGCTGGGTAAGAGGCAGCCCCTTGGTGTGACAATTCTGAGGCCAGGTTCAGAGGCACCTTGAGGGTTGGACCTTAGGACCCCTGAGAATGCCAGACACCCAAGGATGCTCAAAACCCATGTGACGTTAGCATAACACCTGCATAAAATCCACGCACGTCTAAGAACATACTTTCAATCACCCCTTATTTATAACACCTGATAGAATTAAACACTACACAAATCTATGTAGCAATACATGAACAATAAGGCACGATGATGTGAAAGAAGAGTTCATACGTGTTCAGCACATATGTAATTATTTCTGGGTATATTTGATCCACAGTGGGTTGAATCCCCAGACACAGGTGACTCGTAGGGGAGCTAAGGCAGAAACCAAGCAGAGAAGTGAGCAACCACAGACACTTTTTGCGGAGGAGCAGAGGAGTGACAACGATGGGACGTGACTACCAAAGGCACCTTAGGAAACGGCTTCCAGCCTGGCCATGTGGAGTGCACTCCTGCTGGGGCCCTGCAGGACTGTAGAACTCGTACCTCCCGTGGGGGGGTGCACACAAGGCACAAAGAGGCCGGTGTCTACACATCAATGTCTAACACGTACTGCTTGAGGACTACTCCCTGGGGCAATGGTTTCCTCACTCTCCAAGTCTTCTGTGATGTGCTCAGTGTGGCCATCAGAGAGAACCATAGGCAGAAGGACTGTCAGGCCATCGGGTGGCAGAGGTGGAGCAGGTGAAGGCGGACACCAGGGACAATGGTTACAAGTGTTCTTCATGGGTTGACCTTTTGACTTCTAGTTTGTTTTGCATCTCTTTGGGCTCTGAGCATGGTGTGTAGGTGAGACACATGACTGAGGTTCATTTGTGCCCTGAGAAAGCTCATAATTTAATAAGGGAATCAAGAAGACTTGAGTAAAATAATCTCCAGCTAATGAGTTGAGGATTCTCTGACGTGTGGAGCCATTTTTTCTGGGTTGGACATGACTACTACCATCTTGTCCCAGACTGTCTATGATCAGGTTCAGACGATTAGTACTAGTGTGTGTGTGTATGTGTATTCCTTATGTGTAGAAATGCATACATGTGTGGAAGCCAGAAGTCAGTCACAAATGTCATTCCTCAGGTGCTGGTAACCTTGTTTATTGAGACAGGGTCTCTCACCTGGAGATCACCCATTATGCTAGACTTTTTTTCTTTTTCACACATTGGTCAACTATTCATAAACACTCATATTTAGACCAGAGAAAGACTTTATCGTTTCTCTGAGCCTCAGCTGAGGAAGGCTTTGTCCCTCCCATGGAACGAGGGCATTGGCTTCTTGACATGACTGTGTCTGGTCCTTGTCAGCAGCATGCATTCAACTCAGGATGTCATCACTCCTTACACACACACACACCCAGAGCAAGAGTCAGCGCGGGCTTAGCTGTCACTTCTGTTTGCACATTTTCAGAGCTCTCTTCTGTCCTTCCTCACTTCTTTTAGCATCAACTCTTTTGCACCCATCTCTAGCCCACGGGTGAGCACAACTAATACTCTATCTAGACCAAATGTAACACAGTTTATTCAAGAGATTGAAAAAGGCAAGGGGTAGGGGGATAGACAGCCAGAAGCACACAGTAGAACAGTGTTTGCTTTGTCTTGCTACGAACTTTGAATTTCCTCACTGACATTTTTGTAAAAGAATTCAAACCCTCATTTTAAGCCACTCTTTCTTTGTAGGAGGAATATACAGCGTCCTGTTTGTGGTCCCCTTTAACAGATGGAAGATAAGTGTTGCTGTTTTCAATGGACAAATATTTAGAATTTTCTCCGCTGAAGGTAACACTGCGCGTCACTTTTGCTGATTCCCATACAATTCTTCTTGTAAAGTATCCTGCAATCCTTTGGAAGACAGGAGAGACCCATTCCTGCTGCTGGGTTTCTGTCACTGTTCTCAGAGAGGGATCTACCTGCCAAGCACGAGGATTTGATCAGTGAGCCACTTCAGTGCCTCCCAGGTCTTTAGGGATCTGGACTGTCAAACACGGATTCGGGCTCCATTCTACTAGTGGTTAAAAATTACAGAAACATAGCTTGCTTTCATTTTTTCTCACAGTCAACCAAAATTAAGTGTTGAGAAGACTTGGATTTGTGTGTGTGTGTATGTGTGTGTGTGTGTGTGTGTGTGTGTGTGAAGGGGAGGAGTAAGGCAGTGGTCAACCTCTGGTATCTTCCTCTATAGTTCTTCACTTTATTCTTTGACAAAATCTCTCACTGAACCTGCAGCTTATCGACTCGGATGGCCTGACTGACCAGGCTGCCGCCTTTCTTCAAATGCTGGCATTGGAGATGTGTACCTTCATGCCTGGCTTTTATGTGGGTGCCAGGGAGTCCGAACTCAGTTCCTCATGCTTGTGCACTGGGCACTGACTTTCACACCTGCCGCATCTCTCTCCCCTGTCCTTTGGAGTGGTTTCTGATCAGTTGCTCTACGGGGCTCTTCCAAGGGGACTTCATCGGCAAGGTGTCAACAAGAGGAGCTTTGGAAATCAGCACTTACAGTGGCAGAGTTGCACAGCACACTTTCAAAGGGCTGGAGGGCTGTGTGCTTCAGTGCACACAGAAAGAATTCTAGGCCAAGCGGGGGCAGCCGTTCCCTAGCACACTTTCCAAATGCAGCTACCTTGTATTAAAGGTCATGTCCATCTTACCAACCCACATTCCCAGCACCCCAGACAGAAGTGGCCCAGACTACTCTTAAACAGAGGAAGTTTCAATGTAGGCCAAGGTCATGTCCTAGAAAAGGAGGGAGCGATTTAGCCTCTCACACGTTAGCTAAATTGCAGGAAAACGCAATTACGATAAAAAAAATCATTCACCTATGGATACGATTTAATCCATGATAAGAGCTGAGGGCAAATATGAAGAAACAACAGCCTCTGCTCCAAGAGTTTATGCGTGAGAAAATTTTAGGAAGATTTAATACAAAGTAAAATAAGATGAGCCACATTCTTAGAGTCTAACCATGTAACCCATCAGAATGGATGGCACTGCCTTATGCAAGTCAAATATATTTAAGATAAATTACATGAATAATAGAACACACTGCGTGATCACTGACTCTTGGGGAGATGAGCTCTGATTTCTGGGCAGGCGTCCTGTGGCTGGCCAAGAACCCCAAGCATCCTCCTGGCTCTGCCCTTCTGGCACTGGATCCCAGGTGCCAGCCCAAGTCCTTCTGCTGTGTGGCAAGCACTTTACTGTCTGCACTACCTCCTCAGCCTCCGAGTGCTTGGTCATTAGTGGAGGTCCCATTCTGTAGGTGTAGCTAATTCAGCCCAACTTCCTCCTCCACCTCTGCCTTGGAAGCTGGGGTACAACTGCGATTTCCAAACTTCTCAATTTTGGGGTCAGCTGGTCCGCATCCCAGAGTTATCTACCCCTGCCCTAGTTTCACTTCTGCTACTATGAGAACATACCCTGACACGGAGTAATGCAGTGGGGGGGAAGGTTTGACTCGGCTTGCAATTCCAGGTCACAGTCCGTGGTTCAGGGAATCAAGGCAGGAACTCAAGCAGGCAGTCACGAGCGGAGAGAGGATAAGCACATCCTTGCTTTGCTTCCTTCCTTCCTACTCAGCTGGCTTTCTCCACTCTTACAGAGTTCAGGACCCGGCTCATGAAATGGTACAGCCCTCATTCAGAGTGGGTCTTCTCACCACAATCAACAATCAAGGTGACCACCCATGGACATGCCCATAGACCAACTTGGTCTAGATAATTCCTCTACTGAGGTTCTCAAGTGATTTCAGGTTTTGTCAAGCTAATGTTTAAGCTAACCAGTGCTCACCCCCGCCCTCTCAAGTTGCCTCTTTAGAGCAAGAGATGTTCCTAGTGCCACTGTCATTCAAGAAATGACAGGAGCCATGAGAGCTGTCTTCCTAGGACCCCACAGCAGTAGAGATAAGGGAAACCAAGGGACATGTAATCCACATGGAATGTGAGGTGTTCTGTTGCTGTGACAAATTCCATGACCACAAGCAGCTTGGGGAGGAAAGGGTTTATTTCAGCATGCATCTTACAGTCTGTCTTCAGAGGAAGTCAGGTTAGGAAACTGGAGGCAGAAACGGAAGCAAAGGCCATGGAAGAATGATGCTTACTGGCTTGCTCCTTTTGGCTTGCTGAGCCTGCTTTCTTACAGCACCCAGGACCACCAACTCAAGGGTGACCCTGCTGTGGGATGTCTTTCTGTATGATGTGAATAGGTGTTGCTGTCATTGGTTGATAAATAAAGCTACTTTGGCCCATGGCAAAACAGGATAGAGCCAGGCAGGAAATCGAAGCAGAGATACAGAAGAACAAGGGCAGAGTCTAAGAATTGCCAGCCAGTTGCTTGAGGAACAGCATGCCAACAGAGTGATCATGACATGGTCACAAGGTAATGCTTCAACTAATAGAAATGGGGTAATTTAAATGTAAGAGCTAGGCAGTAATAAGCCTGAGTCACCAGCCAAGCATTGTAAATAATATTATGCCTCAAAGAGGTTATTCGGGAAGTGGCAGGGAGGAGAGAAACCTCCAGTTACTTGGTCTCACCCACGGTGGACTGGGCCCTCCCACACCAACCATTAATGAAGGAAATACCCCTTACCACTTGCCTACTGGCCAATCAGATGAAGGTATTTTCTCGATTCAGGTTCCCTCTTCTCAGATGGCTTTAGCTTCTGTCAGCTTTGCAATAAACCAACCAGCACACAGGGTGAGGACAGAGAGAAAATGCAGGTCACAGAAGTCTGAATTTCGGATGCAGGTCATTATTATTTATGTCTACAAAGAAGGCATACTAAAGACGTGTTCTCTTATTAACTCAACTCGTGGTGTTTACAGAGGTTGGGTTGTTACCTGTTCTAGCCAAAGATACCAATTACCAAAAATGTAAGAGCAATACAAAACAACAAAACAACAACAATGAACACCACAACACAACCTGAATGTGGAAACCCAACATCTGTTTTCTTTATTAACAAGGAAATGGCTGTCTCCCATTTCCATCCTCACAGCCCTTCCTGAGGTCTTCTCTGACTGAATACTGATGCTGCTTTTGACAATTTGGCTATTTCTCTGTCTTATTCCCTCCACTATTTTTTCTACATTCTTGCCTGTGGTTCTTCAGGTTCTGAAGTTTTTGTGCCATTTTTCAAGGACTCTAATTAGTTAATTGCTCATCCATCCTTCCCTTTGGCTCTCCCTTCACCCCAGTTCAGGAAGAAAGAACACGAGCCATTTAAAGTAACAAGTGCCAGTGACATGACTTCTTAAAGCGAAATGGAAACATGAGGATTCTAACCCGGTAGTCCTTCCTTCCAGAGATAAAATATTAACCTTCCCTATTAAAAATGAATTCACACTCTGGTTACAATTATATAACTTTAAAAAAAATATGACCAAATTAATAGAATAAATCACAATTTTAATATTATTTTTGGTTTAAAAATCAGCATAAATCACAAATATATATACATATATAATATAAATTCCTCTAGCATATAAGTATATATTTATATATATTAAGCATAGTAATTAAAATCTTAAATGTAATGTTAATCATCACAAAGACATTTCATACTTAAACTACAACAAGACTTAAACTTAAGATGGGATTTCCATTTATTCTTTCTCCAGATTTTTGTCCCCTTGGGGACCACTTTATACATCTCAGTTCTAGGACCACTGTGTTTAACTTTGCCTTTGGAGTCTCTTTCCCCTTTGACACAGCTCTGTTCAGTTGCTACCACCGTGCCCTGCCCTGACTGTTCCCCTTAACTTTAGTCTGAAGAGGAGACTCCAGGTTCTTTATGTAAAATTCCCTCCTCCTTGGAGCCTTGCCTTCTGGGTGAGGAAGCTGCCACACATAGCAGCCAGCATGGCCCAGTTTGCTGAGAATTTTCTTTCTTTTTTGGCATTGAAGGTATCAGAGAAAACCATCCCTCCTGCTCACAGTGGGACAAATAACCACCTTATTGCCATGGGAAATCAAAGAGTAACTCCTCCATGCCATTTCACCAGGGCAGTCATTAGCAACGCTTTGCAAACTGGGCCTTCAAACAGTAGAAATTGACTCCATTACTCTTCTGGACTTCTGGTATGTGACATCTACTCTTCCCAGGGCCAGATTCTCTCCGATAGCTCCAGAGTATTCCTTCCTTGTCTTTTCTAGATTGCAATTCCTAGTTTGACCTTTATGTTCTTTGTCTTGGTAGATGCATCTCTCCAAGCTTTCCCTCCATGGACACATGGCCATCATCTTCACGTTTGTCCCCACAAAGTCTTCCCTCTGTGCTGTGGCTGTGTCCAGACAAGTCAAAAGTCACATCCTAATGACCTCATCTTAACTTCGTCAAATTTGCAGACATTTAAGACAAGGTCACATTTTGACAAACTGGGGCTTAGGGTTTCCATCTATCCTTTTCGGAGAACATAGCTCAGTGCGTGGAGCCTGGTGTTCCATCTTTTGGTTATTTCACAATGAGCTCTAGAGCATCGGTCATGGGAGGCTGTTAAAACAGACTGAGATGTCTGTACTGCATGAGCTAGGCCTCAGCGAGTGGCTGACAGCTTCCGAACCAAAGAGTGGCATTCTGTTAGAGTTATTTCAATAACATTAACTTGGCGGTCGTGTACATGATGGATTGGATCATGATGGAAGAGGGTGATCTGGACCATGATGAGGAACTCCCTGGGCGCAATGCCCAGCTCCGGTCCCTGCCTCCTGCTGACCTTTTGGCTCAGGACCCATTGCACATCCTCTCAGCTGAAAGTTGTGTGAGCGTCCCCCTCAGCAGTCGGAGGTCTTCTCAGCTGAAGAACCACCTAAGGATTGCACTGGGCTGACTCTCTTGCAAAAGATTTCCTTCTCCAGTAATGGATGAGCATTTCATTTTGTACTTATAAATAACCCTACAGATAACTGACAAAAAAGTTTGCTATTTTCTTGTATACCCGAGTGTGACTTCTGCCTTCTCTCCCCTACCACCAGACCCTGTCTTTACCCAACCACATGGTCATCCTGGGCCACGTCCGATGTCAACTTTGGAGTTTGTTTTCTCTTGACTTCTTAGGCTTCGTGAGTACATTCTCCTCCTTGATTCTCTTTCGGCTTTAACCTGGGAACCTTGCTTATGTCTAAAGATGAAAGTCCTTGTCGTGAGCCAGTCATGGAAAGGCGCTGGGGACTCCTGGATGTTGTCCCTGCACCGCAGGTTACCCTAGCCATTTCCCCTACCAATAAGACTCTGACTAGTGGACCTTAGGAAGGAACTTTATTCCTTGGTTTCCTCAAAATATTAGTTAAGGAATAGTTAGAATCGTGACAACAGTGGGTTGAAACACTCAATACCTAAATTTACAGCCAGTTCTACCATGTACAGAATCTGCTCAGTTGGTACTTAAAGTTTGGCCTTATTTTGATCTTGCATTGTTAAAAGAGGGAAGAATGGGTACCCAGGCACAACTGGTTAGATAGAAAAACCCGTCTCCAAATTTAGAATCATATAAAAACATGAGATCAGTTATCTGGAGCGAAGTCAGAGGAGATGTCTAGAGACAGAGGGTCTGAGCTGCCATCTTGGAGGAGCTGTGGTGTCTGCAGAAGGCATCTCTGAGAAGGAGCTGCTTGGGCTACAGTGAAATGACCAGAATGACCTATATCGAGCACAGGTTCCATCGTCAAGGGGAGAAGAATCGCTGTGCATGCTCTCATTTGCCAAATATTGCCTAAAAGCCTACCAAAATACCAGCTTCTATTCTCATCTTCAGAGGTACCATGGGGAACTGGTCCTTCTCTTGGAATTTGTTTTCTAAAGGTGAAAGTAATAAATGAGCAGACAAAGTATGACCTGACTTTAAGTTGTTGTGTTGAGAGCGATGAAGAAAGGACAAGGAAACAATGGAGTGAGGGAAGCTAGCTGCAGAAGGCATCTTTGAGAACAAACTATCAGGGAGGAGCTTCGGTGACATGGGAAGAATGACACAGGGGTACGTGGCAAGCAGAAGGAAGGTGTGCCAGAGACCAGAACTGTGAGTGTGGGTGGCCAGAGAAG